>NW_016107543.1:789183-807255 GCF_001604975.1 Cebus imitator | reverse complement strand
GCCTCGGCCTCCCAAAGTGCTGGGATTACAGGCGTGAGCCACCGCGCCCAGCCGATCAGCTTGTTTTCTCATCGCCTTTGCTCCAGCAGTATCACACATCTTCAGAGTCCCCCAAGTGCACCATGCCTTTACTCACAATGTTCCCTCTTGCTGGAGTGGCTGTTCCATTGTCCATCCAGTAAAAACTTACTCATTAAGACATCAAATGTCCACTCCCTTTATGAAGCCTTTCCTGACTGTTTGATCCTCTTCTTTTTGCTCCTTTTTACTGCACAGAAACACCTGTTAAAATATCTCGGGAGGCTGAGGCAGGAGAATCCCTTGAACCCAGGAGGCAGAGGTTATAGTGAGCCGAGATCATCCCACTGCACTCCAGCCTGGACAACAGGGTGAGACTCTATCTCAAAAAAAAAAAAAAAAAAGAGGCCACAACAATTCTTAAGCTCACAAATCTGCCTCCCCCTATAGACTACAAGCCCAGGTTGTCATCTTCATCTTAATGTTCTCAGACCTGGTTCAGTGTCTGGTCCAAAGGAAGTCTTTAACAAATGTCTAATGAATGAATACATAAATATGTATTTACCCCCACTACACTGAGCTGTTGGCTTTTAAGTACACAGATGATCTTAGTCTTGGTGTCCTAGGATCCAGGTCCAGGGAAGCAGCAGCCCAGGAATGCTAAAAGAGCATGAAGAAAAACCCCATGGCTGGGCACGGTGGCTCACGCCTGTAATCCCAACATTTTGGGAGGCTGAGGTGGGTAGATCACTTGAGGTCAGAAGTTTGACACCAGTCTAGCCAACATGGCAAAATCCCATCTCTACTAAAATTATAAAACATTAGCCAGGTGTGGTGGCACACGCCTGTAATCCCAGCTACTCGGGAGGCTGGGGCACAATGGCTTGAACCTAGGAGGCGGAGGTTGCCGTGAGCCGAGATTGTACCACTGCACTACAGCCTGGGTGACAGAGGGAGACTCCATCTCAAAAAAAAAAAAAAAAAAGAACAAAAGTCATCTGAGTCGAAGTGCATTCATTACTGCTTATACAGGTTCAACTGCAGGGGCTTAGGAGGGCGGGAAGACAGCAATGTTCTTATATAGAAAGACAATCTTCAGGAAAGTAAATCCAGTTAACTTTCTCTCAATTATGCTGATGGAGGAAAATGACGGCAGCACAAAAAATTCCAACCAATGGAGAATCCATAGAAAATATCATTAAGCCTTGAGACCTGTATTATTTCTTTGCAGCAAAATTGTCTTCCAGATTCTATCTGGCTCAAGCTATGTACACATAAAGGATGACAGGTATCTAATGTAGGGTTTTATGAAGCTCAGCTGTAATGCAGACACCTGGGCAGGCAAGGAAGTTCCCCTTACCTGGCACAGTCCTGGGTGCCTGCCTAGATGACTCTTGCAGCTCCCCTTCCTGATGCTGGTGGAAAGCAGGGCTAGAGAGAGGTCTCAACCCAAGGCCGCCCCAGCCAGGTCAGAACTGGATTAAGCACAAGTGGATTTCCCATTTTCAGCCTTGCATCCACTGCCTGGAATGGCTATGCACAGCCATCTGCTGTGTACTCCCTGGTGGCAATTGCTGGCATTGACCTAGGGGCTAGACTCCTACTACCTAGGATGGGCAAAATGTGGAAAAGGGAAAGCTTGATAAAGATGGGGGAGGCCCTGGAGAGACAGGACATTGGCAGCCTTGCCATATACCAGGACACTGGCTCCTATGAACTCCAATGCACCATGGCAGGGGAAACCATGAGCAAAGGGAGCAGTATGCTCTGACCCTCGCTTAAATAAATGAGGCTGGAGGGAGGGCTCAAAACTAGAAGAGGTGGTGGGCTCGGTGGCTCATGCCTATAAACCCAGCACTTTGGGAGGTCAAGGCAGGTGGATCACTTGAGATCAGGGATTCGAGACCAGCCTGGCCAACATGGTGAAACCCTGTCTCTACTAAAAATAGAAAAATTAGCCAGGCGTAGTGGTGGGTGCCTGTAATCCCAGCTACTCGAGAGTCTGAGGCAGAGAATTGCTTGAACCTGGGAGGTAGAGGCTGCAGTGAGTCGAGATCGCGCCGCTGAACGCCAGCCTGAGCCACAGAGCTAGTCTGTCTTAAACAAAACAAAACAAAAACAAAACTAGAAGAGGAAAACAACTCTTGTCTGGGATGCGTTGGTCCCAAATTTCCTTCTTCCCCCTTCCCATTCAGCCATCTTCCTTCTCACCTCACCGTCTCTTCCTAGCCCCACTGCACCTCCCCAGTCGGGGCATGGTCCACAAGTCATTTCAACCTCTCCCACTCTCATGCCCTAATTTCTCCCACAGCCAGACTACCCTTTTCTCTATGTGTCCCCATCACCCTGCCTCAGTCTGGCCCCTAATTCCATTTTCCATTTTTCTTTTCCCATTCCACTAGTCTCCCCTCCCAGGGGGTACTTCCTGCCCTAAGCTCACCTTCAGGCAGCTACTGTGGGCCAGCCACTTAATACTGACCACTCCCCTCAAGCCCCCGGGACACATCCTCCGCCCCGCCTGAGCTGCAGGAGATCTTCCTATACCTTTAACTAACCTCCACGTGCGTGTTAACGGCGGTGACAGCATTTCCTTGTCTCTCTGCTCCCGCCCCCAAAGGTGCTGCCCATTGGCCGCTGGGTTCCTCTGTTCACGCTCTAATCGGCCTCGCTCCTCAAAAGCTCCAACCAATGACCTTTCCGTGCCTGTCTCCCTCCTCCGATCCTGGACTCCCATTGGCTCCTAGGACTTAGGACCTGTTAGCTTGGTTCGGCTACTGGCAAATCCTTCCTTCCTGCGGGTAGACGTCTGCGGTGAGAAATTGGTTCCGAACTCAAAGGAACCCAGCGTGGGGAGACAGCCGGGTCACGTGGCCGGCGGTCCTCATGACGTGCTGGCTGCGGGGCGTCACTGCGACGTTTGGGCGACCTGCCGAGTGTCCAGGCTACTTCCGTCACCTGTGTGGTCGCGGTGCTGCCATGGACCTGGGACCCATGCGCAAGAGCTACCGCGGAGACCGAGAGGTGCCGCCGCCAGGGCCAGGCCTCCTGCAGGGGGCGGGAAAGAAGGGTCCCCAGATTCATCTTCAGCGGGGAGAGGAGTAGGAGGAAACTCTCGGGGCTTCTGGGGCCAACCAATGGGGCAAGGAGGTTTGGGGATCACCCGCGTGGGAGAAGGGGGCTTCAAAGACATGCGACCGGGGGAGCAGTTCCGGGGAAATGCGAATGAAGATGGGTTCAAAAGTCAGCCTTTCATAAGGGATAAGAGCTCGAAATTTGGAGCCTATCTGGGTTGGAATCCTTAACCTCTCTCGGCCTCAGTTTCCTCATCTGGGAAGTGACAGTACCTAGCTCACGGGGATGTTAAGACTTAGATGTTTCTAAACTGCTTAGAACCCTGCTACCCACCTGGTACAGGTAGCAAGGTCAGATAACTTGCTCAGTCCCGCTGAGCTAGTGATGGATTAATCAGGGTTTCATGTTATAGATGTCATCACAGGGCCGGGCCTCCCTTAAGGGGTGGGGGAAGAGGGGTCTTCAGAGTTATCCACTGGGGGGAGGGGAGTAGGAGGAGCCAGCCCCTCAGGGCTCCTGGGGCCACCCCCTGGGGCAAGGAGGTTTGAGGGTCACCCAAACTCCCCAAGGAGGGCATGGTCATGGGCCTCTCTTTGGGTGGATACAGCAATAAAGAGCTTACAAACTGTTTGAGAAAAAAAATAAGTGGAATGTGGGGAAGGGGACTAGCTCAGGGAGGAGAAAGCTCTCAGCTTACTGCCTTCAGTACTTTTTGCTGACCGCTGGGAAGTTCTTTTCCTTTTCCCTCCTCAGGATGGGAACCAAGAGAACCTTTATTAGTAGGGCATGTTGGAGCATGCCTGTAATCCCAGCTACTTGGGAGGATGAGGTGGGAGGATCACATGAGCTTGGGATGTTGAGGCCTCAGTGAACCGAGATCACATCACTGCACTCCAGCCCAGGCGAAAGAGTGAGACCGTGCCTCACACACACACACACACACACACACAAAAGCAGTTTTTGATTAAATTTCAGCCTGCTGAATGAGAAATTATGGGGGTGGAGCCCAGAAAGTTTTTTTAATGCTCCCCAGGTGATTCTGATACACAGACAATTTTGACACCCATGACATAAAACCCTGATTTATCCATTGCTAGCTCTGGGACAGCAAGTTGTCTGACCTTCTTATGCCTGTTTCCTCACCTATAAAATGGGGCACGGAATCTTCTTACTGTGTACTATTTTTTATTTTAAGGTCATTGTCATGAGGACTAAATGAGTTGATATTTGAAAAGTGATTAGAACAGTGCCAGGTATATAGTAAGCGCTATATATGTTTATTAAATGAAATAAAACTCCCTTTCTAGGCATTTGAGGAGACTCATCTGACCTCCCTGGACCCAGTGAAACAGTTTGCTGCCTGGTTTGAGGATGCTGTTCAGTGTCCTGACATAGGGGAGGCCAACGCCATGTGTCTGGCTACCTGTACCAGGTGGGCATGGCCATGGGACCCTCTTTGGCTGGGTACATATGAAGAGCTTATGAAGCTCTCAGCTCTAGATGCCAACTTTATGGTTCCAGCTACTGTGCGGCTTTAGGCAAGGTACTTGTCCTCTCTTGGCCTCTGTGTCCCTACCTATAAACCAGAGACCAGACCACAAAATTACATGTCAGTGATAAAAATGCAGTGCCTTGTTCATCTCTACCCCTGATACATCCATACATAGCCCCTTGCCTCCCTCATTTCTCCATTTACCCAAACCCTGTCTGCTATTCAGGAGCTGCTTCTGGTGAAGCTCTGTCCTTCTCTCAAAATCTAGTACAGTACTTGACTATATCATTCCTTTGACAATCATATGCCGTTTGAGACATAACTTGTATTATAGCCTGTTATTCAGGCTATAATAGATAGAACAATACTCCTTGCTAGACTGTAAGGCCTTGAAAGCAGCGCTCTTGTACTGTGCGAGTGGGTGTCTCCCAGAGCTCTGAGCAGAGGAGCTGATCTAATAGCACCACCATGATCCCTAAGCATTGACTGATTGCATTATTGTTAGTTCCTGCCCTTAAGGTCTTATGAGTTTGCTAGGGCTGTGTTAACAAAATACTGTAGACTGGTAGCTTAAACAACAGGAATTTCTTTTCTTTTTTTTTTTTTTTGAGATGGAGTTTCGCTCTTGTGACCCAGGCTGGAGTGCAATGACGGGATCTCAGCTCACCGCAACCTCCGCATCCTGGGTTCAGGCAATTCTTCTGCCTCAGCCTCCCGAGTAGCTGGGATTACAGGCACGCGCCACCATGCCCAGCTAATTTTTTGTATTTTTAGTAGAGACGGGGTTTCACCATGTTGACCAGGATGGTCTCGATCTCTTGACCTCGTGATCCACCCGCCTCAGCCTCCCAAAGTGCTGGGATTACAGGCTTGAGCCACCGTGCACTGCAGGGAATTTATTTTCTTATAGTTATGGTGGCTAGAAGTCCAAGATCAAGGTGCCATCAGGGGTGGTTTCTGGTGAGGCCTCTGCTTGTGGTTTGCAGACAGCTGCTTTTAGCTATGTCCTCACACTGCCTTTCCTCTGTGTGTGTGTGTGTGTGTGTGTGTGTTGTGGGGAGGGGGTAAGGGAGGTGGTTCTGAAGTGTCTCTTCTCTTACAGTGACACCAGTCCTATTGGATTAGGGCCCCACCCTATGACCTTATTTAACCTTAGTTACCTCCATAAGGTCCCTGTCTCCAAATACAGTCATACTGAGGTTTCAGTCTTTGACATAGGGGTTTTGGGTATCACAATTCAGTTCATAACAGGGCCTCAGGCTGTAGTGTCATACCTCTAGGACAAACCCCCAGGAGCACATGGGAGGGGGCAGCCTGACAGCTCAATAAAGGGGGTGCAGCTGGAGGGGGTGCTTAGACATCTTTTGGGGAGAGGGACTGTAGCCACAACATTGAAGCAGGCTCTGACCACAGTGCTCTGCTGTTTGCCCCTAGAGATGGAAAACCCTCTGCTCGCATGTTGCTACTGAAGGGCTTTGGCAAAGATGGCTTCCGTTTCTTCACCAACTTCGAGAGCCGAAAAGGAAAAGAGCTGGTCAGTGAAAAGAGCTGGTAATCTTTCCCAGGGCCTGAAGGGTCTGGCCCTTGCCTTCTGTCACCTTCTCATGCCACCTGCCCCTACCCCTGCCCATCTACTTGCTCTCTGTGTGAAAGTACCCTCCTGCTATGAGGCCTTGGCACTTGCTCTGCTCTTTGCCATGAATGAATGAATGAATGAATGAATGAATGCAAAGGTCCCTGCCTCACCCCCATCAGCCTTCACCTGTTCCTTCAGATCTCAGCCAACATGTTGCCTCCTCAGGAAGGCCCTCCTTGACTCTGACTCAGCCCGTCATGCTGTTTGCTGTCATTATAACTTGCAACTTTCCTTTTCGTTATTTTCTTCAGTTTGTAAGTGAGCATTTATTTAGGTGATTATGTAACGGATATTTGTCTCCTCTGCCGAACAGTAAGCTCTCTAGGAGTGGAGGCTGCTCTGTTTTATCTTTGCTGTACCCCCTGCATGTCTCCTGTTGTCAGACCCAGAGTGGGCACTTCGTGTGCATTCAATGAATGAATCCAAAATGAGTAAACCTCCCTGAGTCTATGCCAGTATTTCTCAAGACTCACAAATCTGTGGGTGAGAGAAGTGGCCCAGCCTCACTTTGGAGTCCGACTGGCTTAAATTTAGCTCCACCATTACTGAGGGAACTTGGGCATGTGACTTAGCCTGTCTCTGTATCTGTGACAATAGGCCCACGTTTGAGGATTTAAATGAGCCATTACAGTGGATGCGTCTGCTGCAGGCCTGCACACCACAGCTCTCCTGCCTTTCCCCTGCATGCCGGAGGTCTCCTCTTCCTGTCCTGATGGCTGGTTGTGGATTCTCTTTTACTTCTAGGACTCAAATCCGTTTGCTTCCCTTGTCTTCTACTGGGAGCCACTTAACCGTCAGGTGAGTGAATTTTCCCAGGAGAGCCTGGAAAAATAGGCTGGGTTGGCAGGGCCCGAGTTTATGGCTGAGTCTAGTGAAGGTCTCCAGACTGGGCAAACGTCCCACCTGGGCACTCTGCCTCCAAAACAGCCCTCAGTTAGCTGGTCTAGCTGGAGCCAGGAGTGGTGGGGCAGTGGATAGAGAGAACAGAGAGGAACGGGGCCTCTGCTGGTAGGGACGGCAGATGGCATTGAACGCCTTTCACCCAGAGCCATCCCTGAGCAGGTGCGTGTGGAAGGCCCTGTGAAGAAGCTGTCTGAGGAGGAGGCTGAGTGCTACTTCCACTCCCGCCCCAAGAGCAGCCAGATTGGGGCTGTGGTCAGCCACCAGAGTTCTGTGATCCCTGATCGGGAGGTGAGTGGGGCTCTGCCATAGTCCTCCAGGTGGTGGAGGCTTTGGCTTATCCCTAGAAGCTGTCCCCAGAAGATGCCAGGTTCTTCTCTCTCTGGCCCAGTGAAAACAGTGAAAAGGACAATCTCCCTAGGGGAAGTGGGGGCGGGGAGAGGGGAAATAGGCCTCCTCTGTCGGTCTGGCCCTCCCGTTGACTGTGTGCTCCTGGAGGACAGAGGCCAGTCTGCTCTGCTCACCCATGTCCCCAGCACGTATCCTCAGGAAGTCCTTGTTAATGAATCATTGACTGGGCCTGGCCCTTCTTCTAACTCCTTCCCCTGGACAGTATCTGAGAAAGAAAAATGAGGAACTGGAACAGCTCTACCAGGATCAAGAGGTGCCCAAGCCAAAATCCTGGTGAGTGACATCTGGTAGTCATCTAGAAAGGGACACCATGCCCTTACATTTACTTGAAGCCACCTGCCTGGGGAATCACAGATCTCCTCCTCCCTGACAACCCTTGTCAGATGCATCCCAGCCACTTCCTTCAAGAGGCCCTGGGATGAGGGGTGAGGGTAGGAGAGTGACCTGGCTAGAAACACCCACAGAGCACTGAAACCTCTGCTTCTCCTTATAGGGGTGGCTATGTCCTGTACCCCCAGGTGATGGAGTTCTGGCAAGGTCAAACCAACCGCCTGCATGACCGGATAGTCTTTCGGCGGGGCCTACCCACAGGAGATTCCCCTTTGGGGCCCATGACCCACCGTGGGGAGGAAGACTGGCTCTATGAGAGACTTGCACCTTGACTCTGGCCCAGAGTAGAGCTAGGGCTAGGTGTCAAGAGAGGGTGTGGGATTGGGACCCAGACCCTTCTTTCTACCCTCAGCCCATTTCCCTCCCTACCCCTTATATTCAGGACTCTTCACAGCTCGTCCTCCGAGTTCTCTGTGCTCAGTTGGTTCTCAGTTAGCTGGTCAAGCTGAGCGTAATGGTGGCGTAGAGAATCACAAATGGAAAATAATTCCATAGTTATTTTTTTGACCATGCCTATGATTGATTAGGATAGCTCCCTCTGGGGTGGCAGCCAGTGTGACTCCCTTTCTGGTGACATCTTGTGAGTCATCCTGGCCAAAGCTTAGTCCCAGCATAAGCGCCTGAGCCAATCTGGCCAATCAGATTGTTTTGTCAATAATTTGAAATTTGAAATGGAGAGATCAGAATGCTGGGAGTCACTGAAGCCAAGTCATTCATGGCAGCCAGGAAACAACAGGAATCAACAGCCTCTGCTGCTGCTGTTGCAATTCCCAGGATCTCTCCTTCCCTAATACCTCCTTCCCAGGTTGGCTGTGCAGTTCCTCCCCCTGCCTTGAAACACCCAACTATCTCTGTAAATTCTCTCTCTCTTTTTTTTTTTTTTTTTTGACCTAATCTAGCTAGAATCTATTTCCATTGCTTACAACTTAACCTTAACTAACTCATTTACCAATAGAATTTTTTTTTTGAGATGGAGTCTCGCTCTGTCACCCAGGCTGGAGGGCAGTGGCATGATCTCGGCTCGTTGCAACCTCTGCCTCCCAGGTTCAAGGGATCCCTCCTTAGTAGCTGGGATTACAGGTGCCCACCAACACACCTGGCTAATTTTTGTATTTTTAGTAGAGACAGCGTTCATCATGTTGGCCAGGCTGGTCTCCAATTCCTGACCTGAAGTGATCCGTCCCCCTCAGTGCTGGGATTACAGACATGAGCCACTGTGTCCATCCAGGATAGTGTGTGTGTGTGTGTGTGTGTGTGTGTGTGTGTATATTTGGTTTTTGGTTTTTGAGATGGAGTCTCACTCAGTCGCCCAATCTAGAGTGCAGTGGTATGATCTCAGCTCACTGCAGCCTCCGCCTCCCGGGTTAAAGTGGCTGTCCTGCCTCAGCCTCCTGAGTAGCTGGGATTACAGGTGTGTGCCACCATGCCCGGCTGATTTTTGTATTATAAGTAGAGACATGGTTTCACCATGTTGGATAGGCTGGTCTTGAACTCCAGACCTTACGATCTGCCTGCCTTGGCCTCCCAAAGTGCTAGGATTACAGGCATGAGCCACCACGCCCAGCGCAGGATAGTATATTTTTATAGTACTTCCCTTACTGATTGCTGCCTTCTCTGTGGCTCCAAGGGACCAACAGAGTTACAGGAAAGCAGGTTTCATCTCAGTATTAGGAGATATTTCAAGCATCAGACCTGCCTAAGAAGGAATGGGCTGTCACTAGGAATTTTTATTCCCAGTCAGTCAGGAATTTTGTAGAAGGGATTCATGTGCTGGTACCAATAGGACAGGAACATTTTAATCAGCTTTACTTTCTATGTTTCTTTGTGGAAACGGTGTGTGTATGTGTACATACATTTTCCAAAAAGGAAAATTAAATGATTATAGAGATTATGTTTTTCAGACTACCCACATATCTGCTGTTCTTACTCCCCACTTCTGCTGATGATTCCTAGATCATTAGCTTTTCACCCACACTGGAATTACCTGGAAAGTTTTAAGAACCCTGATGACTGGGTCCCACCCTCAGAGATGATTGAACCAGCCTGGCCAGCATGGCGAAACCCTGTCTCTACTATGATATGAGGGCAGCCTGGGCACTGGGAAATTTAAAAGCTCCCCAGAGAATTCTGTGCAGCCAAAGTTGAGGCCTCCTGGTCTAGAGCTTTGCTATACACAGTGTGGTCCACAAGCCAAGAGCATCAGCATCACTTGGCAGCCCCTTAGAGATTCAGACCCCTGGCCCACTGAATCTGTCCATGTATTTTCACTAGACCCCAGGTGACCAACTGCACTTGACTCAACCTCTAAACCATGACCTTCCACCCTCACAATCTGTGATCCTTTCGTGACCCTCAGCTGAGTCTGTGCTGAACTGTGTTTGCTCTCTTTGAGCAAAGCCCGCTGATCAGAGACAGCCTGGATGAGCAAGAAGCCTGCTAGCTATGGAGAGGAGCCAGGCTGAGTAAATGCTGTGACTAAGCCAGGATCAGAGAACTGACTGTTGCTTGCACTGGCTGGCATTGAGCTTGCCACTCTGTGAGCTGTGCTTCCTTCCCCTGCAGGGCCCTGTGCCTCAGTCCCTATTATCCACAGGCCTCCTCCAAGGGCAGCCCTCTCCCCGTTAATCCCCCTTAAGCCTGAGTGCAGGAAGGCACATGAACCTTGCGGCACCCTGCAGGCAGGAGGGTGTCGGGTGCCCTGAGCTACCTTGCCCTTTTTCTTGTACTGTAAGCAGTGCCGTTTCTGAGTTCGTGTACGTGTGTGTAGAAGCGCTGCACCCACCTTGTGTTATTGGGGGTTGTGTATCCCCCCAGCTTTGAGCCTGGTCTCAGCTGTTCCTTTCCTGTTCTCTGTCCAGTCGTTACTGCCCCCAGTCTGTAATAAAATCCTGTCAGCTGTGCACTTTATTGATGTTCAACCCTGTCTGGTCTCCCTCGACCCCCAAGGAGGGGACTTGAGGAAATTTAATAGACTTTTCTGCCCCCTCATTTCTCCGCATCAAGTAGGCCTATGTCCAGCAGGGGGAGCCCGTCGCACAGGGTCGGCCCCTTCCGGGCAGTGAAGGCCAGTTCTAGCCGGCCTCCCTTGCCTCCCGCTTCCTCTGCTTGGGCCGCGTCCCAGTGAAACTGTGGTCGATAACCGGCAGCCTCTCCCAGTTCCCGCACATATTTACGCTCTCGGTTCCTCCTCTTTCCCTGTTCTCATAAAAACTTGCAGCTGCCTCACTCTGCTTCCCTGGGCAGTCAGATCTCCCTTTGGCTTCTAGTATCTACCCCATATCCATCTGGCACCCCAGCTTAGAAACACAGGTGGACTTTACCTAGAAGATGGAGCTGGGGTCAGCATGCAAGGGTCAGAGGGGTTGTGGACACTCTTACCCAGAGTGGTGATGGTAAGATTGGAGGAGGTGGTAGTACAGTACCAGTGTTATCTAGAACCTTAGGTTGGTGGCCCAGGACCCAACCTTATTGCTCCCCACTCAGGGAAACTGAGAATGGGCGGATGTGGGAGATGCCTGTAGTCTGGGGTCTTAGGGGACACTCTGCTTCAAAGCTGGTTGGCTTTATCCCAATGCTTCCAGAGTTTGTCCAGCCTCCTCAAACGATGCTCACCTCCCAGGATCCAAGACCCAGACGTTGCTCCCTCCCCTCCCCACTTCCCCTTCTGCAGAAGGTGTCTGTGCTTTTCTTTGTTCTGAACTTCAGTTTCCTGTTCCCACAGCAGGTAAGAATCAAGAGTGGGAGGGACTGTGTGGGACAGTGGTCACATGCACAAGCTGGCTCTGGCTTCAGTCCCAGCTCCACCACTGCCAGCGCCTGGCCCCCAGGGTGAGTGATCTCACCTCTAAGCCTCAGCCAACTTGTCTGAAAAATGGGGATAATGACTGCACCTGTCTCAGGTGATGATAGGATTAAGTGAGCCACCTTAGGGAGGGCTTGTTCTAGGGCCGCCTGCCATAAGCACCCTATAAATGTTTCCTATTAACATGGGGCAGGGCTGTGGTGTGGGGAAAGTCGGAGTCCCTCTATGGAGGCCTCATGGATTGAGTAATTAGTGAGACCCTAGAAAGTTCTGTGTAGTGAGAAGGGGTAGGGGAAGAGGCCTTGGGAAAGGCAACACCCTGAGCCTGCCTTCCATCCCTCCAGCTCCTGGTCTCCCTCCCCCATCACTTGAGGTCCCCCTGGCCTGTTAGGTGAGGCACCTAACAAAGGCTCCCTTGTATAGGTCTGTTTGTTTCAGGAATAAATTCCCCAAGCAACAGCTCCTGGGGTGGGGTGGCCAGCAGCCTGCCAGGAGCTGACCTGGAAGCCACAGGACCACATTGTTTAGTGGCCGCCTTGGTCTCTCCCTGTGTTTGTACCAGGAGCCCCAGAGATTTGGCCAACTTTTTTTAGTTCCCGGCTCTTATGGCTTGATAAAGAGCTGGACCTAACATCATAAGATGACAGCATTCTCCCCTTTCTTATTTATTAAAAAAAAATTTTTTTCTGGAGTTAAGGTCTAGTTCTGTCACCCAGGTTGTAGTGCAGTAGCACAATCATAGCTCACTGCAGTCTTGAACTCCTGGACTCAAGCAATCCTCCTACCTCAGCCTCCCAAGCAGATAGGACTACAGGCATGTGCCACCACAGTCAGCTAATTTTTGTTTGTTGGGTTTTTTTAGAGATGGGGATCTCGCTATGTTACCTTGGCTGGTCTCAAACTCCTGTGCGCAAGCAATCCGCCCATCTCAGCCTCCCAAAATGTGGGAATTACAGGCCTGAGCCACCATACCCGCCCTCTCCATTTTCTTAAACCAAAGCTATGGAGTACGGTGGAGTTCTTTATAAAGCAAGGGGCAAGGAAGCCAGTATTAAACTGAGCACCTACTATGGGGCCTCTCATAGGCCACTTAATACTGACCGCTTTTGATAAGATGGGTATTATTTCAGCCCCCTTTTACAGAAGAGGGAACTGAGGCTCAGAGGACAAGCAAATGTTCCCAAGGTCACCCAGCTATTAAGGGGTAGAGCCAGAGTTTGAATCTTCATCCCAAACCAAACCACTGAAACTTTGGGGTCAGTCATCAAAGCTCTGTCTTACTCTTTTGAGCATCTGATGGCCTCTCTGTTGACCAGAGAGAACTGACCACTGAGGTATAACTAGCTCCTGCTCCCCCATCCCCACACTAAGGCTGGTTTGATGGTAAAAATTAGTGACCAGTTCCTACACTGTCACACCTGGGTACCCTTCCTGAAGCTTGAAAGGAACAGTTTGAGCACAAAGGTCCACTTTACTTACATAAGGAAGATAAAGGCATGAAAAACAGTCATCTCAATAAGTGCAAGACATAAGCATAAAAGAGGTTCTCTGCTTTCCAGCATTGTTATTACAAAGAGAGAAACCTACAATTATTTTGTTAAACAAAATTTAAGACTCCAGGACCCATCTCTGGAGCTGATACCTGTTAAATACTATTACTGTAGGGGAGGGAAGGGAGAAAACTCCCCACCCACTCCCCCAATTTGGCCAGTGTACCTTCCCTTTGAGGGTGTGTGACTCCACCTGCACAAGTCATGGCCAAAACAGGAACCAGTAAATCAAACTACCATCAATCTAGTCTTCTACAGCACCCCCCACAGAGCGCCGTGTCCTCTGCCCCCTCCACACCTGAGGGCAAAGTTCCAGGAAGTTTACTGCCTGTGTTAGGAGGTGAGCTCAAGTTCAGCGTCTCCGCCTCTGGCTCCACAGAATCCAGAGCCCATCACGTGGCTTCTGGAAAATATGACCTCCTCAGGATTGGTCCAGGGAACAGTCACAGGTAGAGAAAGTAAAGGGAGCAGCAATTCAAACTCGCCTTTGACCCTGTGTCCAGTGAGGAGGTGAAGTCTGTCTGTCTGGCTCGCTCCATTCCCTGCCATGCCCACCTCCCTGCCGGCCCTGCCGTTGCTTCAAGGAGGGCTGTCCATCCTGGGTGAGGGTTTTCACCCTTGAACTAGAGTGCCTTTTTATGTGGTCAGGGTGAGGGTGGGAGGACCCTGGGATCTCCCAAGCCTTAAAAGTGGAGGCACATAAATACAAATCTAAAAACCAGCCATTTCCTGCCAGCAGACATCAACTGCCACCATGGCTTCAGCTATGGCCAAAGAGGCCAGCGTGGCAAGCTCCTGTCTCAGATCCAGCTGATGACAGGGAACCAGGAGGTGCTAGCACCCTCCTCAGTCCTTCACTTCGATGACCGCCCTTCCTCGCAGTCATCAAAGAGGCTAGGGTTCTCTGCCAGTGTGGCTCTCACTTTCTTCTTCTCCTTGAAGCGGCCTGAGTTGGAGACCTTGACGTGCTTGCCCTTGGTGCTCTTGTCCACAATCTTCTCCAGGCGGGTGTTAAAGTTGCTGTTGGGGCCTCCAGCGTCGGGCATCGGGGGTTCTGTGCCTCCCTCTGTTTGGGCATAGGTGTCAGGGATCTCATACAGCACCTTGGGAGTGGATTTCTTTTTCCGGAGGAAAGTCAGCTTCCACCAACCAATTTCAGTTGTCATGGCGCTCCCTAAGCTGAGGGTGGGGCTTTCTGCTGGAGCAGGGTGGGAGGGAGGGAGAGACAAAGGGGTCAATGGGAAAAAGGGGTGAGTGCCTTTGGACCAGCTTGCTGTAGACTCCTAATCATGGGCTGCTTTAAGAATTAAAGAAAGGGGCCGGGCGTGGTGGCTCAAGCCTGTAATCCCAGCACTTTGGGAGGCCGAGGCGGGTGGATCACGAGGTCAAGAGATCGAGACCATCCTGGTCAACATGGTGAAACCCCGTCTCTACTAAAAATACAAAACATTAGCTGGGCATGGTGGCACGTGCCTGTAATCCCAGCTACTCAGGAGGCTGAGGCAGGAGAATTGCCTGAACCCAGGAGGCAGAGGTTGCGGTGAGCCGAGATCGCGCCATTGCACTCCAGCCTGGGTAACAACAGCAAAACTCCGTCTCAAAAAAAAAGAATTAAAGAAAGGGCCCAGGCTTGGTGTCAAACACCTGTAATCCCAGCTACTCAGGAGGTTGAGGCAGGACTATCGCTTGAACCCGGGAGGCAGAGATTGCAGTGAGCTGAGATCGCACCACTGCACTCCAGCCTGGGCAACAGAACAAGACTCTGTCTCAAAAAAAAAAAAAAAAGAATTAAAGAATTGAAGGTAGGACTGAATAAACCCAAGATTCAGGTCAGTGGAATGACACATGCTTTTAGAGAGTGTGAGGAAAGAGAAGGGTCAAAGTCAAGGTCAAGACAGGGAAGCCACCGACGCCAGGCAGAGGGGCAGTGGGACAGGCACACACTATTGCCCTGCAGGGTTGTCTGGAGCTTTGAGATCATTCTTGCCAGGCCCTTCAGGGCCGCAGGCAGGTGGACAGCTTGCCCAAGTCACACGGCATCCAGGCCTTTCATGCTCTTCCCAAACTTCCCACTATACCACCAGACCCTGCTGCCAGCTGTGGGCAGACCATTGACTGGTAGCACAGGGAGAGAAAGACCCTGTGCATTTTGCTTGGAATTCATTACAAAATTAAATGTCATTAGTGACTTTCCGAGCAATTTGAACTCCCCAGCAATGACCTGCAAGGCTAAAGTAGCTGCTGGGCTGTTCCTAAGGCAGGAGCCAGAGCCTCAGGCTAGGAGTGGGAAATCCTGGGGCATTTCCTCACCTATCCCATCCAGCCATAGCATTTAGCTCTACTGTTAATCCCTGCCCACAGAGGCAACCATGTATTGCAAAGTAAAACCTATGATAATGGGAATAATTACTAAGGGATGGTTCCCTTTCCCACCAAGCTTTCATGAGAAAGGGGAGCTAAAAAGGCAGAAAGCAGTTAGAAGGATCCCAGAAGTACAGGGGAGACTCGGTCATCACAGGTTGTACCTTTCAGGGTGGGGCTTGGGTCTGAAATCCAGGCTTCTCTACTCACAGGCCACGTACCCGCCACGGAGCTGCCTTCCCCGGGGGCCTCACCTTTGACTAATTTCAACAAAGGTATTGTCTGAGCTAGTGGAAGTTCTGGGAGAGGAGGTTGCCTGGACATCATCGATAGATGAGGTATGTAAGATAGAAGCAGACAACAGTCTGCTAGATGAAGGAAGATCAGTGACAGAACAGGCAGAGGAACGGTGATGACTGGCGAGGTTGGTGGTCTAGTTCTCAGGATGCCTAGGTGCCAGCTGTGAAAGCTCCAGGGGAGGAAGGCGCAGCCAGTGTGCACCAGAAAGCTAGAAGGCATTGCTCTTGTCACCCCTCTGGAGTGCAATGCTGTGATCTTGGCTCATTGCAACCTCCACCTCCCAGGTTCAAGTGATTTTCCTGCCTCAGACTCCCAAGTAGCTGGGATCACAGGCATGCGCCACCACACCCAGCTAATTTTGTATTTTTAGTAAAGACGGGGATTACTCCATGTTGGTCAGGCTGGTCTCGAACTCCTTACCTCAGGTGATCTGCCCACCTCGGCCTCCCAAAGTGCTGGGATTACAGGCATGAGCCACCACGCCTGGTGTTCACCTCCTTTTAGAAACTGGAGGTATTCACTGCATTTTTTGAAAAAGACCAGAAAGACATACTCCAAATGATTAATAGTGCCTTTCTTTATGTAGGAGAAGAGGGTGCTTTCTCTACTCTAGTTTTCTGATTTCCAGAATTTCCATAATGAGGATAGATTATTTTAGGGGTTGGGGAGCATATCAAATTCAGGAAAGAGGAGAACACGATGCGGGCCTAGGCTTACGATGAGCTGAAGGCCTGCATCCATGCTCCTCGCTGCTCTGGTCTCCTGCCCCTCCATGTCCCCACCCCCTCCCCCAGAGCACACAGCTGGTGGATTCCTTTCCACTTCTCTGTCTGGGAAGCAGCTGCCACATTGCCAGCTCTGTCCCTTTAGCTGGGCTCAAGTGGCAAGAGAAGCTGAGGGGAGATCTTGTGCAGCTCCCGCTCAGAAAGTGAAGGGGCGGTGAGAGGGACTCGATAAATACTTCCAGGGCACCCTGGAGAGGTGAGCACACCTAGGAACAGCCTGAGAGGTTTGCTTTGGCAGCTTGCCTCACCTGGGCTTAGCACAGCCTTGCACAGAACTTAGTGTTCCAGAATGGATTTCTGGAAGGAGGTATGGGGAGAGCAGAGAAGGAGGAACAGGGTACTTGCTTGGTCTGTGGGTACCCCAGTCACTGCCTTGTCTGGAACGAGGCCCACAGCCCCACCACTACTCATCTGGAGGAAGGAACTTGGAGAATGGAAGAACAGAAGATCCAGCTCCTGAGACTCATAACCACCAGATTTTCTAGCTCCAGAGAGAAAGAAGCTTCTGCCTGTGCCCATTAAAATTCACCTGTTTTAACAGGCATTTCAAGTTGACAAACTTGAGGCTTAACTTTCCTTGGCATAAAGGGAGCCACAGATCACGAGGAACTTATCAGAAAATGTAGAGACGGGAACAGCCCTTGTGCCCTGCCCTGGGGCCTCCACCAAGGCATCAGGTCTGGTGCCCTTGTGTCCTTGCCTTGTACTCTGGTCTCTCTAGAATGTTCTTTGCCAGAGGCCAGGTGCAGTGGCTCAAGACTATAATCCCAGCACTTTGGGAGGCTGAGGCAGGAGAATTGCTTGAGGCCCGGAGCTCAAGACTAGCCTGGCCAACATGGAGAAACTCCGTCACCACTAAAAATACAGAAATACACAGAGCGCGGTGGCTCACACCTGTCATCCCACCACTTTGAGAGGCCTAGGTGGGTAGATCACCTGAGGTTGGGAGTTCAAGACCAGCCTGACCAACATGGAGAAACACTGTCTCTACTAAAAATACAAAACTAGCTGGGTGCGGTGGCATATGCCTGTAATCCCAGCTACTCCGGAGGCTGAGTCAGGAGAATTGCTTGAACCCAGGAAACAGAGGTTGCAGTGAGCCACGATCACACCATTGCACTCTAGTCTGGGCAACAAGAGCTAAACTCCGTCTCAAAAAACAAAAACAAACAAACAAACAAACAAAAAAACCCACAATAAAAATTAGGCAGGTATGATGTCATGTGCCTGTAGTCCCAGCTACTAGGGAAGCTGAAGCACGAAAATCCCTTGAACCCAGGAGGCAGAGGTTGCAGTGAGCCAAGATTGTGCTACTGCACCCCAGCCTGGGTGACAGAGTGAGATTCTGTCTCAAA
>NW_016107543.1:782345-789173 GCF_001604975.1 Cebus imitator | reverse complement strand
TTCTGGTCTCTTCTGCCCAGGAGGACATGTAGGCACCAGTAAGCAGGTGTTTGCCCTTTAAGCAAGCCTGACTTATGGAAATCTGAATTTGCAAAACAGAAAAATTAGCGGAATATTCTTTGTTTTACAAAATAACCCAGCTGTAGGATTCTGTAAATAGCGATCATAAAAGATAGTGTAAAGCCTGATTTGCTTTAAAAACAAGCAAACAAAAAAGGTGATGTGGTGTCCAAACCTCCCAGATTCTCAAAGTTGCAAAGAACAAGATATCTACAACCTTGTGCCCCTGCATAATCACAGAGGGCTGAAGGGGGTTGGGGGGGGGGCGGGCAGGTGCTCCGGACTCCAAACTGACCCAGCATTTGGTGACACAAGGTGGGCCCTGCAGTTCGCTCATGCAGGTTCCTGAGCTGGCCAAGCTAAGGGCTGGGCCCTTGCCCTGGGGCCCTGCAATCCAAGGATGATAGAAATCAGCCCCTGAGGATGCCAGCTTCACCTCTACTGTTTGCACAGCTTTGGGGCCATGAAGGGTCTCAAGGAACAGCCTGCCACCTGGTCTTTGGTGACCAGCACTATGGCATGCACATGGGTGTCCTGGGACAGGCCCCTCCATCCCAGCTGGGTTCTGTGAGCTGCTCCGAAGGGCTTTGCCCAGACTGAGCCAGGCCCCTTCTGAGCTGGAAGAAGTTAACCATTGACTGGGGCAGAGGTGGAGTGGCAGAGGGGCAGGTAGGGGAAGCAAGTCAGCTAATGTGTTGTTGGACAAAACACAGAACTCCCTCCACCATCCCTCTCCAGGGCTCCTAATGATGCTTGTCCATGCAGAATGAGACTGGGGTACCCTGGATAAAAATGGGGAGATGTTCCTACCAGACAGCTGGAAAAATGCTCCAGGCTGCGGGGTCAGAGGGGTGGGCTCCCGTTCAGCAAGAGTTAACAGAAAACTACTCAGCAGGAGCTCTGTTGGAGGCCTGGACTGACTCCAAGAGGCCAGTGGGATGAGTCCTGAGTGGAGTCCAGGTTAGAGGCCTGGGTTCTTCTTTCCCAGAAGAACTGGCAGAACTGGGTGCCCTGACTGGGGTCTGTGCCTTGGTTTCCCCACCCACCGGCCCTCTGCCTGTACCTGTAATCCCGACTGCTCCAGGCTGGAGGTGACACCTTTCCTAGAGAAGCAGTTGAGTGTAGGAGCTGCCTGGGAGGCTGAGACTCAGGCAGGAAGGGGTGCCTCCGGGGTGCTGTCCGAGGCAAGGCTCGGCCAGGAGAGGTGGGTAGGAGCAGCTGCACATCAGGTGCAAGAGAAACAGGTGCAGGAGCTAGTACCTGCTCTGCGGCAGCTCCTGGAGTCACGGTGAACCTGAAACCCAGCCCCTCCCAGCTAAGTAAACAGAAGCAGAGGCCGGCTCAGGCTAATGAATATTCATCATGCTGGAAATTCAATCCTAGCGCCCATGCGTCCACCCAGAAGCCGGGGACCTCCGGGGGACTGCCACGCTGGAGGAGGGAATCCCAAGGGAGATCTGGAGTGGCGGAGCACAGGAGGCTGTCTCTCAGTTTCCCCACTGTTGGGTGTCTGGTTGCACTTCCCAGCTGTAGCCAAGGTCACTCTACGCATTTCATCTTTCAAGGAAGCTCAGATCCCTCTCCAGCATGGACCACCACCTGGATGTTGCCCAGAGCACAACCGGGAAAGGGTTAAGGGCTGCTGCTTCCATTGGCAGGCTGGGTAGGACAGGGTGCACCCCAGCTTCCTTTGAACTCCCTGAGTCGAAACCAGTCCCTGGTTAAACTGGTTGGCAGACCGGTTCCCAGGCTGTCACTCCCCTGCCTGAAGCCTCAAAGTGGGGACTGGGTTGGGGGCTGTGGCTTCCTCCTGACCCAAGGAGCCCCTCCTTAAAATCTCCCTAGGTAGAAAAAAAGGGGTACCAGCCTCTCCTCGGGTCAGGCTCTCAAGACCCACCACAACCTCAAACACTGTCATCCCTCTCCCCCTTTGCTTGGAGGTGGGCTTCAAGGCCCTTGAGATCATATGCAGAATTCCATGTTTGTGGGCAGGGGCATTGATTTTTCTGCATAGATTATACTCGTAGCAGACTCTCAAAGAGACTTGTGACAGTCTCTCCATTAGCAAAGTACCACTGGCTTCAACTCCTCCCAGCAGTCAATCGAAAGGGCCTTCCTGGGTATTATAAAGTTGGCAAAACCTGGAGCAAGTTCTCAAGGAAAGGAGAGATAGGCCCCTAGTGAGGCTGGAAGAGAAGGAAAGGCAAGAAGGCAGGAGATGGGCACATGGTTGGGGACAGGGGCAGAGTGTGTGCACACAGGGGGCGATCGTCCTCTCTGATCTGCAGCCACACTCCCCCTGTAAACCCACCATCGGCCAAGCCTGTGTGCAGCCCTCAGCCAGGGCTGCTCTTGCAGATGGCTCTGTGCCTGGGGAGCATTGCTGTGCAGCCACCAAGGGGTGGCCTCTCCTGTTTGCACTTGCGTTCTCTCTCCCCTTGGATGGGCATCGCTGGAGAGTAGAAAACATCTGCTGCATACTCAATGTCTCTGCCACTCCTGGGCCCACTGCAGCCCAGCTCAGGTGCCAATCCAAGCACCAGCTACCTTCCTTCATGGACTGGGGATGTGCGTGTCAGGCACAGAGTGAGGCATGAGGTAGAGAAAGGCATAAAATCCCCCCTTTCCCTGGCTCTCCCTCTAAGTTACATTGGAAATCCCAGCTCACTAACTCTAAGAGCTGTCCTCCATCTCCAATCCTGCTTCTACCCACTCCAGCTTCTGATGGCCTCTTGGGTTTGTATTCTCCATCTGAAACAGCCCCTCTTCCCTTAAAATGTCCTTGGGTGGACAGTCCTCCAAAGGCTCCCCACAGCCCATAGCAGAACCCACTTGGCCTGGCTCTCCTAGGATGGGACCTCTGCAGCCTCCTCTCACGCCCACCCCGCCATGTCAACTGTCCCTGAACAGTAGACGCTTCTCTGCCTGCCTTGGTAGGCACAAGGCTGCCTTAGAACGGTGGGATTAGAAGTGCTGGCTGTGCTCTTGGGTAGCAATGTCCTCCCCATCACCTGTGTGACCCAAAACAAACTCCTATTCATCCCTCAAAACCTGAATTAATGATTACACCTTCCACCCTACCAGACGTTTTCTTGTTTTCCTTTCTGTGTTCCCATAGAACCTGCTCATATACTTCTATTTAACATGATATATATACCATTATTGATTTCCACTTATAAACTTTTAGCTCTTTGAGCCCAGAATTATGTATCACTGATACAGGCCTGACATATAGTAGGTACTTATGCAAGCCTGAAAATACAAATGAGAAACACAAACATTGTTTTTACCCAAATAAACTGTTAATGTAGCCAATGGCTTTGTCCCAGTCTCCCTGGGGCAGGTAAACTTGCAAGAAAACCCATTTATTTGCCTTCTTGCGGTTCCAGCTACAGCTGGCTTGCTGTCATGCTATCATCTCCCTGGGGGTTGATTCGAATTGAAGGATATTATTTTGCAGGGTCCCCTGCCTCTAGTGCAAAGTACACACAGCTGTCCCAGAAAGGTGCCACAGCTTCCTAGATCTGTCACTTTCTATGAAAGGCCTGGTCTACTCAGAGAGTGGGTATCTGGTTCAGAAGACAAAAACTCTTTCCAGCTCAGGTGTTGGGAAGAGACCAGAAGGCTGGTGAGATGGGCTTTGGTCTGGGAGACAGTAACCCCAGAGTCAGGTCCCCATTTCCCATCTATAGAGGAAAGGGCTTGCTCATTCCCTGTGCCTCAGAGATCCCAGCCTCTCTGATGTCTGACCCAGGGGAGCAGATTCCTGTTCTCTTGGCCCCACTCTGCAGAAGGAGCCCCCATAAGTGCCATGGCAGGCCCACTTGTGGCTCCCCCTTCCCAAGCACCACCAGGACCAGATGCAGGTGTGAAGCTCTAGCACGTTACCCAGGGAGGGGTCAGCCTGGGAAGTTAGGCCCAACCCCTGGCCTTCAGGGTATTTATTTCTGGGAGGAGCAGGGTTGGGAGGAGAGTTTGAGATAAGGCTGTGAGCTATGAATGTCACTCCTCACATACAAGCCACTTTATTGCTTTATAAAAATTGTTACCTTTGGCCGGCAAGGTGGCTCGGGTCTATAATCCCAGCATTTTGGGAAGCTGAGTGTGGAGGGGCAGATCACCTGAGGTCGGGAGTTTCAGACCAGCCTGACCAACATGCAGAAACCCCATCTCTACTAAAATACAAAACTAGCCGGGCATGGTGGCGCACTCCTGTAATCCCAGTTACTCTGGAGGCTGAAGCAGGAGAATCACTTGAACCCAGGAGGCGGACGTTGCAGTGAGCTGAGATGGCACCATTGCACTCCAGCCTGGGCAACAAGAGCAAAACTCCATCTTAAAAAATTTTTTTTAAAAATCTCAGCTTGGGCCAGGCGCGGTGGCTCATGCCAGTAATCCTAGCACTTTGGGAGGCCAAGGCAGGCGGATCACGAGGTCAGGAATTGAAGCCCAGCTTGGCCTACATGGTGAAACCCCATCTCTAAAAATATAAAATAAAATAAAAAATAAAATAAAATAAAATAAATAAATAATTTAAAAAATCTCAGCTTTAAGCACACCTTCCTAACACTAGCTTTAAGTGTAACATGCCATATACAAAGACACAGTAGGCACGTTTTCAGAAATGTGTTATTAATGAGTAAAGCAAGTTAAATTCACCTAAAGGAGCCCCAAGGACCTTGGTGCCCTTTTGGGGTGTATAGCTATGAGGCCCCATTGAATTACAGATCCAATCAATCAATTACACATCCATCCCATTTTACTGACCTCTGCCCAGCAAGTAGATCTAGGCTTCAGGGATATTTCTTCCCCAAAACAGGGAGAAGAGAGGTTCTGCCATTCTCCTCAGCACTCCCCTTTCTCTGGAAGGACAGGAGACCAGAGATCCTGGGGGTGTCCAGCCTGGTCGAGGTGACAAGCAAGGCAAAACCAAAGATCAGTCGCTGGTGGGCTACACCAGGTGCAGTGGGGAGTTGGGGGCAGGCAGAAGCTGCATTCTGATCTGAGGTGGGTGGTGGGGCTGCCATTGGAGGGGGCTTTCTCTTTGTTTTCATGCGAGGCGTCCCCTTCAAGGAGATCTCAGCAGGGAGTTGGGGGTATGAGCAGCCAATATTAGGGGGATGTGTTCCAGGCACTCTTCCAGATGTTCCATAGGTGTGAACTCTTGATCCCCCATGGCCACCCCCAGGTGGATTCTCTAACCAGTACACCCATTTATGTCCCCTCAGCAATTTTCCTGTTGCTTTTTTGCATTCATTTCCTGTGGCTGCCATGAGTTACCACGAGCTCCATGGCTTGAAACAACAGAAATGGATTCTTCTGGCCTATCCAGTAAGTCAGAAGTCAGAAATCAGTTTAACTGGTCAAGACCAAGGGGTTGGCAGAGCCATGATTTCTCTGGAGGTTCCAGGGAGAACCTGTCCTTGACTCCTCCAAACTCCTGGTGACTGCGAGCACTCCTGGGCTTGTGGCCACATCACTGCAATCTCTGCCTCCTTTGTTTTCACTTCTGTGGGTCAGGCTAAACTCCCTCCACCTCTCTCTTATAAGGACACTTGGGATGGCATTTAGGATCCACCCAGATGATCCAGGATTCCCTCCTCACCTCAAGATGTTTAACACCATCACATGTGCAAAGACTCTTTTTCCACATAAGGTCACATTCATAGCTTCCAGAGATTCGACGTGGTTCTCTTTGGAGCAATCGTTTTTCAGCCTTCCACATTCTTCATTCAGACCACCTTTCTGTATTGTCAGACGTAAGTCTGCCTCCCACATCCTTTTCCAGGGAAGGACTTGCTGCCAGGTCACAGGAGTGTGGTCAGCAGTTGGCCCTCAGCAACAGAAAGCCACCTTGCTGGAGGGCACACCCTTTGGGGCAGCACTTTTCTAGGGATATAAAAACCCAGCCATTTCAGCCCCGTGAAGAACGTGCTCAGGGGCAATATTCATTCAGAGGCCCCCACTATATTGACTGAAGCTTTACTGAGCCTGCAGTGCAGTTGGATTTCTGCCTCTGCCCAGTCCTGCTTCCATCTTGTTCCTCTCACAGGGAATGATTCCTAATAAACATCTTGACCCCAAAAACACCGCCTACTACTGTAGAATGCAACCCATGACACAGATGTTTCAATTTTTGCCAGTATGATGGAAGTGAGGTGGTCTACTTCATGTCATTTATTTATTTAGAGAGAGAGTCACACTCTGTTGCTGCAGTGGTGTCATCTTGGCTCACTGCAACCTCCACCTCCCAAGCGATTCTCCCACCTCAGACTCCCAAGTACCTGCACTTACAGTTGCACACCACCACACCCAGCTAATTTTTGTATTTTTAGTAGAAATGGAGTTTCCCCATGTTGCCCAGGCTGGTTTCGAACTCCTGACCTAAAGTGATCCACCCACCTTGGCCTCCCAAGGTGCTGGGATTACAGCTGTGCACCATCGTGCCTGGCCCGTGTCCTTTATATTTGCATTTCCCTAGTGTACTGGATTTAATAGTGTCCCCCAAAATTCCCATCCACTCAGAACCCCAGAATGTGACCTGCTTTGAAAATACGGTTTCCAGATGTGGTTTTCAGACGTGGTCATCCTGGGTTAGTGTAGGCCCTAAGGCTGAGGAGTAGTGCTCTTACAAGAAGAATGTTGGCTGGGTGTGGTGGGTGGCTCACGCCTGTAATCCAAGCACTTTGGAGGTCAAGGCAGGCGGATCACCTGAGGTCGGGAGTTCAAGACCAGCCTGACCAACATGGTGAAACCCAGTCTTTATTA
>NW_016107543.1:779093-782271 GCF_001604975.1 Cebus imitator | reverse complement strand
AAATAAAAACAAGAAGAATGTCATGTGACAATGGAAGCCGAGAGGGATGTACCTGCAAGCCAATGACACCAAGGCCTGCCAGCAGCTGCAGAAGCCAGGAGAGAGGCCCAGAGAGCTTCTCCTCTGCAAGGAACTAACTGTGCTGACACCTGGATTTCAGACTTCAAGCCTCCAGAACTGTGAGAGAGTAAATTTCTGTTGTTTTAAGCCACCCAGTTTTGTGGTGATTTTTTACAGCAGCCCCGGGAAGCTAGACCCTAGTTTCTAGTAAGGTTGGACATGTTTTCTTATTGGTCATGTTCTCTGAAATGACCATCCATCTTTCCCCTCCACTCCCCTCCCCTCCTCTCTTCTCTTCTTTTTTGAGTCTGGGTCTCACTATGTTGCCCAGGCTGGTTTCGAACTCTTGGACTCAAGTGATCCTCCTGCCTGGACCTCCTAATATGCTGGGATTACAGGTGTAAGCTACAATGCCCAGCCAAAATGATCATTTTTTTCAATGTATAAAAACTTCATCTTGGCCGGGCGCAGTGATTCACGCCTGTAATCCTAGCACTTTGGGAGGCTGAGGTGGGTGGATCACCTGAGGTCAGGAGTTCAAGACCAGCCTGGCCATCATAGTGAAACCCCATGTTTGTAAAAAAGAAAAAAAAGAAAAACTTCATCTCATCATATGAGAGTTATCAATGCATTTATGGATCCCTGTCCCCTGTGCATAATTCTATTTTATTTATTTATTATTTTTAGAGAAAGAGTCTCCCTCGGTCACCCAGGCTAGAAATACAATTGCACAGTCATAGCTCACTGCAGCCTCAAACTCCTTGGCTCAAGCAATCCTCCCACAGTTGCATAATTCTACAGCTTTCCAGGGTTCTGCTGCCCATTGGTTAGGAATCCTGACCTATGGGATTAAATTTCAACCCTTTGTCGTGGACCTGAAGTTTCTTCAAGATCTCCCTTTGCCCATCTCTTCAACCTAATTTCTCTCCACTGTCCCCATAAATATCCATGCTTCCATAATAAACTTCTTCCTTCTGGAACAGCCATTCTCTCACCTCCGGGCTTTGTCCTTGCTTTTCCCTTTTCCCGGAATGACACCTGCCATTTCCCTTCCTCTTTTCTTTCCTCTCTGTTCTACTACAATTCACACCGTCCTGGAAGACTCAGCTCAAGTCTTACTTCTCCTAAGAGCCTGCTCTGGTGGTGTTCTGTCCTTCTCCCAAGCTGAGTTGGGTACTCCTCCTTCTTTCTGTTCCCTTAGCAGTCCGAGCATCTCTGAGTGTACCTCTTTTTTTTTCCCCACCCCTGAGTGTACCTCTTATTTGGTTTTTTTTTAAAGACTGAGTCTTGCTCTATTGCCCAGGCTGGAGTGCAGTGGCATGATCTTGACTTACTGCAACCTCTGCCTCCTGGGTTCAAGTGGTTCTCATGCCTCAGCCTCCCAAGTAGCTGGACTACAAGCAGGCACCACCACACCCAGTTAATTTTCTGTATTTTTATATTTTTAGTGGAGAGGGGTTTTGCCATGTTGGCCAGGCTGATCTCAAACTCTTGACCTCAGGTGATCTGCCCGCCTCGGGCTCCCAAAGTGCTGGGATTATAGGCGCCTCTTATTTGCTTTGTATAGATTTTTTGAGCACCTACTATTCAAGAGCACAGTGCTATGCCCTGGGGGTACCATCATGGAATTTGGAATGTGGTGGGCCCTTCACTCAACATACTGCTACTTCCTTTGATGCCTAGGATTGTGTCTGTGATAAGGTGCCCAGGGTACATAACATCGAACTGCATGGGAAAAGAGGCGGGTGGATGGGTGGTTTGGCAGTATCCTTGGTTTTTCTTTCCTTAGAAAACCATTAGATTCCCACCCCTTCCGTGATAAGGATGATAAAATAATGAAATACAGTGACATCCTTAGGAGATGACACACAGGACCCATTTCATGAAGCCACCCAGGGAGTTCTTTTTACCCAGAAGACTAACAAAGACGAAGGGATGAGATGGCCAGGAGGGTATGGGTGGCCAGGGTTAAGGGTGCAATGAGTGGCCCCAGAGCATGACCCAAGGTGACTGGCCCCACACAGACCTTCACTGGCATGCACCAAACTCGTGATGCTGACCACCCCTAATTTCTTCTCCCTGATTTCCTGCCTTCACTCCCAAGAGGCTCAGGGGATGTTGACTCCAAGTTCTGAGCTACAGAGGAAAGGATGAGAAAAGGATCTGGGGACCTTGAACCTCTTGCCCCAAGACCAAGCAATCATGATCCCCACTCATCACAACTACCACCATCACCAAATGCCTTCCTGCACACGGCCTTCCTTTATTACAAGCGTCCATTAAGATCCCGACACTCAATGTCAAGTATCACGCCAGGTACTAGGGTTATACAGATGAACAAGTCTGCACTCCCTGCCCACAGGTGCTTGCAGACTAGGCGGGGAGACAGATTGAAAAAAGCAACATAGAGGTTACACTCCATGCAGCAAGAGGCCCAAGGCTGCTGTTTCCAGAGCTCAGCAGGCAGACATAGCACACACACACAGGCACACACACCAGACCCCATAATCAGTGTGGCTATGAGCAGACACACAGACCATAAAGTAATAAAAATATAGCAAATAAAAGAAACAAGTTGTTCGAGTGTCAAAGGTAAGCCTTCTTTTTATGGATATTGCAGGAGGATAAGTAATGAGCTCCCTTGCCCAGAATGGGGTGTGGTAAGAATGAACTTTGGAAAGGGGCGGGGCCTTCGGGGGTGTGAGTTCTAAGCATCTGGCACAACAACTGCAGAGAAAGTAGGAATCAGACCCAAGGGAGGAAGAGACCTGAGGCTGTTGTGGATGAGCCAATGGGGCAGGCAGGGGTGCAGGAGAAGCAAAGGCACACCATGCAGAGAACAAGAATGCAGGCCAGGGAGCCAGACAGGCCTGGGTTTCAATCCCAGCCCCACCAACTACCCACCATATGATTTTTATTTATTTATTTTTAGTCTCTGTCACCCAGGCTGGAGTGCAGTGGTGCAATCTCGGCTCGCCACAACCTCCACGTCCCAGTTCAAGTGGTTCTCCTGCCTCAGCCTCCTGAGTAGCTGGGATTACAGGTATGAGCCACCGCATCTGGCCACCACTGTATGATTTCCTTTTTTTCTTTTTTTTTTTTTGTTTTGCTCTTGTTG
>NW_016107543.1:769494-778543 GCF_001604975.1 Cebus imitator | reverse complement strand
TAGTAGAGACGGGGTTTCACCATGTTGACCAGGATGGTCTCGATCTCTTGACCTCGTGATCCACCCGCCTCGGCCTCCCAAAGTGCTGGGATTACAGGCTTGAGCCACCGCGCCCGGCGTTCAACACATTACTTAATTAAGCTTTGGCTTCCTTGCCTTTAAAAATCTGGCTAATGGTGATAGAATCAAATTAGATAAGGCTTATAAAACATTTACATCTACACTGGCACGTGGACATGGTTATCATTTAATAAGCAAGCTAACAACAACAATAATGATGGCAAGGTAGGCTGCCTACACAGTGCCTCAGGGCTCTGTGCTTCCCTGTCCAAAGCTGGCACAGCCCTGATATATCCTCCCTCCCCTCTCTACATGTGCTGCCCCTCTGCCAGAGTCCCATCTGCTAAGTCAGCAGAGAACTGAGAGACTCATGGTCAAAAACCTCCCATATCCTCTCTCTACCTCCTTCCAGCTGCTGGAAGCCCCGACCACTAAAGTCTCCTGAAGCAGACAGAATTGATGCCCTGGATGCCAGACCAATTATGTGCTTATCTGCCCACAGCCCATGAAGTTCCCTGTGGCCTTGGAAAAGTGCCGAAACCCACCAAAGGCCCATGCTCCTACACTCTTTGGGAGCACAGAAGCATGGGCCTTTGACAGGTTCTCCCCCAAAGCCTCTGGAGTCAGCAGAGGCAGTTTCTCTCCCAGAGCCTCTGGCTTTGGGGCAGCCTCCCTGGAGTCAGCAGCTGGGCAGAAATGTTCTCCAACATCCTTCTGCTCCATGTGAGTCACCTTGAGGAGCTGTGGGTGGGGCTGAAGTTCTGGTGGTCCCTGCTTCCATCAACTCATCTGGGCTGGGTCGTCCAGACCCACCCTGTCCTGTTCTGCCCAGCCTGTTAGTTCAAGGAAGACAGACAGATACACCTTGAGGGCAAGGCAATGCCTTGCTTTTTGGGATGTCCCAGAGAACCCCGAGCACATAGTTGGGGCCCAGTTAAGTGTTTATTTAATCATGGAGGAACCTAAGCAATTCCTACAGCCTGAGTCAGGCTGATTCAAATGGTAGCCAAATTCCCATGAAAGATCCCTGAAAAGGCCCTTAGTTGTGCCCTATAAGCTGTCTTCAGAGCAGTTTTTAAATTCATTCTATAATGCTAATGATCATATACGATATTTCTTTTCTTTCCTTTTTTGTTTTGTTTTGTTTTGTTTTGTTTTGAGACAGAGTCTCACTCTGTTGCCCAGGCTGGAGTGCAGTGGCGCCATCTAGGCTCACTGCAACCTCCATCTCCCAGGTTCAAGTGATTCTTCTGCCTCAGCCTCCCGAATGAGTAGCCGAGTAGCTGGACTGCAAGCATGCACCACCACGCTGGGATAACTTGTGTATGTGTGGGTTTTTTTTTTTTTTTTTTATACAGATGGGGTTTTGCCATGTTGGTCAGGCTGGTCTCGAATTCCTGACCTCAGGTGATCCACCTGCCTCAGCATCCCAAAGTGCTGGGATTATAGGTGTAAGCCAACACGCCCGGCCCATATATCCTATTTCATATAGGGAGAGTTTACAAAGCATGATACAAAACAAATATATCTACAGTATGTTGTAAACCGTCAAGAGTTACTAGTATGTTTATTTATTAAAGCCTCTAAACAGAAATATCCTGAGACAGGGTAGCTGTTATCTCCATGTTGAGAAACTATGGCTATCAGACAGGTTGTAGAAATGGTCTAGGACCTCACTGGGCAGAATCTAGGTCTTCCCACTGCTGTATCACACTATGCCTTTCAATTGAAAATCTACTGAGCCTCAAGTGTTGTGCTGTGGTGAGCAGGAGCTGGGTAAGGAATATTTAGAAGTGGCATACCCAGCTCTGTGAGATCCTGTGGAATCTGGCTTCAGCCCACCCTCCCTCCTTACTCTACCCACTTCTTGGGCAATCTCAAACCCTCCCTTAGCTTCAGCCACTGCTTGGGCCACAGATTAGCCATCTTGTGACTCTCCAAGCTGTATCTCCAGGCCCGACAACTCCCCTGAACTCCAAAATTATAGACCCAAGTGCCTTCTGCACACTTTCCATCTGAGGGTTTCCCAGCATTGCCAGACCAGGTTCAAAGCTAGACCCCCTCCTCCCCAACACCAGCTCAGCATCCTGCATCAGATTTGTCTCAGGTGGTAGCTCCCACCCAGTCACCTAGGTGTCATCCTTGGTGTTTCTCTTTTCCACCCAAACAGCTAATCAATTGCCAAGTCCTATCCATTTTCCTCCTAAATATTCCTCAGATCCAGCCCTCCCCCTTCCTCCCCACACCTTGTGTCCCAGCACAGACTGTAATCCCTCAATAGCAACCTCCTTCCAACCTCCCTGTCCCCAGTCTTATCTCCCATGCATCCATCATCCCAGCAGCCCATCTGTACAGGTTCCTCCCTGCCTCAAACCCCTTCTGCGATTCCTCTGTCTGCAGGGATGAAGTCCAAGTTCCTTAATGAGCCTCCCTTTGATACGACTTTTCCACCTTTACAGCTACTCGCTGCCTCAAACCATCTACTGCACAAAGGTTGGCCTGCCCGGGAAGCGGCTTTATCTTGAAATTCTTCATCATTTTGTAACAAGGGGGCGTGCATTTCCATTTTGCACTAAACCTCACAAATTATGTTGCCTGTCCTGCCTGCCTGTTGTTGCCTGCACCCCTCTTGCAGTCTGTGGCCACCTAAGTTTTGTCTGTGCAGTCTCCTCCACCTAAATCTCCTCTCTCCACGTCACCCGGCTGTCTTCAGCTCTTCCTTTAGACTCGATGTAAGTGTTACCTTTGGGGCGTCTCCCCTACCCACCTCCCTACCCTTCCCTGCCCTAATCGCCCAACACGTTGCGTGCGCTCAATCATGCCTGTTAGATAAACTGAATGAGAAGGCAAAGCATGACAAGTGCCACAAGAGACTACACGCTGCTCTAGATGGTAAAGAGATGCAAGGAGGGAAGGCATTTGCAGCGGCATCCCAGATCGGCGCTAGGACCCCGCCCGCAGACACCTTAATCCGCTCGGAGAAGACCCGGTGCCTGAGGGGAAGCAACTGTCAAGCTGGGCTCTCGGGCGCCGCCTGTCGCCATTGCACTGCCGCTGCAGCGCACTCGCTCCCGCTCCCGGCCCTGAGCCCGCCTCGCGTCTCCCATTGGCTGTCCCCATTCTCCCGCCCCTCCCGAGCTCAGCCATTCGGAGCCTCGGGGTGGGTGGGGCTTGAGGCCGGAGTGGAGCGTAAGCCCTGATTGGCTGTACGGAAGGCGGCTACGTGGCCGAAGGAGGCCGATCTATGTCTAAACTGAGGCTCCGCCACAACTCCACTGGATTGGTGGTAAGGCGGGGCGGGCCAGAGTCTGCGGCCTGAAGCGGAAGTGGAGGAAAGATGGAGGTGTGGGGACAGGAGCTGGGTGTGCGGGGAACTGGCACCGGACCCCTAACCTGTGTCCCCGGTCTCCCTCCGGGCGCGGCTCAACCCGGCCCATCGCTCTGGCCCCTCAGGGTGGTGGTTGGGACCGTGAAGTGAACGCGCGAGTGGCAAGTCCCCTTCCCGCGCTCACGCCCCTCTCCTCCCGTCTTCCCGTCAGGAGCATCAGCATGTGCCCATCGACATCCAGACCAGCAAGCTGCTCGGTAGGAGGGGCGCCCCCGCGCAGCTGGCTGTCGGGGGGAGGCCTGTTCGTTGCCCCCTGTGTCCAATGCCCGGGGCCTCTGACCCTGAAAGCCCGGGTTGAGGTGCTGACCACTGGCCTTGTTCTACGCCACATCTGAGGCCAGAACTGCTTCCCTGAGAGCAGCGGGAAGCAACCGTCTGTGGAGTCTGTTTGAGCTGCGTATTCTCCTTTAATGTGTTATCAAATCGTACCATTCAGGGACAGGATAAGTGACTCGCTTTAAAAACAGTCAGCTAGGCCGGGTGCGGTGGCTCACACCTGTAATCCCAGCACTTTGGGAGGCCGAGGCGGGCGGATCACAAGGTCAAGAGATCGAGACCATCCTGGCCAACATGGTGAAACCCCGTCTCTACTAAAAATAGAAAAATTAGCTGGGCTAATTTTTTTTTTTGTGGTGGCACGCGCCTGTAGTCCCAGCTACTCGGGAGGCTAAGGCAGGAGAATCGCTTGAACCCGGCGGAGGTTGCAGTGAGCCGACATCGCACTACTGCACTCCAGCCTGGTGACAGAGCCAGACTCCGTCTCAATAAAAAACAAAAAAACAGTCAATTACTAAGTGAGTGGCACATCTCAATTGGAACTTAAGTCTGTCTGACCCACTGTCCATTCTGTTTGCATTATGCCAGAAAAAAAAAAAAAAAAAAAAACATTTAAAAAGCTTCCGGCCCGACCTGGTGGCTTATACCTGTAATCCTAGCACTTTGGGAGGCTAAGGCGGGTGGATCATGAGGTCAGGAGTTCAAGACCAGCCTGGCCAAGACGATGAAACCCTGTCTCTACTAAAAATACAAAAATTAGCCGGGTGTGGTGGCAGGCACCTGTAATCCCAGCTACTCAGGAGGCTGAGGCAGAGAAGTGCTGGAACCCGGGAGGCCGAGGTTGCAGTGAGCCAAGATCGCGCCATTGCACTTCAGTCTGGGTGACAGAGCAACACTCCGTCTCAAAACTAAATAAATAATAATAAAAAGCTTCCATGTCCCCCTTGATTTTAGGAGGAAGAGGGGCCTAAGACCCAGTTGGAAATAAAGACCTTTTAGTGTCCAGGCTATCTCCAGGTTGTCTGTGTGGGGCCTGAATACATACCCCCTTCCCAGTTCAGATTCAAGGAAGCCCTCTTCATGTGATCACACAGCTCCTGGCATTTTATTTATTTTTTTTTTTTGAGACGGAATTTCGCTCTTGTTACCCAGGCTGGAGTACAATGGCGCGATCTCGGCTCACCGCAACCTCCGTCTCCTGGGTTCAGGCAATTCTCCTGCCTCAGCCTCCTGGGTAGCTGGGATTACAGGCACGCGCCACCATGCCCAGCCAATTTTTTTTTTTTTGTATTTTTAGTAGAGACGGGGTTTCACCATGTTGACCAGGATAGTCTCAATCTCTTGACCTCGTGATCCACCCGCCTCGGCCTCCCAAAGTGCTGGGATTACAGGCTTGAGCCACCGCGCCCGGCCAGCTCCTGGCATTTTAAAATGCTTATTGGATTAATGGATTTGATGCCAGTCTTGTCCTTAAGATGGTGTCTGTTTGACTACCCCAGTCCATTGCTTCTAGTTCTGTGACATCAACAGAATTTTTCTTTATGAAAACTTACAGGACTACAGCAGAGGAAGTATAACTGATACTAATGTGAGACCTCAGCGTTTGACCGGTTGGGGGAGTTTAGGTTACGTATTCACCACTCTAGGGCCATTTAGTCAGTCCTGCTTAGTAGCCACTAGGGGAGTTTCTTTAGGCTCCAGATTTGTACCAGCCCTTCAGCCTGTATGCAGTCTTGGTGTGTGAGCTTGTTCTTGGTCATGAAAAAGGACCAATAAAATGACAGCCATTCATTGAGGGTTTGTTTTGTGCCAGGTGCTGTTTTAGGCACTTGACATTATTAAAATCACTATGATTTTATTTATTTATTTATTTAATTTTTAGAGATGGGGTTTCACCATGTTAGCCAGGATGGTCTTGATCTCTTGACCTCATGATCTGCCTGCCTCGGCCTCCCAAAGTGCTGGGATTACAGGCATGAGCCACCGCGCCTGGCCTAAAATAGCACTATGATTTTTTTGAGTCCTTGCCATGTGCTAGGCACACTGTTCAGTGTTTTACTTGCATTCCCGTTTCTGGTCAGTGTCTTATTATTCCCCAATTTACGTGTAGGGAAACTGAAGCACAGAATATTAGAAAGACTTGCTCAAAAACTCGATAATGAGAACCCAGGACCATCTGACCACAAAGCTCAGCTCTTGGCCCTCACTGAGGAAATATGCATGGCTCTGAAGCCACAAATCTGGGCCCAGACTTTGAGAGGTGGTCCCATTGGTATTCAGGTGTACAGGGTGGTACTTCACTGTTCAGAATAGAGTCAGGTTATCTAGTCCTTAGGGCACTGTAGGTATTAGGGGCTTTGCAGCTGTTCATTCATCCGGTACTTGGCATAACCATCTTGTATTTTCCATTGTCACGGCTAATCCCAGCCCTGAGGAAGTGGAAGTTGAGCAGCATCCTCTGTCAGGAAGAAAGATATAATTACGCATAGAAGCAAAAATATTATGGGGAATTCAGAATGGTCAAAAGTGGCACTTTCATGTCAAGACCAATTTGAAGTTTTTGTTATCCCTGTGTTGAGGCAATTGCTCCATAAAAATCACATTGCTAATGAAGTCAGATTGTCAGAGCCTGTTTAGCCCCCGTCATCTCTTTGTGCTTGTCTTTATTCCCATCTTCCCATGACCTCCATACTTTAACCAATATAAAGACAACTTTTAGACTGTGTATTTCACTTGAATTAGTGATGGAATTTTGGTGATGTGAATGGGAATGCTTTAATGTGGGTGCTTCTTGTGCAGATTGGCTGGTGGACAGAAGACACTGCAGCCTGAAATGGCAGAGTCTGGTGCTGACGATCCGAGAGAAGATCAATGCTGCCATCCAGGACATGCCAGAGAGTGAAGAGATCGCCCAGCTGCTGTCTGGGTCCTGTGAGTGCTTAGGGACTATCACCGAAGTCCCGTCTTTGCTGACGTAGTATGTATCAGCTGAGCTACTCCCTTGTTATTTAGCCGGGCTGGCCTTTAGAGAGAGAACAATTTTTATTTGAGGTATAGTTGCTGGCTTCTTCCACCATGAAATTATGAAAGGAAAAGCTATACACTAAAGTTACTGGCAGTATATTACACATGAATCAACTACCAGCAGTGGCCAGAGTAGGTGAGGAAGATATTGGGCTCTCAAAGTCCTGTCTCTTGCTTTCCAGACATTCACTACTTTCACTGCCTAAGAATCGTGGACCTTCTCAAAGGCACAGAGGCCTCCACGAAAAATATTTTTGGCCGATATTCTTCACAGCGGATGAAGGCAAGTGTGGGCCAAGGGCTGTTAGTATGTGGCTGGGGACATCCAGTCCAAGGAGTCATAGCCCCTGTGGTCTCTCTCAGGCTCCAGTGGAAATGCCTACATACAATATTTTCTGAACTTTTGCTCTGTCTCTATAGTTTATTCCAAAAGTAGCTCCTACCCCTGAATTTAATTTTCAGACCCATTGCTTTGGGGATCGCCTACACTCTTTTTTTTTTTTTTTTTTTTTTTGAGACGGAGTTTCGCTCTTGTTGCCCAGGCTGGAGTGCAATGGCACCATCTCGGCTCACCGCAACCTCCGCCTCCTGGGTTCAGGCAATTCTCCTGCCTCAGCCTCCTGAGTAGCTGGGATTACAGGCATGCGCCACCATGCCCAGCTGATTTTTTTTTGTAGTTTTAGTAGAGACGGGGTTTCACCGTGTTGACCAGGATGGTCTTGATCTCTTGACCTCGTGATCCACCCGCCTCGGCCTCCCAAAGTGCTGGGATTACAGGCGTGAGCCACCGCGCCCGGCTCGCCTACACTCTTAAAGTGGTTGGTCCAGCCAGCAGTATAAGTTGAAAGAAGGATAAGGAATTTGTGTTTAATGTGATATGAAAGCTGGGAGAACTTCCCCTGTTTAGGGATTGAGCTGGGATGTGGCTGTTGAGTGCTTTTCTGGCTTAACATCCTTTCTGTTCTTACTCAGGATTGGCAGGAGATCATAGCCCTGTATGAGAAGGACAACACCTATTTAGGTAAAGTGGCCCAGCCTGGGAGCCCTGGTATCTGTGGGGAAGCCCACTCCCAGAGTCTTGAGATACCAGGTTTATAGGAGGCACAGTCTGTGAGTGGGAAGAAGCTGGAGTGTAGATGTTGCCTATTTGTAGGTGGTAAAATCAATTGGTTTGATGGAATTGATTTTCCCACCCGCAGATTGATTTTCCACTAAGTGGAATGCTGGGGGAAGAAGGAGGCCGGTAGTGGGCATTAGACATGCCTCAGCAAGCAGGTGTGTGGGTCCTCCACCACTCACCTCTTGGTAAGGGGGAGTGTGCAGCCCGCTCCCCCCACGCCCCCATTCTACATAAGGCAGAAAAGGCACAGGCTCTCCTGGGAGCAATATCAAGTGCCTAACTTGTGTTTGGGTTGGGTTTAGCATAAATAATAATAATGGATAATATTTACTGAGCACCTACTAAATGCAAGGAATTGTGCTTGGTGTATCATGTGGGTTCTCTTTTGCATTTTCACAATAAATGTTATTGTCACTGTTTTACAGGTCAGGGTTGGATTAGAGGGGTTAAATAATTTGTCTTAGGCTCCCAGCTGGTAACAGGAGAGGCTGGGAAGCTGACCTCATGCTCACCACCACCACAAAGGGTGTGTGTGCATCTGGGACATGTCTACCTCATGTGAGGGTGTCCTGGGCTGAATTTCCTGGGCCTTTCTCAGTGGAACTCTCTAGCCTCCTTGTTCGGAATGTCAACTATGAGATCCCCTCACTGAAGAAGCAAATTGCCAAGTGCCAGCAGCTGCAGCAGGAATACAGCCGCAAGGAGGAGGAGTGCCAGGCAGGGGCTGCCGAGATGCGGGAGCAGTTCTACCACTCCTGCAAGCAGTATGGCATCACGGTGAGCGGTGGTGGCCTCTTTGCAGCCAGAGGATACGTGGGCCCCTGTCTATCTTCCTCTGACCCCATCTGATCCCTTAGCCTGGTTGTGCCTCCTCTGGGCCAGGATCTCACTTTTCTCCTGCCTTTGGATGTTTTCTTCAGTCTCTTGGACTCCGCCTCTCACCACTTGTGTCTCAGTTCCCCTCTTCTTCCCTCTCTAGGGTGAAAATGTGCGAGGAGAATTGCTGGCCTTGGTGAAGGACCTGCCAAGTCAGCTGGCTGAGACTGGGGCAGCAGCTCAGTCCCTGGGGGAAGCCATCGACCTGTACCAGGCCTCTGTGGGGTTTGTGTGTGAGAGGTAAAGAGGCCTCAGCTTCTCCTGGTGGGGTCATTTTGCTGTGTTCCCCAGCTCATGTCTCTTCT
>NW_016107543.1:766573-768592 GCF_001604975.1 Cebus imitator | reverse complement strand
TTTTGTATTTTTAGTAGAGACGGGGTTTCACCATGTTGACCAGGATGGTCTCGATCTCTTGACCTCGTAATCCACCCGCCTCAGCCTCCCAAAGTGCTGGGATTACAGGCGTGAGCCACTGCGTCCGGCCCTAATTTTTCTATTTTTAGTAGAGACGGGTTTTCACTGTGTTGGTCAGGGTGGTCTGAACTCCCGACCTGGTGATCTGCCAGCCTCAGCCTCCCAAAGTACTGGGATTACAGGCAGGAGCCACCACGCCCAGCCCTGAGTATGTATTTTTCTCTGTGAGTGCCACAGAGGCTTTGCAAGGTGGTTCACTTTGAACTCAGAACCTCCATCATGCGATCTTTCTGAAGATGGGCTTTCTTTGGGGGATCTTAGAGGCCACTGCATTTGAACAGTGTGCTCTCTACAGAAGCAGCTGAGGCCTGTGGGAAGGCAGCACCACCCTCCTTTTTTAATTAATTTATTTTTGAGACTGCGCCTTGCTCTGTTGCTCAGGCTGGAGTTCGGTGGCATGATCTCAGCTCACTGCAACCTCTGCCTCCCAGCCTCGAGTGATCCTCCCAAGTCAGCCTCACTAGTAGCTGGGACTACAGGCATGCACCACCACTCCCAGCTAATTTTTTATTAACATCTTTGTAGAGACAGGGTTTTGCCATATTGCCCAAGCAGGTCTCAAACTCCTGGGCTAAAGTGTTCCAGGGGAGCCTCCCAAAGTGCTGTGGTTACAGACATGAGCCACCATACCTGGCCCTTTTTAAATTCATCTTCCATGAGCTAACACTCTCTTTCCCTTTCTAGATTGATTGGGGCGACTTTGGGGTGGAGGCACTGTCTGAGGGGACTGACTCTGGCATCTTTGCCGAGGCTTCTGCAATTGACTGGGGCATCTCCCTGGAATCAGACTCAAAGGTGAGGAGGCCCTCTCAGTCCATCTCTCTGATCACTACTCTAACCATAAGAAAAGTGTCATTTCTGTCTATAAAGGCATCACTTCAAGTTCATAGCCCTAAGACCAGGTAGAGTCCAAGGCAGAGTTTTATACGTCACATATCAGAGTTTTGTTTTGTTCTGTTTTGTTTTGTTTTGTTTTAGACAGAGTCTCATTCTGTTGCCCAGGCTGGAGTGCAGTGGCACAATCTTGGCTCACTGCAACCTCCACCTCCTGGGTTCAAGCAATTCTCCTGCCTCATCCTCCCAATTAGCTGGGATTATAGGCACCTGCCACCACGCCTCGCTAATTTTTAATAGAGACGAGCCTTCACCTTGTTGGCCATGCTGGTAATTCCTGACCTCAGGTGATCCACCCGTCTTGGCCTCCCAAAGTGCTGGGATTACAGACGGGCGTGAGCCACCTCGCCCGGCCCATGTCAGAGATAAGTTTTGATGTCCCTTTTCCTGGTGTTTGGTCCAGGGTGTGGGGGTATAGGCAGGTGGGAACACTACAGAGCAGGGATGAGGTTGGCCATATAAATGGGCCATACTGCTGTCTTTGCCAGCAAAGTCAGGGCTGCAAGTCCTTAATAGAGTTGGAATGTGCAGCCGTTGACCTCATCAAAGGCTTTGGTTTATTCTGACTCCTTGGCTCAGGAAAATTCCCCCACCATTGCTAGAGTTCTTTGCTCTCCTTCCAGGACCCTGGAAGTGATGGGATAGACTGGGGAGACGATGCTGCTGCTTTGCAGATCACAGTGCTGGAAGCAGGAACTCAGGGTAAGTGTACCATCCCCTGCAGCCCTGGCAAAAATGGGGTGCTCAAGGGTCCCCACTTGTATAGACACAGAAAAAATGCAGCGCTAAGATGAGGCTTCTCGTACATTTAACTGTTTCTCAAAACCTTGATGAGGATGTGAGTGGAGGGGGACCAAGAGAGGTTGTTGGTTGTTTTTTGTTTTTTGTTTTTTGTTTTTTTTTTTGAGATGGAGTTTCACTCTTGTTACCCAGGCTGGAGTGCAATGGCGCGATATCGGCTCACCGCAACCTCCGCCTCCTGGGTTCAGGCAATTCTCCTGCCTC
>NW_016107543.1:743806-766293 GCF_001604975.1 Cebus imitator | reverse complement strand
GGCCTCCCAAAGTGCTGGGATTACAGGCTTGAGCCACCGCACCCGGCGTTGGTTTTTTTTGAGACGGAGTTTCGCTCTTGTTGTCCAGGCTGGAGTGCAGTGGCACCATCTCGGTTCACTGCAACCTCTGCCTCCTGGGTTCAAGTGATTCACCTGCTCCTGGCCCAAGAGAGGTTTTTAGAATTAGAGGTATGGTGTGGTGGCTTACGCCTGTAATCCCAGCACTTTGGGAAGCTGAGGTGGGCAGATCACCTGAAGTGAGGAGTTCAAGACCAGCCTGACCAACATGGAGAAACCTCGTCTCTACTAAAAATACAAAATTAGCTGGGTGTGGTGGCGCATGCCTGTAATCCCAGCTGCTTGGAAGGCTGAAGCAAGAGAATCATTTGAACCCAGGAGGCAGAGTTGTGGTAAGCCGAGATTGTGCCACTGCACTCTAATCTGGGCAACAAAAGCGAAACTCCGTCTCAAAAACAAAATTAGTTTAGAAACTCTGAACTTTTTTTCTTTTTTTTTTTTTTTTGAGACCGAGTCTTGTTCTTTCACCAGACTGGAGTGCAATGGCACGATCTTGGCTCACTGCAACCTCCGTCTCTCGGATTCAAGCAATTCCCCTGCCTCAGCCTCCTAAGTAGCTGGGGCTACAGGCGCATGCCACCACACCCAGCTAATTTTTTGTATTTTAGCAGAGACGGGGTTTTACCAAGGCCAGGATGGTCTCCATCTCCTGACCTCATGATCTGCCTGCCTTGGCTTCCCAAAGTGCTGGGATTACAGGCGTGAGCCACCACACCCGGCCTGAAACTCTCATTTGGTCTTTTTAGAGACCAAATGTGGGCCAGCTGTTATGGTAGGAGGGTTCCAGGGGGGTCAGGGGGCCCTAGAGTGTGACGTGACCCCCACCCTAGCAGCAGAGAAGATGTAGTGGTGTCTAAGCCACTAGAGGGCGGTGCAGGATGAAACTTTACCTCCCACCTTCCATCAGAGCAGAGAGCAGTCCTTTCCACCCCTCTGAACCCAGCTTTGGTCCTCCTCTCAGGCTGGGGGTTGGAAAGTGTTGCCTGATTAGAGCTGAGACACCTGGGAAAAGGTAACCTTCCCCCTTGGATTGGAACAGGAAGTGGCTTTAGCACAGTGAGTCTGTCCATATTAATCCTCCAGGGCTTCTCAAACTTGACGGTCTTTTCCTTCTCCAGTCCTCTGATCCTTTATCACTTCTGCGTCTCTCTCTCCCTGGCAGCTCCAGAAGGTGTTGCCAGGGGCCCAGATGCTCTGACACTTCTTGAATACACTGAGACCCGGAATCAGTTCCTCGATGAGCTCATGGAGGTATGTCATCCCTGGGAGATGCAGAGGGAGGCATGGCGCCAGCACAGGAGGCCTTACTCTGGATGCCTGACCTGGCCCTTCCTAGTTGTGTGAAGGACATGAGTGCTTTCTGTGTCCTGCAGCAGGAGCCTCACATATTAGATGCCCCCCATTCATCCAGTTACTTATCAGGTACCTCCTAGGCACCTGGCACAGTCTTAGGCACCAGAACTTGGGCAGTGAACAAGACAGTCCAAGTCCTTGACCTCATAGAGCTTATATTCTTTTTTTTTTTTTTTTTTTTTTGCTCAAATGCCTTGGGGGAGGAGCTTATATTCTAATGGGGAAGGCAGACTGGAAAGAAGATAAATAATAAAATTGCAGGATGCTAGATGGCACTAAGTGTCACAGAGAAAAAGAAAGCAGGGAAGATGATGGGGATGTCAGGAAGGCCTGTGGTTTTGTATATGGTGGTCAGGGAATGCCTTGTTGAGAAGGTAACCTATAATCAAGACTGTAGATGATGCAGAGAAAACCATGCAGATGTCTAGCAGAAGGGCTTCCCAGAGAGAGCAACTGCAGAGGTCCCAAGGTGGGAGCAGGCCTTGAACAGCTGACCAGCAACATAGAGGCCGGTGTGGCTGAGGAGAGGGAGCCGGTGGGGAGTAGAAGAGCTGAGAGACATAGCATCTGAACTTTGGTTTGCCTCTGAGGAAACTGGGAAGCTGTTGGAGGTTTCAAGCAGGTTAGGAACGTGATCTCATTTGTGTTTAAGCACGCCCCCTGTGGCTAAGGGGTTGAGCAGCCCAGCATAAGGAGCCAGCGTTCTTGGACCTTTGTTATGGGTCTGAGAGGATAGGGTCCTGTCTTTATTAATGTCTAAATCTGCCCCCTTCCCAGTAGCCTGCTGGTTCGGAGAGCCTCCTGAAAGTTCTGTCCTTACCCAGTTCTCTCCTCTTTCTGCCCAGAGGCTCCTCCTGGCCTCAAGGGGAGAGGAGGACAAAAGACATCTGTCAAGTTTTTATGGCAGAATAGGATTGATAAGATGATATGGCTGGCTCTTGTGTTATTTTCAGTCTTGCCTTAATCCAGTACTTCTCAAACATGTATTTCTGTTCCCTGAATCTCATTCCTCCCATGAAGACAAAATAAATACCCTGGGCAGAGAGAACTCTTTAAGCCTCTGTATTAGTTATCTAATCCAGGCTGGGGAGAAAGAGTTAGGCTGAGATAGCAGTGGGGGGCTGAAGAGTGACAGTAGTCTGCTCCGAGTGCTTACAGTGTTCAGAGGAAATAACCCCTCCTAACCCAGAGTTTAGCCCTCACATCTCATTTTTGCATTTCTAAGTCTGAGGGCTTAGATTCTGAGTTCTCTCAGTTTGAACCAGTTTATCTTCTATTTTTTCTTTCTTCCTTTTTTTTTTTCTGGTTAAAAAAAAGAGAGTTTCCCTATCACCCAGTCTGGAGTGCAGTGGGGCGATCATAGCTCACTATAACCCTGAACTCCTGGGCTCAAGTGACCGTCCCGCCTCAGCCTCTTGAGTAGCTGGGACTACAGGTGTGCACCACCATGCTTGGCTAATTTTTAAAATTTTTGTAGAGACAGGGTCTCACTGTTTCCCAGGCTGGTCTTAAACTCCTGGACTCAAGTGATCCTACCACCTCGGCCTCCCCAAATGCTGGAATTGCAAGTGTGAGTCATCATGTCCAGTCTGAACCAATATTTCTTCTGTCCTCAGCTTGAGATCTTCTTATGCCAGAGAGCAGTAGAGCTGAGTGAGGAGGCAGACGTCCTGTCTGTGAGCCAGTTCCAGCTGGCTCCAGCCATCCTGCAGGGCCAAACCAAAGAGAAGATGGTTGCTATGGTGTCAGTGCTGGAGGATCTGATTGGCCAGCTCATCAATCTTCGACTGCAACACCTGTTTATGATCCTGGACTCACCAAGGTCTGGCTTCCCCTTGACGCAAGGCTCTGCCATGTTGAGCAGCTCTGCCTCTTTGTATTCCTCCTCTTGTTCCATGACTCCTTAGTTCCCATCCCTGCCTCCTGGCCATTGCCATCCACTGGGGATAGGGGTTCTCTTTGGGGCAGGAGGGGTTGGTTTGATATATACAGGAAGAATCTGCTTGCTTCCTGAGTAGGACACGGGAATTGGGAGTGGGTATTCCTTACAAGGAAAGGGTTTAAGGATGTGCCAGTTGGGGGTTTGATTTCCCAAGCCTCTCACCTCCCCAGCAGCTGAATGGGAATGCTCAGGGTACACAGCTACCCCAGCACTCACCTGAGTGCCCTGCACAGGTATGTGGACCGAGTGACTGAATTCCTCCAGCAAAAGCTGAAGCAGTCCCAGCTACTGGCTTTGAAGAAAGAGCTGATGGTGCAGAAGCAGCAGGAGGCACTTGAGGAGCAGGCGGCCCTGGAGCCTAAGCTAGACCTGCTGCTGGAGAAGACCAAGGAGCTACAGAAGCTGGTGAGACAGGAAAGGGAAACCTGCTGCCGGGAGGACTGGAATACCCACCCCCAGTTCCCCTGTCCTACTCAGGAAGCAGGCAGATTCTTCCTGTATGTATCCCAGTCTGTGCAGAGCAAGGCCTGAGCTCCCCTGCTTCCACGCACTTGGTATTGCTCTTTCAGATTGAAGCTGACATCTCCAAGAGGTACGGTGGACGGCCTGTGAACCTAATGGGAACCTCTCTGTGAAACCTTCCGTGTTCTTGCCTGCCCATCTTCTCAGCCTTTGCGATGAAGATGATAGCCAAGGCTGATGTTTTGGGGCCCTTCAAGGCAAAAGACCAGGCTGACTGGAGGATAGAAAGCCACAGGAAGGAAGTGACACCCGATGGTGATCTTGGTACTCTCCATGCTCTCTATAAGAAGCTGTTGTGATTGGCCCTGTGACCTATCAGGTGAAAACCACAGCTTCTCCTTCTAGTTAGTGTAGTGGACTTAATAAAAGAGGAAAAAACTCTTGCTTTGGTACTGACAGTTTCTGATGCTGCTTCTTTGAGCCTGCAGTTGAGGTTCTGCACCTGTTTTCGTGGAGTTCTTGATCCGGGTGGACTACCCAAGCCACTAGCTCTCACTGTGGAGCCCCAAGTTGAGGACTTTCCCTCTGCTTCTGGTGATAAGGAGGACCCCGGATGTACAAATGGTTCAGCAAGGGGCTCGGGGATGGCTGCGCGTGGGCTCCTTTCCATAACCAGAGTCAGGCCAGAAGCCAGAGGGGAGCAGTCAGGCGGCAGCCTTGTTGGAGCCAGCAAAGCCGTATTTTCCTTTTAATCACAGCTTACCTCCAGGCAGAGGGAAAATGCGGTTTGGGGAGGAAGGGTCTGATAAACAACGTGGAGACAGGAGCTGTCACCTTCCGTGGCTGCCTGTCCACTTCCTGCCCATAACTGCCCGCTCTGATCGGATAGAGCCCACCCCAGGATAGCAGCCCTCTCCCAAGCCACCTGCCCATCCCCATTTCCCAGGAAGGGTAGGGGTTGAGGGTGGCCGGCAATTCGATTTTAATTTCATAGCAGAGCAGTTGATTCATGGCTCTTTGTCGCTGGCGTTGACTCCCGTAATGACTTTCCATCAAAATGAAAAGTGGAGTGACACCACTCATTATTCCTGCTGCTTGTTATCTCAGTTCTGGGGAGGGCCGCCCCCTCCCTGCTGCCTTTTAGCCGTCCTGGACAGTGAGTGATGGCCCCTATTAATCACCGACCCCGTGGACTCCGGCGGACACACGCTATCCAAAGGAGAGAGAGATAAGGCAGCATGAACTGCTCGAAGCCGTTCCTATCAATTAATGTCAACCCACCATTTCTCCCCAGTCTTTGCCTGGTCACCTCCTTTTGGGGGATCAGGAGCTGAAACAAGAAGTCCAGGAACTGGAAAAGGAAAAATATTGGTGTTGAACGTGGAGGTAAGACTCCGCAGACTAGCAGGGCATAGAGGAGCCGAGTGGATTGCACTCTGCCGTCGGCGCTGAGGAGGGAGGCTCTTGGCTTAGGGAACTGCCTGCTGCTCTTGGTCCCTCTCCCTCTGGAAGAATGCCTGCCAGCTCCTACCCCACCTGTTCAGCTACTGGCTCCGTTGGCCGTCTGGCCGGCCTCTTGCAGTAGCAGTCAGTTCACTGAGGCATGCTACCCTTGCCCATTCTAACATCCCTTGCCCAGTCACCAGCTGTTATTCAGACTCCGTCACTTACAGGAATGGAGCTTTAGGGAGAAGCCCTGTGGACCAGGTGACTGTGGCCCAGGCCTGATTCAGCCCTCCAAAGCTCCTGCCCTTGCCCTTGCAGATGAGCACCTGACCTGCTTTCCCTGCCCCACCTAAGGTCATTGAGGGGAAGTAGTACTCACTGAGGTTTGGCCATTTTCCCAGGAAGGGAAGTGGGTTAGAGTTTTCTCAGCCGATTTTGGCCCCTTTGGCAAGTAGTGTGTTTAGGCGACTGTTCGGCTTAGAGATACTAGGTTACTGCTTAACAGGTGACATCAGGGCCCACCCTGATGATCCCTAGGCTGAGGCAAGTGGTTTCATAAAAGCCTTAACCCGATAACATTGGGTTTGTTCTCCAGAACCTTCAGCTTCTCTTTCCTTTTCTCCCCGCCTGCCTCCTGAGTCCAACTGGACCTTGGCCAGGCTAAAGACACTGATGGGGCCACCTGGCTGCTGCTCCCTGAGTAAGGGCAGCTCTGTGTCTCAAGTCTGCTCTGACTTTCCTGAGCTTCACTGGTTGCATTTGGGTTCCTGCCTGTGTATCTCAGAATGGCCTCAGAAGTCGTAGGGACAGAATGAGTTAAGACGTGCAGAGCTCTTAGAATGCTGCCTGGTACGGAGGAGGCGCTTGCTGGACATGTGTGAGCTCTTATTTTTGTCTTGGGGGACCATGATGAGGACTCTCCATCCTGGCCTAACTTGCCTTCTTGGAAGGGAGAGGTGAGGGGCTTTAGGGGACCTTGAGACCAAGTTTCAAGCAGTCAGGTTTCCAGGGTTGCTAAAAAAAGTTCAGGGAAAGAGGGAGGCGGTGCACTGAGATTACACCCTCAGAATCCTTAGTTTGATGTGAATTATGCTGCCAAGAGCACACTACTGTGTTGACTTTTATCCCACCTCTTTCCAGAAAGGATTTAAGGCAACGCCTCTCACTACTTGGCTAAAACTCCTCACCAGGCTCTAGATAAGGAAGCAGTGAGTCGCCTTTCCAAAATTCTCTGCTGCCTAAATCTAGCCACGGCTCAGCCCCACTGCCTGTTTGCCCAAACACTGCCTCTTTTCCCTGCATCACCTCTACCATGTCCTCTCCGGTGTGGTTCTGTTTATAGACCCCAAAAGTAGGATCCCTTTGCTCTGCAGCCTTAGGATCTCTTGCTCTGACTGTGAACATGGGATAAGTGGAGTGCTAAGGCTCGTTTATCTGGGTCTCAGCAGTCCACCCCCTGTACCCCTCTCGGCCTGCCAGGATCATGGGGAGTCTGGCACATCTAGAACTCCTTTTCCATTGCCAGTTCAGAGCAGGGAACAAGCTGCATCATTCAGAGTGAACATCTCACCCAACTAAAGGATTAACCTGCTCTGTGAATCCGACTCATGGCACAAAAAAAAAGAAAAAAAAAAAGAATTAACTTGCTCTGGAGAGTTGAGGACAAAAGAAAGACACAGCCCCAGACTTGCTGGAGCCAATGTTGCTGGAGCTCCTCACATGAACCATCCAACCACCATTAATTCCCCAGATGTTGTATGCAGTTTCTCCCCAGAAACTCAGGTCCTGTGGCACTTCTCTGCCTTTTCATACACTCCTACCCATCCTGTTAATGATTTTTATTTCATCTTTTTTAAAAATCTTATCATTTTTTTTGAGACAGTTTCACTCATCACCCAGGCTGGAGTACAATGGGGCAATCTCGACTCACTGCAACCTCCGCCTTCCAGGTTCAAGTGATTCTCCTGCCTCAGCCTCCCAAGTAGCTGGGACTGCAGGTATAGTAGAGATGGGGTTTCACCATGTTGGCCCGGCTAGTCAAGAACTCCTGACCTCAGGTGATCCACCTGCCTCAGCCTCCCAGAGTGCTTGTATTAACAGCAATGAGCCACCATACCTGGCCTAAGCTTATTTTTTTAATAGAGACAGAGTATCACTATGTTGCCCAGGCTGATCTCAAACTCCTGGCCTCAAGCGATCCTCCTGCCTCAGCCTCCCAAAAGGCTGGGATTACAGGTGTGAGCCACCTCACCAGGCCTATTTACTGTAATTGCCATTTGTTTAATCTTTCCCAACTCCTGTACATGCACATACAAAATCTAATAAAAGTAATAGGAAGGGCTGGGTGCGGTGGCTCACCACTGTAATCCCAGCACTTTGGGAGGCCGAGGCGGCAGATCACAAGGACAAGAGATCGAGACCACCCTGGCCAACGTGGTGAAACCCCATCTCTACTAAAAATATAAAAAATTAGCCAGACGTGGTGACACATGCCTGTAATCCCAGCTACTCAGGAGGCTGAGGCAGGAGAATCACTTGAACCCGGGAGGTGGAGGTTGTAGTGAGCTGAGATTATGCCACTGCACTCCAGCCTAGTGACAGAGTGAGATTCTGTCTCCAAAAAAAAAAAGGCGAAAGGAAGCAATACAGTGTGGTGGTGATTAGCATTCTTGAGATCTAGACTGCCTAGGTCAAACCCTGTCTCTGTTCTTACTCCCTGTGTGATCTTGGGTGAGTTGCTGGACCTCTCTAATTCATTTTCTTCACCTGTAAAATGAGGATGAAAATCCGAAGATCCTGACCTTGGGTAGGGAGCTGTGGTGAGCACATACACCACTGAGAACAGTGCCTGGAGGCCAGGTGCGGTGGCTCACGCCTGTAATCCCAGCACTTTGGGAGGCCGAGGCAGGAAGATCACTTGAGCCCAGGAGTTTAAGACCAGCCTGGGCACAGTGCCTGCCTACCCTGAGGATCATTTCTGGGCCTCATCTCTCCTCTTTACCTGTTTGGTTGGGGGCAATTATGGAGAGGAGAGTAGAGAGCTGTTGTTCCATCCTTTTGGAGATATCATTGCTTCATAGATCCAGGTTTGCTAGCAAAGCTGGGGCCTCCTCCCCTGTCTGAATGCCACCCATCTGCTGGGCTTTGAGCGAGCAGTTCTGCCCCCTGAACAGTCAGGCCGGAGGAGCTGTGTCCAGGGTAGCTGTCCCGCCTGGCAGAGCCTGAGCCCAGCAGGAAGGCATCAAGGCTGCTGCGGGAGTATGGAGCCTGGGGGCGTCAGATGACCCAGATCTGCCTGTGTCCTCCGCATGCCCTTCCTCCCTGGTGACCGCCAGGGCCTCTCTGAGTAAATTGGCCCTGAGTAAACTCTTACTTAGCCAGCCCAACACCCTCCTCTCATTCCCCAGGCTTCAAAGAAAACCAGTTTGAATATTTAAACTTCTCCTGTGTATCTAATAAAAAGTTCTGCACTATTTAACGCCCCAGCTATCCATTACTGTCGGGAGCTGCCCTCTCCCTCCCAGCGTTCCCCTCCCTTCCTCTCGCCCAAACCATGCGCATGGCAAAGCCATTTGTCAAACCGCTCCCTCCACTGGCTGCGCTTGGCTGTGTCTGAAAGGACAAGCCGCCCCACAGGGGAAGGTGGGAATGAATAAAGGGGCTATGCAAATTGCTGCTTAATCTGCAGAGAAACACCCAGGCTTTGGGGAGACGCTCATTACTTCTTTTAACTGTGATTAACGGGCAAATTAAACCGAAGCCCTTAACTCTCTCCTAGCAGAGGACTTGAACGCAGAGCCCTGGGCCAGTGAGGTTGGAGGGAGATAGTTGCTAGTTTCGTCTGCAGCCAGCGACCAGGAACAAGGAGCATCCAGCATCCGTTCTGCCCCTTAACCCTGGTAGAAGTGAGGGGGGCCCCAAATGCCTGAGGGCAGACCCAGCACAACTAACCTTAAAGTGCAGGGAAGGAAGAACTTAGTTCTGTCTTTCAGGTTTCTTTCAGCCACTCAAGAAAAAGCAAAGGCTGGGCACAGTGGCTCACTCCTGAAATCCCATCACTTTGGGAAGCTGAGGGAGGTGGACCGCTTGAGCCCAGGAGTTCGAGACTAACGTGGGCAACATAGCAAAACGCTGTCTCTACAAAAAAATACAAAAAATTAGCCAGACTTGGTGACGTGCACCTGTAGTCCCAGCTACTGTGGAAGCTGAGGTGGGAGGATCCCCTGAATCCAGGAGGCAGAGGCTGCAGTGAGACAAGATTGCACCACTGCACTCCAGCCTGGGTAACAGAGACCCTATCTCAAAAAAAAAAAAAAAGTTAGTCCAGGTGTGGTGGCTCATGTTGTAATCTCAGCACGTTAGGAGGCCGAGGCGGGTGGATCACAAAGTCAGGAGATCAAGACCGTCTTGGCTAACATGGTGAAACCCCATCTCTACTAAAAATACAAAAAATTAGCTGGGTATGGTGGCACGCACTTTTAGTTCCAGCTACTTGGGAAGCTGAGGCAGGAGAATTGTTTGAACCTGGGAGGCAGAGGTTGTAGAGATCCGAGATTGTGCCACTGCACTCCAGCCTGGGCGACAGAGCAAGACTCCGTCTCAAAAAAAAAAAAAATGTTGTAACATGGAGGCCAGGCACAGTGGCTCATATCTGTAATCCCAGCACTTGGGCAGGCTGAGGCAGGTGGATCAGTTGAGGTCAAGAGTTTGAGACCAGCCTGGCCAATATGGTGAAACCCCATCTCTACTAAAAACACACACACACAAAAAAGCCAAGTCAGTAGTCCCTTAGATTTGCTGCCATCCTTTCCCTGCTTCCCCCTCACATGCCACCACCCCCCCACGAAAATCCTGGGAGAATTTCTTAGACCTCACCTGCCAGAACATGCCAAGGGTATGGCCAAAGCGGCTTTAGCTACAAACTGAGTTGCTGGTCAGAGCAGCCCCAAGTCTGGTGCTGGAAAAGTGTGATGAAGGAGCTTCCAGATGTTCAACTCCAAAAATGACCTTGAGGCCTATTAACCAGAGAGGTGAGGAAGCAGGAGGTGGCCGAGCTGAGTGTGCTTCTGGAAGGGAAGGCACTGGGAATGGCCCTGCGCAGGCCCTGTGGGTTACAGGCGCACGCCCTGTAGCATACCACATACAAGGGATCAAAGAGCCAAGGCAGCTGTCTTCCCTATCCATCTGTGAGTTTTGGTTTTGGTTTTGCGATAAGACATATGTAGCATAAAATGTATCATTTTAACCTTTTTTGAGTGTACAGTTTGGTGACATTCACATTGCTGTGCCACCATCATCACTCTTCTGTTTTTGCAGAATATGGAGTCATCCTGTGAGACCTGTAATCACCTCTAACAAACAGCAACAATGGAGGCAGGGCCTTGTAGCTAGAAGAATTCTGTTTGAAATCTAGAAAATTGGAGAACCCCCACAGGAGCCCCAGGAGGTTGAAATAGAGGCCTGCCATTCTGGAGGCAGGTTTGGGAGGAAGTCCTGCAGAGAGACCCCCGTTAAACACAGATTTCCCCTAAGCTTGAGCGATTAGAAGGTGAAAGATGATATACAATAGTGACAGACTGTCTGTCAACCTGATGTGGTCGAGGAGAGGCACGGCTCCGTATTTTATTTTGTCGTGGAGTCGATCAGTAGGTCTGTCATAGAAACCAGCCCTGACAGCTCGCTCAACAACTCTGCTCTCTTTTCTTAACTCCCGAAGCCCAGCTCCACCATCTATTAAAACATCCTGGGCTGTCAGGGATATTAAAAGGCTCTGTCATTCCTTCTTAAAACAGTCATAAATACAATCTGGACACCAGCATTTGGGCAGGAGCCCCAGCACTAAGTGGGAAGAGGCAACAGCAGGTATGCCTGCCTTTCTTGACAGCCTGGGCTTTGGCATTGTTCAAATAGGGCCTATGGACTTATCTCCTTTTTCTCTCTATAGATGCAGGAGTCAGAGCCTTCTCTAATGTCGTGGATGCCTGGTATTTTGAAACGACTGTTCTTGACCATAGGATGTAGTCTTTGGTAAATGGAACCACAACTCGAAGCTTATCTCTGGCCCCTCGTGCACCTAAACCACACCTGTTCCAAATGCCTGCCTCAGGAGTCTGGTTCCCAGGCCACCCCAGCTGGTAGGAGCGGGAGGAGAAACAAAAAGGTAACCAGAGTCTGAATTTTCCTCCACGATGGAGTTTGCCTCTTTTCTTCTTCCACTCTCCTTGCTCCATGCAGCCTCAAAACTGCCCTGCCTTGCTAAAAAAAGCCCTATGGGTTCCAGAAACTGACCTGAGACTTTGCAGGTGGGGTGGGCTCCCCAGAGTGCAGGCTGGAGCTTTTGACCTTGCCAATTGAAGAAGCCCAGTCATCTCTGAATTTTTTTCTTTTTTTTTGAGACAGAGTCTTGCTCTGTCGCCCAGGCTGCAGTGCAGTGCAGTGGTGTGATCTTTGTTCACTGCAACCTCTGCCTCCTGGGTTCAAGCGATTCTCCTGCCTCAGCCTCCCAAGTAGCTAGGACTACAGGCATGTACTACCATGCCTGGCCAATTTTTGTGTTTTTAGTAGAGTCGGGATTTCACCATATTGGCCAGGCTGGTCTTGAACTCCTGACCTCAGGTGGTCCACCTGCCTCAGCCTCCCAAAGTGCTGGGATTACAGGGGTGAGCCAGCACACCTGGCCCATCAACCTCTGTGTTGACATGAGCGGGCGGTGCAGCACCAGGGAGACTGGCATCTTACGATGTCCTGTCTTTCGCCCACCCAGTGTCCAGTGGCCAGAATCACTTCTCACCCCAGGACTTTCACTCTTTCACTTAGCTTTGGATATTTTTAAACTACAAACTATGTGTTTTTCCCAACTGAGTTATCTTCTCAGCAGCTTTCTTCGAATATTTTATGCCAAGGAGGGTCAGGCTTTTATGTATCCTTTCTATGACATTAAATCCCTACTTCATTCCACTGTGCGCCTCAGAGGGCAGAACGAGAGCCCACCTGTGGCAGTAACAGGAAGACGGATTTCCACCTGATATAAGGAAGGCCTTTCTGACAACCAAGAGTGCCCTGCAAGGGCATAGGTGGGAAAGTCACATCACTGAAGACCTTAGGCTGACACTGGATCAATATCTGGTGGGGAAACTGCTGAGACTGGAAGGTTGGGTCAGATGACTCTGAGTCAATGATTTGGGCCACTTGGTACGTCCAGAGGCTGGATGAGCCCTAGCAGCTGTTCACCAGCTGCCTTCCATGTGGCCATCTTGCAATTTAATCCCAGATGGTCGGACCCCTCACCCTCAAAGGTCACAGGGCCAGCTGCAGGGTAGTGGGCAAACCCTTCTTTGCCCCAGTAGCCCCCAGGCAGTGCCTGTGACCCAGCAGGCAGGATGTGGAGAGGAAGGAATGAAAGATGAAGCTGAGAGATCCCACCAGTGCCTCTGGTTGAGAAAGGCGGTGGCGGGAGCTCTGTCGGCTTCCCCTCTCCCCCTTCCACTTCACCACCCCTCTGCTCCTCCCGTTTCCACCAGCCTTTCACTTTCCCTCCCTCTTTTGCTCTCTTCCTCCCAGAGACCTCCCCTCATCTCCATGGCAATAAAAGGGGAGGTGGGGCAGGCTGTGGCCTGTATTTTTAGTTGCACCATAATAGCCCCTTTCTCTGGAGACACAGGGGCTGCCTGTGGAACGAATCTCCCCCTGCTTGTTGGCTCACAAAGGGCCAGGGAAGCCCCTTCAGCCTGGGCCGCCCTCCGTGACCCCGGCCTGTTTCTGGGTGGGGTGCGCTTCCAGCCCTCCAGGGCCTGCAGCTGGGCCTCTCTCACGGGATCCTGTACACAGAGGCAGGGTCACCCCAGCTGACCTCCCCAGAGGACAGAGGTCAAGCCCCCTCTGGGGTCTCTGATGTGATTGGAAGGGAGCCCAGGCTGGGGAGAGAGGGAGGAGTGAGGAGGAGGGGACCTACTCTTTTAATGTAAAATTAAATGACTCCCTGTGCTTCCCTGTCTGTGCCTTATCTCAGGATGGGTCCCCCTGGCCTAGGACCTCACGCTTGGGGAGCGAGGGATCTTAGAAATGGGTTAAACTCCCTGCACTGGGGCTTGGTCAAACCTGAGTCCAGAGTATTAGAATAATAAAATCCTGGCTCGGCATAGTGGCTCACACCTGTAATCCCAACAATTTGGGAAGCCGAGGCAGGTGGATCATGAGGTCGGGAGTTCAAGACCACCCTGGCCAATGTGGTGAACCCTCGTCTCTACCAAATACAAAAACTAGCCAGGGTGTGGTGCCGTAATCCCAGTTACTTGGGAGGCTGAGGTAGGAGACTTGCTTGAACCTGGGAGGTGGAGGTTGCAGTGAGCAGAGATTATGCCACTGCACTCCAGCCTGGGCAGCAGAGCAAGACTCTGTCTCAAAAATAAAATAAAATAAAATAAAGTAAAATCCTGGCATGGGAAATGGGAGAAACTGCATAGGGTATCTGGGCCTGCAGAGTCAGCCCCGGATTTGAATCTGGTATTTTCTTGCTACCATGTGGCCTGATATGCTCATCTGCAGAGTGGGAATGATAAAAGCACCAACATCACAGGGTTAAGGCTTGAGTGAGATAATGCACATAACATGTTTCTTTGCACAGGGCTTGGCTCATAGTAAGTACTCAGGGTATCATAGCTGTGACACTATTAGGCAGGAAGGAGTTCTCAGGCTTCAAGAATCATCTGCTTAATTGAGGCCAGGGCATCCCCATCTCAGACCGTTAAAGACAGAGAAGGCAGCATCTCCAGAGAAAAATATTAGAGGCAGTGTAGTGGGTGGGAACCCAGGCTGAGGAGTCAGAGTGGCTGCAACTGAATTGACTATGTAGGGTTATTATGAAAATCAAACATGTTAACACAGGAAAAGTGCTCAAAAGGGAACTTGGCCCTTCACCCCCAATATAAATGTGAGTTACTATTATTAGCAGTAGTAGTATTGATTTATTATTTTTGGGTCTCTGTGGATTTTCCTGAATAGTGCTTATTTCAAATATGTACAATCCCTGTCCCTACAGGATCCCTCTCTATTCTATGTCACACAGCATGTTCTGATTCCTGGCAAGAAATAATATACAATCACTCTGACTTACTTGGCTGATGAAAAAAAAATGCACATTTGTCCACGTAAACAGCAGCTCTAAACAAGGGACGCCGCTAACCCAGAAGGGAGTAACTAACTGGCTCCATATAAAATAAGGCCAAGTGAAAGATAGGAGTTCCAAAAGGTTGAAGGAGGTCTGGTGGGAGCTGCCGACAGCTCTTCTAACCTGCCCAACTTATTACCGGAATCATTTCAGGAGATAATTTACTGGTCTCCCTCTGTGTGGCCCTGTTCACTCCTGACGGGAAATAAATAAATAAATGAATAAACCTAACCACCCCAACCAACACATGCTTTATGAGAACATCGCTTGCTTGTTTTTAATGGCACAGTTATTAATATAACTGTCCTGGCACCTCCCCTACATCTGATCACTGCTGAATTATGGGCCTTGAATCCTGACTGCGGTTCCCATGACTGCAGACGTTTCCACACGATCCTGATGGGAGAAGAGAAGCATCCCTCCACATGCAGGGAGGACTCAGAGGCTGGAGCGGGGGCCTGCTGCTCTATCTGGGAGCATGCAGAATTTGGGGGACAAAGCTGAGACACAGGGCAGGAGGGGAAGGAAGGCGTCTGTAAGCTGTGATGAGAAAAGCTCCAGACTGAGGTCAGGAGACCTCAATTCAAAACAATCACTAGCTCTGGGACTCTGGGATCTAGCTCAACCTCTCACCTGCCTCAAAGAAATAGGAATTTTATTTTATGTTTTATTTTTGAGACAGAGTCTTGTTCTTTTGCCCAGGCTGGAGTGCAGTGGTGTGATCTCAGCTAATTGCAACCTCTGCCTCCTGAGCTCAAGGGATCTCCCCACCTCGGTATCCTGAGCAGCTGGGTCTACAGGTGCAGGCCACCACACTCAGCTAATTTTTTGTATTTTTATTAGAGACAGGGTTTTGCCATGTTGCCCAGGTTTGTCTTGAACTCCCGGACTCAAGCAATATGCCTGCCTCAGCCTCCCAAAGTGCTGGGCTTACTGGTATGAGCCACCTTGCCCGGCTAACATAGAAATTTTAGGAAACGACTTTTTTCTTTGCTGTTTTTAAGCACTTACAATGTGCCAGGCATCGTTAGCACGATCTCATTTAATGCAGTGCCATGACCACCGTGTATGGAGACTAATTTAATCCCATATAGTAGATAAGGAAACTTGTGCTCCGAGAAATTAAGAAACTTGCCCAGCTGGTAAGCAGGGACGCTTGTTGACAGCCTGGATGTGTCTGACTGCAGGGCCCAAGCCCCTAACTACTAGGCTACAATGCCTTCCAGGGAAGCAACAGCTGTCCCTCCCACCTGGCAGGAAGGAGAGAGTCAAATGAGCCTATCCAAATGAAAGGGCTCTGTCACCTGCTCTGCAGTATCATATGAGGTGGCTACAAGGCTTTCCCAACAGAAGGCAAGGGAGGCTGGGGTCTGATACACTAAGATTAGAGGCATGGACAACAAGAGCAAGCTGCAAAAGGCAGCAGCAACATCCCACAGGGGACTGAGTAACGAGCAGGCCATACCATTCCAACACTCACTCTAGAAGAAAGCTTTATTTCCTTTGACAACCGTGGATAGACAAGGAAAGGGGAGAACGTTCTGTGTTATGTGACTTCCCACCTCCATTGGGGTGTAGTTAATTCTCATCTTGCTGGGTCATCCTCAAGACTTCGAGATGGGCAGGGCTCTGGTCTAGTTGAGTGGGGTGAGCACAGCTGTTTTGTGCTACCCAGGACCTTGGCACCCCACGGAGAAGCCTCACTGAGTTCAGCCACAATAGGGAGTTGGTAGAGCTGGGCATGAAGGCGTAGAGGTAGCCAGGGGACAGACCCCCACCTTGCCCAAGTTTGCTGGCCGCCAGGGGTGGCCTCAGGCCCAAGGCAACCAGGCAGTTGCTTGGTATTCTGCTCAGGCGCTACTGCGTCCTGTCTCCTGGCTTCTCTGCCACAGGGGCCTCCTCCCCCAGCCCAGCCTGGGCCATGCATTATCCTCGCAAGATTGAGGACCTAATGGAGGTGATCAGCACCCCCAGAGCGGGGGCACTCCATCCAGGCTTGAGAAGGAGGGCAGAGTGGTGCTGGTTGGCTTCTTTGCCCACCGTGAGAGCAAGGTATGCTTGAGGGGGTCCCTGGAACTGGGGGCATTCCCTGTACCCTATCATGGGGGGCTCTGGACAACCTCCGTCCAGGAAGCCACATTGCAAAAATCTCTCTCCGCGTCTCCATAGGATACCTTTGACATTCAGGGTCCTTTTGGGGAGACCCCAGCCTCTTGAAGCTTTCTGCTTGCTCTGAGGAGGGGATACTCCCACCCCTACCCCACCCCCTCTCCTGACTGCCAGCTGGCCAGCGTGGGAGCCGGGCTTCCACTGCCCATTGTTCCTCTGTTCTCCTCCCATGGTCGGGGGGTGAGCCTCACCCCCCAGGTCAGGAGCACAGGGCAGCCCCTCCCCCTTCCCTCCCTGGGCTTCAAAGGCCTGGAGGGACTAACCCTTGTCTCTGTGGGGCCTCCCCTCTGGGAGCCATGATGGGGGCAGCTGCCCCCAAAGCAGCATTCAGCAGCTCCCTGGGGCAGGCTAGGAGGTGATCACAGGCATGTAGGAGGTCAAACGAGGAAGGTCCCAGGCACACGGCTTGGGAAAAGCCTGGGGATGGGAGAGAGGCAGCAAAGGTGATTGCAGTAATTAAAGCAATGAGATCGCTACTTTCAAGAGCAGCTAATCCTAGCACAGCACAGGACCAGGTACTGTCTCTCCCATGTGCAGTGTCATTTCATCCTCACAGAAGCTACATTGCACAGATGGAGAAAATCAGGCTCAAAGAGCTTAAGTAACTTACGCGTGTCACATAGAAAGGACCTGAAAAAGACTTAGATCCATATTATTTGACTCTGGAAACTTACTCCTAACCACAGTGCTGGGTGCTGAACTAGGCAACTGGGAAGGAAAACAGAATGGGTCCTGGGCACCCATCTTCAAAATACTCACCTGATTTCATACGCATCTGCAAATATGTGCTTCTTGCCAAAGAGCATCCAGGCTTCCAAGAAGCAATGTTTTCACTGAGCCCACAAATATAGAAATTTCCCCCTCTTCTTTCCAGCTCTCCTTCCCCTTCAAAGTGTCTTCACTCCTCTTCGTCCCAGGCTAACACTCTCTCCTCCCACCATCTGCTTCCAAGATGGCTGATACTGCCCACCTTGCTTCCCTGCGGATGGAGGGCTCCAGGGCTCACCCCTCCCCCAGGTGCTATAATTTGAGGGGCTGCCTGACTGCAGTGGAGACAGGGCCTCCCAGACTGCCCTCCCACCACTGTGAGTTGGCTGACCTCTGCCCTCTACCCTCTTCTGCCATTAACCCCATCACCTGCCGGACATCAGCCTCCGGGCCCAGTCTGTCATCCATGGCCAAAGATGGATGGGGGGCGGCTGGGAAGCATAAGCGGTGACCCCTTAATGAGATCTGGCGGGGGAGGGCTGGGCTCTATCAGGCAGCAGCAGGCCAGGTTGGCGATAACAGGCCCTTGTGGAGCGTGACCCATTTTCCTTCTGTGGAGGAGAAGACAGTCGGATGGGAAGCTCTAGGACAGGCTGGTCGGGGGGGGCGGTCACAGGGTTCTTCTACCACCCATCCCTACCCTCCTTCCCCTCCTCTGGCAAACCAGACCCTGGTGGGGAGGGTAGACGGGCAGAGGCCATGCAAAACAGATGACCCCCCTTCTCATTCCTCCTCCTTGGCACGGTGACCCCAGCTCCTAGGGAAGAAACATGTACACAAAGAATGACTAGGACACAGGAGACCAGATGCCAGGCTGGGGCAGCCCCAAGTCAATCCTGGAAGACGTCAGAGAAACTTGGAAGAGGCCTTTGCGGGGTATTGTCTATGGAGTGAGGAGCATCTTCAGAGGTGCCTGGAAAGGGCGTTTGTTGAAGTTGGTGAAACAGCGGGATGTAAGGACTGGGGGAGAAACACTACTGCATTATTGGGTGGTCTCCATTTCTCTCCATGGTGATTCATGGCATTTTAAAAGAAAAAGATGTTGGAAAGCATAGTTCTAGCCTCTCATTGTACAGATGGGGAAGCTAATGTCCAGAGAGGGGAAGAGATCCACCACCCAAATGAGTAGCAGAGCCAGAGTGAGAATCCAGGGCTCTAGAAGACCCAGGCCTCCACTCAGCACTGCACCACGCTTCCTTCTTATGCTCCTTACCCGGGAAGAAAATATAACAGCTGCTGAAATAATTATTCCTGGACTTGTCTAAAAGGGTTTGTTTTTTCCCACTTCCCACCCCACCCCCTCAACCCACATACAGTGCATTGCCCAAGGACTTTTCGTAGCTTTGGGAGAGAGACTTGGGGAAGACGGGGTAAGGATGCTTCTTGTTTCATCCAAGCCAGAATGGGGAATAATTTACTCCATGAGGACATGAACAGGGTTGGTTCAAAATAGGCCTCTTCAAGTTTGAGGGGTTTGTTTGGGTTTGGTCTGGTTTTGCCCAGCAAAGGTTGCCTGGGAGACTCTTTGGCCACTTATTTTGACATTGGTCATCGCCCCCTGCGCTCCTGCCTTGGCGCTGCTGCAGTGATGTCTGCCTCCTCTCCTCCCTGCCTAGACAGTCCAGCCCAGTTGGATTGTGGAGTGTGGGATCTGGTGGTTCAGGGATCAGGGACTTTGGAATCTGGTCCTAGTAAGCTGTGTGGCTCTCAGCAACAATTAATCTTTCTGGGCCTCAGCTGCCTCATCTTTAAAAGGTAGTAATAGAAAAGCCTTCACACTTTTTATTTTTGAGACAGAGTCTTGCTCCATCCATCACCCAAGGCTGGAGTGCAGTGGTGCAATCTCAGCTCACTGCAACCTCTGCCTCCCAGATTCAAGCAATTCTCCTGCCTCAGCCTCTCAAGTAGCTGGGATTACAGGCATGCACCACCACACCTGGCTAATTTTTGTATTTTTAGTAGAGATGGGTTTCGCCATGTTGGCCAGCCTGTCTCAAACTCATGACCTCAGGTGATCCCCCTGCCTCAGCTTCCCAAAGTGCTGTGATTACAGGCGTGAGCCATTGCACCTAACCCACACTTCTTTTTAAAAAGAAGGACCAGGCTGGGCAATGGTGGCTCATGCCAGTAACCCCAGCACTTTGGGAGGCTGAGGTGGGAGGATCACTTGAGCTCAGGAGTTCAACAGCAGCCTGGGCAACATAGTGAAACGCTGTCCCTACTAAAAATACAAAAATTAGCTGTGTGTGGTGTTGTATGCCTGCAGTCCCAGACACTTGGGAGGCTGAGGCGGAAGGATGGCTTGAGCCCAGGAGGCAGAGGTTACAGTGAGCTGAGATCATGCCACTGCCCTCCAGGCTGGGCAACAGAGCAAGCCCGCGTCTTTAAAAAAAAAAAAGGCGGCTGGGCGCGGTGGCTCAAGCCTGTAATCCCAGCACTTTGGGAGGCCGAGGCGGGTGGATCACGAGGTCAAGAGATCGAGACCATCCTGGTCAACATGGTGAAACCCCGTCTCCACTAAAAATACAAAAAATTAGCTGGGCATGGTGGTGCGTGCCTGTAATCCCAGCTACTCAGGAGGCTGAGGCAGGAGAATTGCCTGAACCCAGGAGGCGGAGGTTGCGGTGAGCCGAGATCGCGCCATTGCACTCCAGCCTGGGTAACATGAGTGAAACTACGTCTCAAAAAAATAAAAAAATAAAATAAATAAAAAAATTAAAAAAAAAGGCCAGAACCAGTGCCACGCTGCAGCTGGCTTGCACTGGCTCCCAAGAGCCAGTTATGTGCATTTCCCAGTTTTGCACTGGGATTTCCAGTTGGTGGCTTGAAATGGACTTTGGTGGAACTATTTACAACACAGAAATAAGCAAATGCTACAAATCAGGGTTTCAGCACTCCAAGTGAGAGCCAGCTAGTAAACTTTTACCAGCACAACACTGACCAGAACTCTTAACATGTTATACAAAAGCACATAAACAGGTCAGGCATGGTGGCTCACGCCTGTAATCCCTGAATTTTGGGAGGCCAAGGTGGGCGGATTAGGTGAGGTCACAGGAGTTTGATACTAGTCTGGTCAACATGGTGAAACCCTGTCTCTACTAAAAATACAAAAAATAGCGGGGTGTGGTGGCATGAACCTGTAATCCCAGCTTACTTGGGAGGCTGAGACAGGATAATTGCTTGAACCTGGGAGGCAGAGGTTGCAGTGAGCCAAGATCACACCATTGCACTCCAGCCTGGGCGAAAGAGTGAGACTCCATCTCAAAACAAACAAACAAACAAAAAAAAAACCACATAAACAGGACGGGCACAGTGGCTCATGCCTGTAATCCCAGCACTTTGGGAGGCCGAGGCGGGTGTATCACGAGGTCAAGAGTTTGAGACCAGCCTGGCTAACATGGTGAAACCCCATCTCTACTAAAAATACAAAAATTAGCTAGGATTGGTGGTATTCACCTGTAATCCCAGCTACTCGGGAGGCCGAGGTAGGAGGATCGCTTGAACCTGGGAGATGGAGGTTGCAGTGAGCCGAGATTGTGCCACTGCACTGCAACCTGGCGACAGAGCGAGACTCCTCTCAAAAAACAACAAACAAACAAACAAAACATAAATAGAATTGTTTTGGCTGAAACAGGCGTTCCCCACTCCCCTCATACACATACCAAGCTTTGCCAAAACCCAAGACTTGAAGTCTGAGATTTGTTCGAGCTCTCAATCCTGTGAGTCTAAGTAACAGGCCACAAGAGGTGATGCAGGAGGAAGGATGACAAACAATGATGAGGCTTAGGCTTTATGACCATATTTAGCTCATTGAGCCTTGGCTGTGTGGGCAAGTCAGCTTTGATGATGCAGGAAGCAGCTCTGGAGATGCTTAACCCTGCAGGTCCCAAGGCCTCCTAGTGGTCTCGGCAGGCAGTGGTGCCCTCCGGAACAGTCTCTCACTAGGGGATCTCTCAGTGTGTGGCAGGAGGATGGTTTTAGGGGAGGGAATGTCACCCACCTCCCCACAACTGTGCCCCTGCCCTGCTGCATGAAGGGAAATGATGTGACATTTGGATCCATTCAGGTACTGCAGGAGAATGAATGCCGAATGAATGAATGAATCCAGGGAGAGCTGGAGCTATCTGGGGGAAGCCAAATAAGCTTTGTCACTATCATGTGGTGGGGAGGATACTAACCAGGAAGTGAAGTCTGGTGTTCAAATGCAGGGCTCAACCCATAGCTCCAGCAGTTCCTGACCATGACAGTTTTTGTATTTCAGTACCGTTTTGTAGAATGGGACTGCTGAACCAGGCTTAAAATCATATTTAGGCTGGTCTTTATGATGGGGATGGTAGGGGTGAAAATGGAGCTGTCCCATTCTGCACATAGTGGAAGGGCTCACCCCACAAGCATGTTTCACCTGTATTTTTGCCAAGGTTCTGTGAGGAATTCAATATCCCCAAGTTTGCTTTCTTTCAGGCCTAGTAGAATCAGCTGGGCTGATTTGTTCTAGCTGGTGGGAAAAAATTGCCAGCAAGCAAAAGAAAAGGAGAGAAAAACAAATGTTCATAGCTGAAAGAAACCCGGCATTTACTCTAATGGTTTCTATCTGCCAATCATCAGAATTATCATAACCTGGGGTGATTTAAAAAGTACGATTTCTTACCCCTGCCTCTAGACATACTGATTATTAAAAATCTCCCGTGGGGGTGGGGTCTGGTGTTTGGGAACCAGCATATTCACTCTCCTGACCTCCCACAGCAGAGGGTGAAGGTTACCACCGGCTGACCTGTCATAAGACTTTGTCTTCTTTCTGTTTCTAAAAGATATTTCTGCTGGGCAAGGTGGCTCACGCCTGTAATTCCAGCACTTTGGGAGGCCGAAGAGGGCAGATCACCTGCGGTCAGGAGTTTGAGACCAGCCTGGCCAGCATGGTGAAACCCCATCTCTACTAAAAATAGAAAAATTAGCCAGGCATGGTGGCACATGTCTGTAATCCCAGCTGCTTGGGAGGCTGAAGCAGGAGAATCGCTTGAACCTGGGTGGCGGAGGTTGCAGTGAGCTGAGATTGTGCCATTGCACTCCAGCCTGGGCAACAGGGTGAGACTTTGTCTCAAAAAA
>NW_016107543.1:732720-743721 GCF_001604975.1 Cebus imitator | reverse complement strand
AAAAAAAAAAAAAGAAGCCCAAAAAGTTATTTCCTGCAGCTAACCTAAATCTTGGCTGCATTTCTAGGCCTCTTATCTGTATAATAACTTCACTGATGACTTTCAGAGTTTGCTTTCTTCACCTGAATGTTCTGGGTTTATTTCTTCATTCAACAAAAATTAATTCAGCACCTCCTACTTGCTAGGTCTTTCAGTAGCTGTTGGGGAGATGAGCAAAATGGACACTATCCTTGGCCTTTGGAGCTTATAGCCTTTTAAGGGAGTCAGACAGTTAAATTTGCAATGTTGGCCAGGTATAGTGGTTCATGCCTGTAATCCCAGCACTTGGGAGGCTGAGGCAGGGGGATCCCTTGAGCCCAGGGATTTGAGATGAACCTAGGCAACACAGCCCCATCTCTACAAAAAATAAAATAAATAGCTGGGCGTGGTGGTGCATGCCTGTAATCCCAGCTACTCAGGAGGCTGAGGCAAGAGAATTGCTTTAGCCCGGGAGGTTGAGAGTGCAGTGAGTGGTGTTTGTACCACTGCTTTCCAGCGTATAGGAAGACATTGAGACTCCATCAGAAGGAAGGGAGGAAGGGAGGAAGGAAGGAAGGAAGGGAGAGAGGGAGGAAGGGAGGAAGGAAGGGAGGGCAGGAAAGGAGGACTAGCTTTCAGCCTTAGGATAAGTAGCAGTTAGTCCAGGGATGGAGAAGGAAGGGTGGGGAGCAAAGACCCTGGCAAAGAGACCAGCATATGTGGGGCTGAAGGCAAAAGAACAGAGAATGCTTGACAAACTGAGTGAAAATCCATACAGTCGGGCATTGTGCCTCACAAACCTTTCTGTCATTTCTACAGTTCTCCCCAGAAACCCTCAAAACTCACCTATGACTCTCTAGGCTCCCTGGAGCCCAGAGCAAGACAAAGAACTTTTGTTTGATCACCTGAGATACAATGAGAATGACCCCCAGGTACCTTATTTGTGTATCCGGCATGTAGCTTACATTTGTGAGAATAGCACTGTATTACTGCTGACTCACAGTCAGCCACACATTTTACAACAATCCCACAGTGTCTGCCCTGGATTTTCTTTCTGCGTAACTTCCCTTTCAGCTTTCTTTTAAAAAGCCTTGCCTCTGTGCTCTGTTTTTACTTATCTCTTTCTTTGAAATGGATCATGTCTAGAATTTGTGGGTTTCCGGGAAATCTGCCAATCCCAAGGGTCCTTCTCCAATGAAATGCAGTTCAAACTGAGATTTGGAGTTGAAAGCTGATAAGTCTAAATGCCCACATCTTAGAGCATCTAACCAATCTGTCTGCCCATCAGGGCGACTGATCCCATCCCTGCCTTATTTGCTGCTGTGAGGGTGAGGGCAGGGGGTTGAGAAGGATGGAAGCAGTGTTAGCGCCAGACAGTGATGTGCCAGGCAGAATAGAATCTCTGCAGAGCATCTCCTGGAAGGGAGGGCAGGGGGAGGGGGCAGATGCTGACAGGCTCGTGGGAGCCATGCCAACAGATGGGTCTGCCTGGGTCCCCGACTAAACTAACTCTTCCCAAGCCAATCAGGCTGCAGGGCCAGAGCCCCACTATTCTTCCCTGGGATCCCAAGTGAAGCAATGGGGGTTATGCAGGAATTCATGGGTCAATGCTAGTTTGGTAGGTGGGGGTGGGGAGGTCGGGAAGGGGCAGGAACCGGGGTGGGTTTGCTTGGACTCGCTCATGGGAGCTGAGCCAGCCCCAGCAGGGAAGAAGGGTCGCTTTGGCATGCATTCTCCTGCAGTTACCAGGCCTCACTGCCTGCCAGGCTGATGGTGCATAGGGCCCAGCCCCCTCCCCAAACAGCCCCTGAGAGGGGCCGGGAATGGGGGGAAGGCCACCCGTGGCCTTGTGAGGCTGAAGCACAAGCTCCTTCCTCAGCTGCCAGGGAAGAATTTAATTACCAATTAAAGCCCCCTCCATCTGTTTCGGGCCTGCCAGAGAGCTCTCTCTACCCTTTAATTACATCTCTGACAACAATTTAACTCAATTAGCTGGTAAACACAGCAGAATGCAGGCAACCCAGGGCACCCTCTTGTCCCTGCCATCTGTCTGTCCGTCTTGTGCTTTCCCAACTCGCTCTCAGTCTGTCTGTCCTGCCCCTGCTTCCATGTATCATATTGGCACCGCCCCCACCCCATGGTTTTCTCTTTTCCTTCTGTCTTCTCCTGCACCTCTTGTCTGTTTCACACCAGCTGGGTTCCCACCACCCCCCCAACCCCCGCCGCCTTTGTCATTCTGTCTTCCTCTCCCATCTGCTGTTTGTCCGTCCCTTTCCCGTGCTTTGTCTTGTTCTGTGCATCCCAACTTTCTCTCTTTCCCTGCCAGGCCAGTCTCCAACGAGCCCTTTCCTTCCTCTTTCCTTCTCCCCATCTTCCTCCTTCTCTGCCATCTGGCCTGCATTAACCAGATCCATCCCTTTCAGCGTCTCTTCTGTGAGACTCCTTTCTGGTGTGTCCCCTTAACCCCGTCACCTCCTTTTACTTCATCCACTTAGCACAAACAAAGGTGAGCCCTAGCAGCAATAGTTGCCATCTTTTGAGCACTTACTTTGCCAGTCACTTGCTAAGAGCTTGACATGCACTATTTCATTGAATATTTACAAAAATTCTGTGAATAGGTATAATTTTTCCCATTTCACACGTGGAATAATGGATCCTCTGAGAGATTTTGCCACTTGTCCAAGGTCACAGCGTTTGCAACTGATAGAATCTGGATTCAAAGCCAGGTCCGTTTCCTTCAATACTGAATGAGATTCCTGAGGCTGGACACAGTAGCTCATGCCTGTAATCCCAGCATTTTGGGAGGCCAAGGCGGGCAGATAGCTTGAGCCCAGGAGTTCAAGACAGAGTGGGCAACATGATGAGACCCTCATCTCTGCAAAAAATACAAAAATTAGGTGAGCATAGTGGGGCATGCCTGTAGTCCCAGCTACTCAAGAGCCTGAGGTGGGAGGATCACTTGAGCCCAGCAGGTCAAGAGGAGCAATTTTATGGATGACAGAGAGACCTGAATATTTGGGGAAAGGCTCTGTGTTGTTGAAATGAAGGACATTGCCAGGCGCGGTGGCTCAAGCCTGTAATCCCAGCACTTTGGGAGGCCGAGGCGGGTGGATCACGAGGTCAAGAGATCGAGACCATCCTGGTCAACATGGTGAAACCCCGTCTCTACTAAAAATACAAAACATTAGCTGGGCATGGTGGCGCGTGCCTGTAATCCTAGCTACTCAGGAGGCTGAGGCAGGAGAATTGCCTGAACCCAGGAGACGGAGGTTGCGGTGAGCCGAGATCGCGCCATTGCACTCCAGCCTGGGTAACAAGAGTGAAATGAAGGACAAAGGCCAGGTGCAGTGGCTCATGCCTGTAATCCCAGCACTTTGGGAGGCCAAGGCGGGTGGATCATGAGGCCAGGAGTTTGAGACCAGCCTATCCAACATAGTGAAACGTCATTTCTACTAAAAATACAAAAATTAGCTGGGTTTAGTGGCATGCGCTTATAGTCCCAGCTACTCGGCAGGCTGAGGCAGGGGAATCGCTTGAACCTGGGAGATGGAGGTTGTAGTGAGCCAAGACCATGCCATTGCACTCCAGCCTGGGTGACAGAGTGATACTCTGTCTCAAAAAAAAAAAAAAGAAGAAATGAAGGACAAAGAGGACAAAGCAATAGGTTCCTAGTTAACATTGGGAGGGAGGTGGGTAGAGAAGGGTAAAAAATAGGGATGATTTCTGAGAATTTAACCTCCTCATTTCTGCTAGAGGGAACCTTCCAGATTCTAGTTTACTACGGTGTTGAAGAAGTTCCCCAGTTCCCTGAGAAAGCAAAAATGTCCAGGATCTAAAGGAATAAAAGAGAGGGAGAGAAACAAGTAGGCTATAATTATCCTAGCAACCCTCTCCTGGAATGGGGGACGGGTGCTGCAGAGAAGGGCAGCCTGATCCGTCTTGTGGACAGGCAGGGACAATGATGGAGACCCCAGGTCAGCCAGGTAGTCACATGGCTGCGTCTTGGGCAGACCCCAGCCAGATAAAACTCATCCGCTTTCTTCCCCCGTCCTTCTTCCGCTGACTAATCACTCTTCCTGTGATTAAAACAGAAAAGAACTGGAGGAAAGGCTACAGGAGAGAAGAGGAGCCTATCTCTGATCTCTCTTTTCTACCTTCCTTTGCTCTTGAGATGTGCAGTCCATCCTCAGGGGTTTGCTCCACTTGGGGTTTAGAACCCACGTATTCCACTAACTCACACCTTCACTTCACCTCCTGCCACGCTAAGCAAGAGTGCTGGGATTCCAATGAAATTCCTCAAAAGCAGAAACTGTTCTCTGAGAGCAAATGCCAATCAGCTATGTGTCAGACTCAGCCTCAGTAGGGAGACTAGCACGATACCCAGACTTTTCTTTCTTTTTTGTTTTTGTTTTGTTTTTTGTCTTGTTTTTGTTTTTGAGAAGAAGTCTTGCTCTGTCGCCCAGGCTGGACTGCAGTGGTGCCATCTCAGCTCACTGCAACCTCTGCCTCCTGGGTTCAAGTGATTCTCCTGCCTCAGTGTCCCGAGGAGCTGGGATTACAGGCACGAGCTACCACGCCTGGCTAATTTTTATATTTTTGGTAGAGACAGGGTTTCACCATGTTGACCAGGCTATTCACAAACTCCTGACTTCAGATGATCCACCTGCCTTGGCCTCCCAAAGTGTTGGGATTATCAGCATGAGCCACCCCGTCTAGCCTCTTTTTTTGAGAAGTCTCACCCTCTTGCCCAGGCTGGACTGCAGTGGCAGCTCACTGCAACCTCCTGGGTTCAAGCAACCCCTCCTGAGTTGAAGCAATTCTCGTGCTTCAGCCTCCCAAGTAGCTGGAATTACAAGCATGAGTTACCACGCCCAGCTAATTTTTGTATTTTTAGTAGAGATGGTGTTTCATCATGTTGGCTACACTAGTCTCAAACTCCTTGTGTCAAGTGATATGCCTGCCTCGGCCTCCCAAAGTGCTGAGTTTACAAGCATGAGCCACAGGGTCTGGCAGAATTTTCAACATTACAAATCTCTTAAGAAGTCCCATCATGCAGACAGACATGGAAAGTTCTAGACAAAGGCAACCAAGGGGCAGGATGGAAGGCTGGAAAAGAGAAGGGGTAGGGAAGCAAGGAATTCAAAAGGAAGAGGCTCCCAGTCCAGGCTTCCCAAGGTTTACACAATCAGTGGGTTTGTGGGCCGTTTCTGTAAACATTATATAATAAAGACCACGGAGAAAAGAGGCCCATAGGTGTATTTTTTCATAAATAGACATGTAATTACCTAGAATTTTAGAGTTCAACAGGCCAGCAGTCTACCTGACCTAGGGACCTTCCTGCTGCAAGAATTCTTATTATAGTATCCCTCATAACAGGCTTCTTTGGATACTTCCAGCCACAGAGAGCTTACTACCTCAGTAGGTAACACCTTTCTATTTTCAGACTGTTTTAATGTTTGGAAAATTCTTTCTCATACTAAACCAGAAATGATCTCCCTGTAATTCACTCCTTCTGTCCTCTTTTCATTGTGTGAATTGATAGGGAATATGTAAATCTTCCTCCCCAGTTCAGACGCCAATCAAATGTCTAGAAGGCAGCCAACAGGAATCCCTGAGAGTTTAAACATCCCTAATTCCTTCACTTATTCCTCAAATGCTCTCCTTTCAAAATCTCACTATCTCTATAGGCCTTTGCATTAGCAATGCCTTTCTTTATAAATAGTGCCCCAGCCCTAAAGATTAAGTCCAAAGGGCACAGGATAAAGAAAGGCAATCACCTCCCTTGTTCTGAAGATTATATTTTTATTAATGCAGCTCAGAATCTCTAGTTTTTTTTTTTACAGCAGATGCAGATCATAGCAGGTTTTTTGGTTTTGTTTTGTTTTGTTTTAGAGTTTTACTCTGTCTCCCAGGCTGGAGTGAAGTGGCACAATCTCGGCTCACTATAACCTCCATCTTCCAGATTCAAGCCATTCTTGTGCCTCAGCCTCCCAGTAGCTGGTATTATGCCACCACGCTCAGCTAATTTTTGTATTTTAGTAGAGACAGGGTTTTGTCATGTTGTCCAGGCTGACTCCAACTCCTGGCCTCAAGTGATCCGCCCTCCTCAGCGTCCCAAAGTACTGGGATTATAGGTGTGAGCCACCATACCCAGCCCAAAGTAGCTTCTTTATAATATCAGCTTCATCATATCGGCATATTGAGGTTGCGGGCAACTAAACTTACTGTTTTAGTATATATCACTCTTAGGCAATATCTTCCTCATCCCTACTGAATTAACTCTTTTGGTGACAAGTATGAAACTTATCATTTAATCCATTTAAATTTCACCTCACTCAACTCAATTTAACTAACACTGATAGAGTGTACATCATGTTAAACTGTGTATGATTTGGGTCAATGTTCCTATCTTGCTACAATCTTATTAAATCCTTAGCCTGCCACCCAAAACATTAATTCTCTTTTGTCTCTGTATCATCCACAGATCTGATGAGCTCGTCTTTCATGTTTTCACCCAATCTCAAAAAAGTGTTGAAGAGTGCAGTGCCTCCTAAGAGGACTATTTTGAAAGAATCAGCATCTAATTGAATCTCTCTCCTTCTAGATGGAAGCTATAGAGTTGGTTTTTGGGTAACTTTTTATTTTTATAAATTTCAAACTTATAAAAGAATATAAAAAATAGTACAAAGAATTCCCATATGCCCTTTACCCAGATTCATCAGTTGTTTACATTTTGCTCCATTCACTTCATCCTTCTCTATCTACATGTTTACATATGCATTTTTTTGGAACTTTTGGAGAGCATGTTGGAGATATCCTGTCCCTTTACTCCTAAATATTCTAGTACGTGTTTCCTAAGAACAAAGGCATTCTCTTACACAAACAACCTCAGTAGCATGATCAAAAGCAAGAAATTTAACATTGTTATGAGAATACCATCTAATGTACAGCCCATATTCAATGTCCATCCATTTTTCCAGTAAAGTCCTTTATGACTACTCCCGTTGTCAAACTCTCTCTACCCTCAGTCCAGGATCCAATCCAGGATCATAGATGGCATTCAGTTGTCATGACTTCTTAGTAGGAGCCTATAATTCTATTTCAACACTTTGCCATTGCTAAAAGCAGTTTCAAAACTTTTTTGGAAAACGGCAACCATAGAAAAACATTGCAACCATCCCACCACCTTCCAAGGATGAGGATCTGGTACCTTTGAGGAAAGCCACACAAATGTGCTGAAGACTCTGAAGATAATTCCCAGGGAGGCTCCCCAAATGTTTTAAGCAACGGAAGCATTTGGAATAAGTGCAGTCTCCTGGTGACATGACTTTGAAGGGAATATCCTCAAATAGAGAGGAATGACTCCTAAGGCATTTGCCTATAAATTTGCCTCATTACTTGGTAGTCAAACGGCAGACCCTCTTACAGCTTAAGGTCTCAGAGGACAGGGCCTATGGGATAGGCACATTCTTCTTGGTCCATTTGCTAAAGTATTGGGTGGGTGGAGCTGAGCCTTAAGTTTAACTCCCCAAAGAGTTATTTATGCTCTCCATAGGTTGAAACCTCAGCTTGGCCAGGCATGGTGGCTCACGCCTGTAATCCAAGCACTTTGGAGGCCAAGGCGCGCGAATCACCTGAGGTCGGGAGGCCAAGACCAGCTTGACCAACATGGTGAAACCCCGTCTTTAAAAAAAAAAAGAAAGAAAGAAACCTCAGCCTCTAAGATCAGTTATGACAGAGGCAGGTAGGCAACAGAAGATGTACAGGGTAACCAATTTCCAACTACTCAAAACACATGTCAGACTGATGGAGGATGGATAACTAACTTCCCACCATACCCACACCATAACAGATACCCAATAAATATGAAACCACATCACCAAGCACGTGGCAGCAGGCTTTACAGTGGTCTGCTAAACTCAGGGAACCTGGGCTCCAACCAGAACTCAGGGTAATGGTGACCAAACCCTGTTCCTGTAGATTGCTCCCAGTCACCCAGTTTCAAAGCCTTAGAGCTTGGTGTCCTGTCACTCTTCTCCATCCCTTCCTAACGTCCATTTACTTATCAAACTTTTTCATGTTTCTCGAATTTATTATTTTCTCTTCATTCTGGCCTAAGCCCTCCTTTAACTGGTTACCTGATCTCTAGTTTCTCTTTTTTTTAGACCGAGTCTCGCTCTGTGGCCAGGCTAGAGTGCAATGGTGTGATCTTGGCTCACTGCAACCTCTAACTCCCTGGTTCAAGCGATTCTCCTGCCTCAGCTTCCCGAGTAGCTGAGATTACAGGCACCCTCCACCACACCCAGCTAATTTTTAAAAAATATTTTTAGTAGAGATGGGGTTTCACCATATTGGCCAAGATGGTCTTGATCTCCTGACCTTCTGATCCACCCGCCTCTGCCTCCCAAAGTGCTGGGATTACAGGCATGAGCCACCATGCCCGGCTGATCTCTAGTCTCTCTTCTACCAGTTCATTCTATGCAGCACCCCTAGATTAACCTTCCTTAAAAATACATACACACACACACACATATATACCTATATTTTTACATGTGTGATACTGCTGTTCAAAAATCTCCAACACTTCCCTAAAGCATACAACATATAGACCAAGTATCTGGGTCCTGTCTTCAAATTCTTTATTTTTTGAGATTGAGTCTCGCTCTGTCACCTAGGCTGGAGTACAGTGGTGCGATTTTGGCTCACTGTAGCATCCGCCTCCCAGCTTCAAGCAATTCCCCTGCCTCAGTCTCCTGAGTAGCTGGGACTACAGACATGTGCCACCACGCCCAGCTAATTTTTGTATTTTTAGCAGAGACACGGTTTTGCCATGTTGGCCAGGTTGGTCTTGAACTCCTGACCTCAGGTGATCCACTTGCCTCAGCCCTCCAAAGTGCTGGGATTACAGGCCACCTCAGGTGAGCCACTACGCCTGGCCCTGTCGTTAGGATACTTATCAAGTTTATACTTTATTTATATTTATTTATTTATTTTTATTTTATCTTTTTATTTTTTTGAGACGGAGTTTCGCTCTTGTTACCCAGGCTGGAGTGCAATGGCGCGATCTCGGCTCACTGCAACCTCCGCCTCCTGGGTTCAGGCAATTCTCCTGCCTCAGCCTCCTGAGTAGCTGGGATTACAGGCACGCGCCATAATGCCCAGCTAATTTTTTGTATTTTTAGTAGAGACGGGGTTTCACCATGTTGACCAGGATGGTCTCGATCTCTTGACCTCATGATCCACCCGCCTCGGCTTCCCAAAGTGCTGGGATTACAGGCGTGAGCCACCGCGCCTGGCCCTATTTTTATTTATTTATTTATTTATTTTTGAGACAGGGTCTCACTCTGTCTCCCAGACTGGAGTGCAGTGGCACTGTCCCAGCTCACCGAAGCCTTGACTGCCTCTGAGCTCAAGCCATCTTCTCACCTCAGCCTCCCAAGTAGCTGGGACCACAGGCAGCTATGACCATGCCTGGCCAATTTTTTATTTATAGAGACAATTCTCACTATGTTGCCCAGGCTGATACACTTTATTTGTATTTGTTTTTGTTTTTTAGAGATAAGGTCTTGCTGTGTTGCCCGGGTTGGTCACATACTCCTGGACTCAAGTGATCCTCATGCTTCAGCCTCTGGAGTAGCTGTAACTACAGGCACAAGCCACCCACCCAGCTCCAAGTTTCCTCTTTAAATCCAGCCAAACTCATTCATTCAAAAGCAAGCCATCCTCATAGTCTTTGCTCATGCCATTCCCTTTTTCACTTCACTTCATTCCATCCCTTACTTCCTTAAAGACCCAGGCTCAGTGGCCTCTTTTGTGGCGGGCCCCTAGCTCCAAGTCCTGCAACCCCTCCCTTGGAGCTGAGTGTTGAAAGCATCTGGCATTTGTACTTTCATTTGGCACTTGGCATACGATTATTTGGTGATTTGTAACTTTTAATGCATCTACTGTTTCTCAACAGAAAGACTAAACCCTTGGAGAGCAGAAGTCATGTTTATATCTCTTGCTACCTTATATTTAATGTAATGCCACATACACAGTTGGAGTGTAATGCATCATATTCAGTGCTGGTGATCGGGAGCTGTGTTTGAAAAGGATCTATAACCAAGTAACAGCCAATGTGTATTGAGCATATAATAATCATCAGACACAATGCTATACACTTTATATGGATTATGTCATTTGTCCGTTCTACAACCCAGTAATCTATGGACAACTATAATCCCCGTTTTGCTGATGAGGAAACTGAGGCTTAGAGAGAGCTAAGTAATTTGCCCATGGTCATCCAGTGCACGAGTAGAGAAACCAGAATTCAGCCAAGATGGTTTGATTCCAGAGCCACAGCTCTCAACCACTGTGCTATGACCACATTTGAAGAGAATAATCCCTCCATCCTAACACTGTAAATAATAATTAAATATAATAATTGTGATGCTGATGATAAATAAAAATCTTCCATGGAAAGTGGGGCTCTGATCTGCTCAAGCAGGTTTGGTTTTATTTTGTTTTTGAGATGGGGTCTCACTCTGTCACCCAGGCTGGAGTGCAGTGGCACTATCTCTGCTCACTGCAACCTCTGCCTCCCAGGTTCCACTGATTCTCTGGCCTCAGCCTCCTGGGTAGCTGGGATTACAGGTGCCCACCACCACACCTGGCTAATTTTTTGTATTTTTAGTAAAGACAGGGTTTCACCATCTTGGCCAGGCTGGCCTCGAACTCTTGATCTCAAGTGATCCACCTGCCTTGGCCTCCCAAAGTGCTGGGATTATAGGAATGAGCCACGGTCCCCAGCCCATCAAGTGGGGTTTTTTTTTTTGGAATTCAATAACTTCCCTCTTGCAAAGGTCTTCAGATGTATAAATGCAATTCTTTCCTGTACAAGAAGGTAACATGAGCTGCAAAGTCATGTTAGAATTTGGCAAAGGGGTATTTCTTTCCTTTCCTTTCTTTCTTTGTTTCTTTCTTTCCTTTTTTTTTTTTTTTTTT
>NW_016107543.1:722344-732285 GCF_001604975.1 Cebus imitator | reverse complement strand
GCTCTTATTGCCAGGCTGGAGTGCAATGGCATGATCTCGGCTCACCGCAACCTCTGCCTCCCAGGTTCAAGCGATTCTCCTGCCTCAGCCTCCCAAGTAGCTGGGATTATAGGCATGTGCCACCACGCCCAACTAATTCTGTAATGGGGTTTCTCCATGTGGGTCAGGCTGGTCTCGAACTCCCAACCTCAGGTGATCCCCCCACCTCAGCCTCCCAAAGTGCCGGGATTACAGAGGTGAGCCACCGCATCCGGCCTCCACTCCATATTCCTAGTGGGCTGGAGGTGAGAAGGATTTGGTGGGGAGGGCAGAAAAAGGGTGGTGTGTTTGTGTGTCTGTGTGTGTGTGTGTGTGTGTGTGTGTGTTTTCTCACAAACTCGGTCAAGTTTGGGGTTCCAAGGGGGCTCTCAGTTCCCCCATGGCTCTAGGGAAGGAAAAATAGAAAGCAGTATAGGTGTTCAAACTGGTCACAGAAGACAGCTCCCCAAGGCAGTTCCTATCACAGCCAGCTGATGTCACCAACCGGGGCAGGGGAAGAGATGGAGGAAAGAAACAATGGAAGAGACAAAGAGGAAGGAAGGAGGGACAACAGAGTAAAAGTGAAGATAAGATAAAAGGCCAAGGACACAGGGTGAGAGGAAAGAAAAGGGTAGAGGAAAGTGAGAGGAAGGAGAATTCGAAGCCATAGGCTTTTGCCCACCTCCCTTCTCCCATCCCTAAGCCACGGAAGAGAGCTTCTCGCCCCTTTCTGTATCCAGAGGGTATGGAGACCCTCACTCTCCGACCTCGGTGCTGTCTCCAGGGCCCAGAGGGGCAAACTGGGGAGAGGAGGGAAGACTTGTAAACATGAGTGCAATTTTCCTCTGGTTTCCCCAGGAGTTGCCCGTTCCGTTTCCTGGGGCCATTCCTCTCCAGGCAGCCCTGGGGAGTTCCCGCCCCACCGACCCCAGCCAGGCTTCAGCGGCCCCCTCTCCTCCATCTCGCCATCTCTCCGAGGGGCTCGCGTCTCCCTGATGCGCTCTGGTGTCTGTCTGAGCCATCCATCAAGGGTGGCAGGCTGGGGGAAACATGAAAAAGAGCCTATTTAGCTATTAACATCCCCTCCCGCTTTGTTGTCTCTCTCCTCCCCACTCCCCTACCAGCCCCTCACCCAACCCCTCCCTTTTCCCCTTTTGCAGGAGACAAAACCAGACTGACAAGCTGAAGACTCAAACATTAATCAAACTGCGCTCCGGAACAACCTTTCCCTCGCATTAATAAATACATTTGCGGCCCCTCATTGGACAGTTGGCCTAATTTGTTTCTTTTTCGCGGGGTGGGGGGAGCAGCCGCGCCCGCGCCCCCGGTCTCCCAGCAGCCCCGTGCAAAGCAGATGTTCCGCCGCGGACGCCGAGCAGCGCTGAGCCGCGCGCCCCGGAGGCCGCGGTTGCCATGGCGACGGCGGGGCGGCCTGCTGTCGCGGAGCACGCTGTCTCGCCCGCTCAGTGATTACCTCCATCTCCGCAGTGTTCGCCATACGGCCTGGATTCTAATCAGATCCCCTCCCCGCTCCCTCCTCCGTCCAGCCCACCACCCCTTCAGCTCCCACAGCCCTGGGACTCATTAAGAACTGCCCGTGCATCCCTGACGATGCCCAGGAAGGCAGAGTTGGGGAGAGATACCCCTCACTCAGCCTGTGTTAGGAAGGCCCCAGTGCGACTCTCAAGAGGTTCTGTTTCCCCAGGCCATCTCTGGTGACACTGGACCTGGGGAATCCAGCTCTCAGCACTGTCCCCTGAAGATTCCTCCTCCTCCCCCTTGGTATGTTGAGGCAGGTCACCTGAGGTCCCCAAGAGAGGTAAGGCAGGCAACTATAGTTCCCCTTCCATCTGGACAAGACTCTTCCATTCCCGTTCTGTAAGTGCTGGGAATGATTTCATCTGCGCAGACTGGAGATGGGCAGGGTATCTGGAACCATCAGAGCTGAATCAGCCTAAGCCATGCTTCTTGTGCTAAACGCAGTGGCTTCTCAGACTAAAGGCAGGAGTGGAGAAGCACAGCTCTGGTACTCCAGCCACTAAGGACCGGCAGGAGTTAGGCCCATGGTTATTTGACCCTCTCTGCACCACCACACACTATGCTTTCCACGCTTCCAGGCTGAGGGTGGCTTCGTATAGGTGGTTTCAGATGTACTCCCCGCTGGCAGCCTTGCAAGGGATGCACTGCGAACCCTCTCCAGGCTTCGGAATGAACAGGGGCAGCGTGATGCCTCAGGGACTTGGGGTACCTGACTGTCTTTCTGTCAGGGGAGGAGGGTCCTTTCCCTGAGCCTCTGAGGCTTCATTATAAGATCCCAAGCATAAATCCCCTTTCCAAACATCCTTGACTTTAGGAGAAACCGGGTAATAAGAGAAGCCACAGGCAAAAAAGCACAGAGGGGTTGGGAGTGAGACCAGCAGAGAAAAAGGGCAGATTTGGGACAGGTGGATGAGATTCTGGGTTCAGATTCCACCTTCCAGCCTAAATCACAAGATGGGAAGCCCGAGGTGGTTGGAGCAAAAAATAATTTTGCTCATGGGGAGGAACCCTTTAGAGTGATGAAAAGTAGAAACACACATGTTCCAGAAGTGTTATCAATGCCAGGGAAACTTGCCTAAACACTCCCACAACATCCCAAATGCCTGCCTCCCCACAATGGTCGCCAGAAAGTTCTGAGCCATATTATCGAATGAGAAGAAATGCCAGGCTGAGCTCTCTCTCTGAGGCTGCTAAGAATCCTCACGAGGATTAGAGCTGCAAGAGCCTTTAGAGATCTAGACCAATTCTTCATTTTACGGATGAGAAAACTGAAACCCAGAGAGGAATGACCACTGGCCAAGATCCCACAGCTAGAAATAGTGGAACCAGGTTTCTCTTTCTGCGATAGTGGCCGCTGTTCTGCCCTCCTTCCTCTCTCAGAGGCAACCAGCTCGGAAAGTCGGGTTTCCAGGAGGCACAGACAGAATCCCAAAAATCTCAGGCCTTTCCCAGCCTCTAGTCACCCTGTCTCCTGAAGGCCTGTCACCTGAAGGCAGCTCCACTAGAGTGACAGCTCCTGTTGGCCCTGACTGGCCCAGGGCCTCTGTGGGGGGGAATGGGGGATGGTGGGTTGGGAGGGAACTTTTGTGGGGCCTCCTTCAGTCGATTGTCTGCAGCTCTGTCTTTGTCTGTCACTCAGAAGGGAACTGCTGAGGGAAGAGGTCAGGCTGGTCGGGAGAAAGAATCCCTGTCAGAGAGGGATTGGGAAGAAGGCAGGCAAAGGGACCGAAGCTTCTTCAACCTCCTCATCCTCCCTCACCCCAACTCCTGGGCTGTCTCCCCTAGGGAATTCCAGGCTTTGCTCATTTTAGGACCAGGGCAGCAACTGCACACAAAGACCCTTCTCTTCTGTGTGAAATCCTGGCTTCCCATTGGAGAGCTACTCACTTACCATGCTCTGTCTGCAAGAAGAGGCTGCCAAGGGGTCTAACTCAAACCTACAAAGCAGGGGGTACCAATCCATTCCCCTTCCACCCAACCACCACCCGACTCCACCCCTGTGCTTGCCTTTGTCCCTGCTCCCGCCTGCCACATCAGATTCCCCAGGCTCCTGACCCTCCATGCAGTTTCAATCAGATCCATCCCTTGAGAGCCCGGTTTCCAGGCTGCCCCAGCTTCCACTGTACACTATCCCATCTCCCCAGATTGTGCTGTTTCCAGCCTCCCCTTGTTCTCCCTGCACACGAATCTACCTCCCCAGATTCAACTGTTTTCAGGCTACTCCCTCTGTCTGCCCCCCTGTACACGACTGTCTCCCCAGATCCTGCTGTTTCCAGGTTCCCCCATATTTCCTCAGTACACAAATTGGCCTCTGTGGGTTCGGCAGTTTCCAGAGCCCCCCTTCTCTCTCACTAGGCAGTTCCATCTCCCCAGATTCAGCTGTTTTTAGGCTCCCCTCATTTGCCCTGTACACAGACACCTCTCCCAGGTTCTGCTGTTTCTAGGCTTCCCCATTTCCCTTGTACACGCATCAGTTTCTAGCTTATGTTGATCCCAGCTGCCTAAGGGATTCAGCAGGTTTAGGGAAAGTGGAAGGAAGAAGAGAGTCAGAAAGAGGAGGAGAAAAAAGATTTTCACCAGGGACTCTCCGGATTTCTTGTGACCCAAAGCCCTAAGCAGCTTGCCTAAGGCAGCCTCTGGGCCTCTGTGTCTACAAATAGGTCCCTTAAGGCGATCTGCCCTGGGACACCCCAATCCCCTCCTGCTGCTTCCCAGGATCCAAGCTTTAAGTTGGACGTCCTCTGGAGGGCCCCCGTCTTGGAAGTGGGATAGGCAAGAGCCTTCCCAAGCGGGAATTTCCCTTGTCTATCCTCTGCTATCTCCTTCTTGCCTTCCCAGCCCCAACCCTGCTTTTTTCTTTTTCTTTTTCTTTTTTTTTTGACATGGAGTTTTGCTCTGTCACTCAGGCTGGAGTGCAGTGGTGCAATCTCCACTCACTGCAATCTCTGCCTCCTGGGTTCAACTGATTCTCCTGCCTCAGCCTCCCAAATAGCTGGGACTACAGACGGGTGCAACCACACCTGTCTAATTTTGTATTTTTAGTAGAGACGAGATTTCACTATGTTGGCCAGGCTGGTCTTGAACTTCTGACCTCAGGTGATCCGCCCACCGTGGCCTCCCAAAATGCTGGGATTACAGGTGTGAGCCACTGTGCCCGGCCCCCATCTGTCTCTTTCTCATCTGTTACACCTTAGCTCTTCTCAATTTATCCACATGGAATTAATTTTTTATTTTGCTTTCTTTTTTAAAAAATTTTTTATTTGAGACAGAGTCACACTCTGTTACCCAGTCTGGAGTGCAAATGGTGCAATCTCAGCTCACTGCAACCTCCATCTCCTGGGTTCAAGTGATTCTCCTGCCTCAGCCTCCCATATCCACATAGAATTTAAAGGAAACTCCAAATGCACTCCCAGAACTAAAGGGAGTAGAGAACAAAAGACTCACACTTTTTTTTTTTTTTTTTTTTTTTTTCAGGATGAAGTAGTATCAATCTCAGACCCTGAAAACTCTGCCTCTGGACTAGCTTCCTGGCATGCTTCTCTAGCCTTTGTAAACAATTGTTTTATTTGCAGACTCCCCGCATCCCAATCCTTCTTGGGGCTGAAGGTGGGAGGTTATGGGCAGTGTTCTGCAAGGTATTTGAGGCTTCTTAGCTTTTCTGATTCGTTTAGATACTGCCTCTAAAGTTTCCACTGGAATCTGGGGAAATGGTCTGATCCCTCATCTCCTTCCTCCATTCACAGCTGCCTACCCATTAGCCTAATCCCAGGCATTTGTCAGTCATGATGCTCCATCTTACTGACCCCAGCAAACTTTCTGGTTTTGCTAAGAAATAAATAGAAAGGGCAGGCCCACTGGGTCCAGGATGATGATGCCCTACAAGAAGGAGACCTTTTTTCAAAATGAAATCCATACCTGAGTTCAGGCCGCTTCTGCTTCTGCTCCCAGGACCAGAGAGCAATCTTAATCACCTGACAAGTGGGAATGACAATGCCTGCCTCCTTCACTGAGATAGAGGTACAAAAAAAATTACATGTGTGGAAGAAATATAATACTTTTACAGATCTTGACAAATGTGAGTTTACATAAATCCTATTAAAAGAACATTGTGCAAGAAGCTTTTCTGTATCTTGTATATAAATTATCCTCTCTCAGAAAAGAAGTGCAGCTGATGGAACTCAGTTATTAATTTTGTTATTTAAAAAACACACGTGGCTGGATACAGTGGCTCACACCTATAATCCCAGCACTTTGAAAGGCGGAGGTGGGGAGATGACGAGGTCAGGAGTTTGAGACTAGCCTGGCCAACATGGTGAAACCCTGTCTCTACTAAAAAGACCAAAATCAGCTGGGCGTGATGGCGCATACCTCTAGTCCCAGCTATTTGGGAGATTGAAGCATAAGAATCACTTGAACCCAGGAGGCAGAGGCAACAGTGAGCCGGGATGGCGCCACTTACTCCAGCCTGGGTGACAGAGCAAGATTCTGTCTCTAAATAAATAAATAAATAAAGTGAAAATTAAAAAACACTATTGGAGCCAGCCATGGTGGCTCACAGCAGTTTTGGAGGGCAAGGTGGGCAGATTGTGCTGAGGAGTTGAAGACCAGCCTGGGCAACGTGGTGAAACTCCATCTCTACTAAAAATACAAAAATTAGCCAGGCATGATGGCACATGCCTGTGGTCCCAGCTACTCAGGAGGCTGAAGTAGGAGGATTGCTTGAGCCTGGGAGTTGGAGGTTGCAGTGAGCCCGATCATGCCACTGCACTCTAGGCTGGGTAACAGGGTAAGACCCTGTCTCAAATAAATAAATAAATAATACTGTTGGAGTCTGTGTACCTAGAAACTACACAAAATACCTATACATTGTAGTCCAACTGAAGTGCAGACAGTGGATAAATTTATTAAAATTAAAAATGGGCATAAAGTATGTAAATTATACCTCAGTAAAACTAATTAAAAGCATGCAAAGGGCCAGGCACCGTGGCTCACACCTGTAATCCCAGCACTGTAGAGGGAGGTGGATCACCTAAGGCCAGGAGCTCAAGACCAGCCTGGCCAACATGGTAAAACCCTGTCTCTACTAAAAATACAAAAATTAGCCAGACATGTGGCAGGTGCCTCTAATCGCAGCTACTCAGGAAGATGAGGCAGGAGAATTGCTTGAACCCGGAGGCAGAGGTTACAGTGCACAGATATCATGCCACTGCACTCCAGCCTGGGCAACGAGAGCGAAACTCGGTCCCAAAAAAAAAAAAAAAAAAAAAAAGCATGCAAAGAAGGTTGAGCTCCTATAATCCCAGCACTTTGGAAGGCCTAGGCAAGTGCATCACTTGCAGTCAGGAGTTTGAGACCAACTTGGCCAACATTGTGAAACCTTGTCTCCACTAAAAATACAAAAATTAGCCGGGCATGGTGGCACATGCCCATAATCCCGGCTACTCAGGAGGCTGAGGCACAAGAATCGCTTGAACCTGGCAGGCAGAAGTTGCAATGGGTAGAGACTGGGCCACTGTACTCCAGCCTGGGTGATAGAGTGAGACTCCATCTTAGAAAAAAAAAAAAAAAAAAAACATGCAAAGAAAAATGTGCATGGGAGACCCGGCACGGTGGCTCATGACTATAATCCCAGCACTTTAGGAGGCCGAGGCAGGCAGATCACAAGGTCAGGAGTAGACCAGCCTGGGCAACAAGATGAAACCCCATCTCTACTAAAAATACAAAAATTAGCTGGGCATGGTGATGTGTGCCTGTAATCCTAACTACTCGGGAGGCTGAGGCAGGAGAATTGCTTGTACCTAGGAGGTAGAGGTTGCAGTAAGCTGAGACTGCACCTTTGTACCACCAACAGAGCAAGACTCCATCTCAATAAATAAATAAATAAGAGGAAAAAAGGAAAAAGAAAAATGTGTATTGGGGTTTTGAGTCAAAGAGCCCTACTATTTTTTTCTAACTGCCTGGGAATGTGCTCTTTGTCAAGGGAATTCTATTTATAAACGTTATCTTCTCATGCTCTGCAGAAAACATGGGGCAGAAAGAGGTGAGAGGGTTCCAGGAAACTCTCATCCTTGTCTCAGCTCTGTCCCTTGTTAGCTGTGTGACATTGGGTAAGTCACCCTTTGAGCTTCACTTTTCTTTTTATTTATTTATTTATTTATTTTGAGACGGAGTTTCACTCTTGTTACCCAGGCTGGAGTGCAATGTCGCGATCTCGGCTCGCCGCAACCTCCACCTCCTGGGTTCAGGCAATTCTCCTGCCTTGGCCTCCTCAGTAGCTGGGATTACAGGCACGTGCCACCATGCCCAGCTAATGTTTTTGTATTTTTAGTAGAGACGGGGTTTCACCATGTTGACCAGGATGGTCTCGATCTCTTGACCTCGTGATCCACCCGCCTTGGCCTCCCAAAGTGCTGGGATTACAGGCTTGAGCCACCGCGCCCGGCCCGAGCTTCACTTTTCTAATCTGAAGACCTCTAGCTTGCTCTCCCAGAACGACCCACCTTTTAATTTTCTACCTTCGAGTATAAACTTCAATCGGTGTCCAAGCCTCTCAGCCCCCTTCCCCAACCTCCCAGCTACCTTGGGGAGTGGGGCAAAATCTCCAGAGTTGGAAGAAAAGGTCTGTATTTGTTTTTTGTTTGTTTGTTTGAGACAAAGTCTCACTCCATCACCCAGGCTGGAGTGCAGCGGGGCAATCTCGGCTCACTGCAACCTCCATCTCCTGGGTTCACGCAATTCTCCTGCCTCACTCTCCCGAGTAGGTGGGATTACATGTGCATGCCCCCACATCCAGCTAATTTTTGTATTTTTATTGGAGACGGAGTTTCACCATGTTGGCTAGGTGGGCCTCAAACTCCTGACCTCAAGTGATATGCCCACCTCGGCTTCCAAAGTGCTGGGATTACAGGAGTGAGTCACCATGCCCAGCCAGGTCTGTATTTCTTGACAGTGTTTCTTGATCAGAGGCCCAGTTTTCTCAGGACAATTGCTGTCCCTGGTTCCCAGGGTCTCTCACCTTCATGTTCTCCCCAAGGTGCTCACAGCTCTGATATGGGAACCCCCAAGGTTCTCCTTTGTGGTCGAGGGGGTATCTAGGAATGGATTGCAATGCTTGGCACTGTGCGGTAACTCCTGCCCAATAGGGAGTAGAGATCCCTCTAGGTCTGGTTCCTGCAAGCCTTTTCGTAGCCCTGTCACTGATCCCAGCCAGGCTAAGAATGAAAGAGGGGCTTGTGTTACAGCACCATCTTCTGGGGAAACCTGTGAGAGCTACTTTTTCTTGCCATCCGAGAACACTGAGATTTTGGGGGACTTTTGGTCCCAGAAGTTTTTATCCTATCTGTTTCCCCAGGATAAGATAATTCTGGACTTTTCCAGCCATCTCTTAGGAGGGGATGTTCCAAGAGCCCTCCAACCTTCCAAACACAAGGCTGCTAGGGATGGTAAGCAGCTGAGACCAGTCTTCCAACCATTACCCGGAACCTGAGTCCTCACCTATTTGCCCTATATATAGCCCAGAACACTCTGTCACTCACTAAGAAGCTGCTGTCTGGAAGCAGGGATATAGCCTCATGACTTCCAGAGTTTTCTTGTATCCTTAAGTTTGTTTGTTTGTTTGTTTGTTTGTTTTAGATGAGGGCTCACTGACAGCCATGAGAATAAAACACACATCTTCAATATGTTAAAAATCAGGTGTCGGGGCCGGGCGAGGTGGCTCACACCTGTAATCCCAGCACTTTGGGAGGCCGAGGTGGGCGGATTGCCTGACCTCAGGAGTTTAAGACCAGCCTAGGGAACACAGTGAAAACCTGTCTCTACTAAAAAAAAAAAAAAATTAGCCGGACATGGTGGTATGAGCCTGCAGTCCCAGCTTCTTGAGAGGTTCAAGCAGGAGAATTGCTTGAACCCAGGAGGCAGAGGTTGCGGTGAACCGACATCATGCCACTGCACTCCAGCCTGGCAACAGAGCGAGACTCCCACTTAACAACAACAACAAAAAAATCAGGTGTCTGGACTGGGTGTGACAGCTCATGCCTGTAATTCCAGCACTTTGGGAGGCTGATATAGGTGGATCACTTGAGCCCAGGAGTTCAAGACCAGCCTGGGAAATGTGGCAAAATCCTGTCTCTACAAAAAAAACAAAAAATTAGCCAGGCGTGGTGGCATGTGCCTGAAGTCCCAGCTACCTGGGAGGTTGAGGCTACAGTGAGGCTGTGATCATGCCACTATACTCCATGATAGAGCAAAATTCTGTCCCTGGGGGGGAAAAAAAGGCCAGGCCTGTAATCCCAGCACTTTGGGAGGCTGTGGCAGGAGGATCACTTGAGCCCAGGAGTTTGAGACCAGCCTGGACAACAAAGTGAGACCCCTATCTCCCTACCAAA
>NW_016107543.1:719336-721529 GCF_001604975.1 Cebus imitator | reverse complement strand
AACCTCCGCCTCCTGGGTTCAGGCAATTCTCCTGCCTCAGCCTCCTGAGTAGCTGGGATTACAGGCACGCGCCACCATGCCCAGCTAATTTTTTGTACTTTTAGTAGAGTACGGGGTTTCACCATGTTGACCGGGATGGTCTCGATCTCTTGACCTCGTGATCCACCCGCCTCGGCCTCCCAAAGTGCTGGGATTACAGGCTTGAGCCACCGCGCCCGGCACAACTTGTTATTTTTAAACATACTTTTCAGAACCTAAATATTCAGATTATTGTCCCTGACAAAATGGTCCTTTTGGAAGGCCTCTTTTGGAATGATCGCCTGCAATTATCTGAATTAATTCAAGCACCAACTCTTCAAATTCTGAGAGTGGATTTGATTTTTGCAAGCTGTTTGGTGAATAAGATCAGCAATCAAGCTGGGCGGTACTGTTTTGGATAAAGAATGAGAAGTGATTGTAATAAAAAGATTTCTTTTTGTGGGTCATAAATCGACTCAATTCCTGTTCTCTTCTTCAATCCAGGTTCCATGTTGCTAGCAGAGTTCCTCCCTCAAAACGCAGAGCTGATGCTTAACAGCTTAAACATCTTAACAGCTTGAAAATCTTCAGTGGCTCCCTGTGACTTTCAGAATACAAGCCAAGTTCTTTAGTTCTGTGGTTGGGGTAAAGAAGAGTGAGCAATGGAGTCAGACCAGCATGAGTTTAAATCCCACCTATGAGCTCTGAGGCAAATTATTCAATCTCTCAGGCTCTCAGTTCCCTCATTTGTAAGAAGAAGGTTAACGGGCTGGGTGTGGTGTACCCAACAGTTTGGGAGGCTAAAGTGGACAGATCGCTTGAGCTCAGGAGTTTGAGACCACCCTGGGTAACATAGTGAGACCTCATCTCTACAAAATTAAAAAACAAAATCTCTACAAAATTAAAAAAATGAGCCGGGCATGGTGGTATATGCCGGTGGTCCCAGCTACTCGGGGAACTGAGGCAAGAGGATAGCTTGAGCCCCAGAGGTTGAGGCTGCAGCAAGTCCATCAATATCTATTTTGTTAGGTTGTTTTGAGAACAATAGTAATTTTAAGGTGTCTATCGTAGCAAATTCAATAGACAGCACTCATTCTTCAGTATGGCGTTCATTGCCCACTGTGACCCAGTTGCAACCTGTCTAGAAGAAACCTCGGATCTCAACACACTCCATGCAGACACACACCATTCCAGCTACATTTGCATGCCTCAAAGTCCTTAAACAAAACAGAGATTTTTTTTTTTTTTTTTTTTTTAGACAGGGTCTTGATGGCTCATGCAGTCATGATGGATTATGCAGTGGCTTGATCTCAGCTCACTGTAGCCTTGACCTCCCTAGCTCAAGCAATCCTTCCACCTCAGCCCACAGCGCCCCTTCTCCCCTCCCCCCAGTAGCTGGGACTACAGGCACACACCACTACACCTAGCTAATTTTTTTTTTTTTAAATAAAAGCAGGGTTTCACCATGTTGTCCAGGCTGGTGTTGAACTCCCGGACTCAAGCAATCTGCCTGCCTCACCCTTCTGAAGTGCTGGGATTACAGGCAGGAGCCACTGCCCCCAGCCTAAATGGAGATTCCTTACCTCTGGCTTTGCTTATGTTGTTGCTCCCTTTGGGGTATCTCTTTCCCCATATTCCTTCTTTATATGTTATGTAATATACCGTCTATTGTGTGAATGTTTACAATTTCCTTATCTGTATAGATGACTTTGTCCCCAGCCAAATTGTAACCTCCCTGAGTCAGGAACTGTGTCTCCCAATTCATCTTAGAAGCTCCCAACAATCCCAGCAAGGGGCCTGGCCTGGAAGAGCCTGTTAGTAAATGTCTGTTGAAAGAATTCATTCCAAAAGAGTTTATCATTTTATTATTATTATTAACATTGCTTTTCTTACCAAGGGTCCATTTTGAGGGATGGGATTCATCTATTTGTGCAGTACAAAATTTACATGTGTCTCACACTCATTTATTTAGAACCTCATCTAACATGTTTTCCATTTCCTGTTGATAGATATGAGGGAGATGAGGAAACACATGAGGACCATACACACATTGATGCTAGAATATAATTTGGCAGCCAGTCGATTAATTTCTTTTTATTTTTTATTTATTTTTTTATTTTTTTGAGATGGAGTCTCGCTCTTGTTACCCAGGCTGGAGTGCAATGGCGCGATCTC
>NW_016107543.1:711215-717616 GCF_001604975.1 Cebus imitator | reverse complement strand
TGTTTCTGTGCGTTGCTTCTGGCTGGGCCCTGGCTCCTGGGGTCTGGGTTTCAGACATGCCCTGGTGCCCATTCTGCTGGAGGAAAGAAGGCGCCCTGAGGCCCCCTTCTGTTTTACACTTGGGGCCCGCAGGGTCGCTCACGAGGGCAAGCGGGTGGAGGAATGCAGAAAGATGCAGAGGGGCCCTGGGGATGGCGGGAGACCGACAGGAAGGCAGGCCCTGTCGGCGCTCGGGCCCCGCCCGGAACCGTCGGCAACCCCTCCCGAAACCCAGTCCTCCGCGCTCCCCTCCGCGCCTGCCGGCTCCAGCCTGTGGCAGCGCTAATGACGTCTGGAGGAAGCCGGTGCCAGCCGGCAGGACTCTGGGTGGCTGGCCAGGCTTGCCGTCCTGGCGGCCTTGTCGGGCTGCGGGTGCCACGTGGGCTGGGGCAAAGCAGCCCACGGCCCTCCACCTCCAGCGGGGTCTCAGCCTCAGCCCCCAGAAAGCTGGGCCTGCAAACTCGGGGTCCTCGGGAAGGGGCAGCGCCCCTCCCTGCCGGCCCTCTCGGCACTTCTCCCGGTGCTGCACAGCCCGCTCTGCGCGGTCCTCTCCGCCGCGGCGTGGGTCCGTCGGCTGCTTCGCAGCACCGCCGCTCCCCGCAGTCCCTCCGCCACCGCAGACGAGGACACCTTTCGGGTCGCCTCTCGGCATTGCCACGCCCCTTCAGCTCATTCCTTTGAACCCAGTACGGTTCTTGTGTGGGCCAGGGGTTCGGATGGGCCTAGGGCAGGGAGGCGTGAGAAAGCCACCTGAACTACTGCGGAAACTGCACCAAACACTTCAACCTTTCAGGGCCTCGGTGTTCCCCTCCGTAAAATGGGGAGAGCACCGCGTAATTCACAGGATTGGGTGAGCCAGTTTGCGTGAAGGCCGGGCTCCTGCCTGCCCCTTTCCATCCCCGTCCCTGCTACACTGGAATGTCAGGGCCGAGGCGAGCAGGACCGCTTTGCCAGGAAGCGCATTTGCCCCTCCCTCCTTGTGGTCGCTTAAGGGTGGTGAAGGGAGTCAAGCCCTGGGTGTGGCCGCGTATTTGCCAAAATATTTATGGAAAATGTCTCCTTTCTTGTTGCCACACTAGCTCCTGAACTCCAAGGAATTTAACCGAATACTCTTTTTTCCACCCCTTTCAAGAGTTGCCATTTTGCATTATTTACTGGGATGAGTTATACACCCAGCTCTTACAATGTAAATGTTTACGTAACTATATATTTACCATTTTCTCTAATTACAGAAGTAGTCAAGCCCGTTATAAATGTCCAGTCTTTCTTTTTTGAGACAGAGTCTCGCTCTGTCACCAGGCTGGAGTGGAGTGGCACAATCTCACACCTCCCGGGTTCAAGCAAGTCTCCTGCCTCGGCCTCCGGAGTAGCTGAGACACATGCGCACGCCACCACGCTCAGCTAATTTTCGTATTTTTAGTAGAAACAGGGTTTTACCATGTTGGCCAAGATGGTCTTGATCTTTTGACCTTGTGATCCGCCCGCCCCTGCCTCCCAAAGTGCTGGGATTACAGGCTAAGTGTCCAATCTTAATTGGACAGTTTTATAATGTAGGATTTGAAAGCCGCAGGGACAACTTCTATTAACATCCACGGCTAGCCACTTTTCCTTTCTCGCTGAAATTCCTGTGCCCACGCTGGCGCGGAACTAGCAGGGTGGGTCACGCGTTTAGGTTGCTGGGGCAACGCCCTGTCGCCTGTGTTGGAAAAGAGCTAGACACTCTCAGGAGCCGGAGTCGGGCCCGCCCTGGGGGCGGAGTTAGTCAGCGGAGCTGCCCCGGCGGGAGCGCGTTTCCCATCTATCCCTGCAGGTGGCGCCAAAGGACCGCGGATGCTTTCCTGGGGCGGGACTTCTCGTGGTCTTGCGCGCCCGCGAGGGATGGGGCCGGGGTGGAGCGTGAGTTGCCAGCCGCAGCCCGCAAAGGATCAAGGGAAACAAGCTGTCCCGGGACGCCACGCTAGACGAGCTCGGGGACGCATTTACAGGGACGCAGAAAGTGTACGCGTCAGAGAAGATTCTGGAACGACGACAGAGAAAGGAAGTCGCGTCGCCCACAAAGGCTATACATTTCCATCCTTCTCGTTTGTCCCTGGGACACCCCTCCGCCCTCCTCTCCCTCCGGACCTGCAATTCTTCACACCCCCTGCAGCGCACTGGGTGCTCAGGACACATGTGCACGGTGGGGGCTGACCATGCTCCCTCGCCCCCACCACCCGCAAGCTTGCAGAGAGCTGTAGTGCCCAGGGTGTATGCCAGGATAGGATTTCCACGGTTCCAGGCATGCCAAGAAAAATAGCCACGCTGTTCCTCGGTTTGTTCAGAGAAAGCCTTACTCCCTTCCCTTCTGGAGGCTGGGGATGGACAAAGTGACTCAAGGAATCCCCAGCGGAGCCATCATGTATGTTCTGCACCGCAAAATAGAGGTACCATGTTTTGCCCTCCTCTACCTGGCAGTATACGCCACACATAGGGCTCTGTGGTATCAGCGTCGCACCCCCTCACGTGTTAAATAGTTCCCTTTCCCTTGTCCCACATCTCTCCCCAATCACACAACCACAGGGACACGCCCCACCCTGGTACTGGATATCCCTATGTTGAGCCACAGAAAGTGCAGGAGCCCTTATCTGAACACACACACTTCTGAGGCCAAGAGATAAGGAGACCCAAGGCAGAAGACAAAAGCAGGTTTATTAGGGCCCTGGGGCCAGGAATGCCTAGGGTATGAGTTAAGGCCGGGGCAATGAGAAGAGGTGACTCCGCTGAGGCCAGACTTTTGCATTTCAGAATCCCTGGCTGGAGACCTTAGGAGTCAGTTCTGGGAGGAGCCTGGGGATGCAGAGGGGTCTCTCCTGACCCTGGGATCTTTGGGCTGTTGCCAGGAGTGGGGAAATGGTCTGGAGGGCAGGGAGCCTTGAAGCCACAGCCTTCATTTCAACAACGACCATTTAATTTGTTCCTTGGCGGACTGAAGAACCTGGAGTGGGGGAGGCTGAGAGAGAATTAAGAATGTCAAATGCCTCCACACACAGTCATGGGGAGGAGGTCCACAGCCCACCTTTCCCAAGCGTCCCTGCAACCCCTAGTCACTAGGTGGCAGCAGCTCGTCTCCACTTGGCTTAAACTGGGCCAACCCTCCCTCAGAAAGGGCAGACCAAACTGGCTGCAGCCAGCTCCCACCTCAGGGCCAAGCCTGCCAGACCTCTGGCTCCTGCATCTGCAGCGTGGGTGTGGCAGCAGCCTTGTCTCCCCCTTGTCATGGCATAAGAGTTCCCGCCCACGGTGCCAGGTCCAGGTGGAGACGGGGCCCAGGTCTGACACTCCCTGTGCTCAGACGACTCAGCAAACCCTTAGCTCTGGCCATGGCTGGCAATGTGTCCTCAACACCCCACCCCAACTTCTGCTGATGTGGCACAGCTGGCAAAGGGTGGCTGGCCAGACCCTGTCATGGGGTGCCTGCTCTCAGCTGTGTGCACTCCCAGGCCCTGCAGCGGAAAGTCTCAGCCCAGTGCTTACACAGATCAGTACAAGTGCACACACGCATGCGCAATACCAAAGCGGGAGAGGCGGACGAGACTCCAGGTGTGTCCCTCAGATTGTCCCTCCAGCCACTCAGCCTCATTTCTTTCCAGAGAAGGAGGGAACACTGTATGTCTCCTCCTGCACAGTCTCCCTCCTCTCTTGGGGACAGTGGCTTAGGGTTCGCCTGATTCTCCTAGCCAGAATCTAACTTTCTCCTGATTTTATCCCGCATTGGCTACCTGCAGCTTCCTTGGTTTTTACTCAAGAATTCCATTTACAGTGCTGTTTTTGGCTGGGCGTGGTGGCTCAGGCCTGTAATCCCAGCACTTTGGGAGGCCCAGGCGGGTGGATCACAAGGTCAGAAGATCAAGACCAGCCTGACCAACATGATGAAAGCCTGTCTCTAATAGAAATACAAAAAGTAGCCGGGTATGGTGGCGTGCACCTGTAGTCCCAGCTACTTGGGAGACTGAGGCAGGAGAATCACTTGAACTGGGGAGGCAGAGGTTGCAGTGAGCCAAGATCATGCCACTGCACTCCAGCCTGGGCGACAGAGCAAGACTCCATCTCAGAAAAAAAAAAAAAAAAAAAGGCTATGTTTTCATTCTTTCTCCCTTTGGAAAAATACTGATGGTTATTCAGCTTGTGTTAGCTCCTGCTAAGAGCTTGCATGGAGCCTGCTAAGAGCTTGCCATGTATTGGCTCACTGAATTCTCATAACTTCATGGGGAGGGTTCTGCTATTATGTGAGGCCCAGAGAGGTTAAGTAACTTGCCGTAGGTCACCCAGCTTTAGATGGTATGGTGGAACATGTACCCTGGGATGACTTCCACAAGCACCAGTGTTCTTTCTGTGTGTGTGTGTGTGTGTGTGTGTATGAGAGAGGGAGTCTCACTCTTTCGCCCAGGCTGGAGTGCAATGGCACAATCTTGGCTCACTGCAGTCTTCGCCTTCCAGGTTCAAGCAATTTCTCTGCCTCAGCCTCCCAAGTAGCTGGGATTACAGATGCACACCACCACACCTGGCTAATTTTTTTTTTTTTTTTTTTTTTTTTAGTAGAGATGGGGTTTCATTATCTTGGCCAGGCCGGTCTTGAACTCCTGACCTCATGATCCACCCGCCTTGGCCTCCCAAAGTGCTGGGATTACAGACATGAGCCACCATGCCCGGCCACACCTGCAGGCTTATCTGCTCTGCTTATTACTCCCTACCCTTTTTCCACCCTGAAAATTGCTTTGCAGCTGCATTCATTCCAGCATGGTATGAGGAAACATGGGGAATCAGAGGGGAGGGCAAGGCAGAGTGAACGCCAAGGGCAGTGCAGGAAAGTGGGCACCACACCTGGGGCTCTACATGAGACAGCACAGGCTCATCCCGGCAGGGCCACCACAGCACGAGGAGTTAGTGCCAGGGCGGGAAGTTCCATACAAGCAGGATTAGTCTGAGCAGAGAGACCTGCAGGCAGACAGAAGAGAGGTCAAGACAGTCAGCCTGAAGTAGCAGGAAGTTTGTGCAGTTGGGGAACTGATCAGGCCTCAGAGCCAGGAACATCCCCCTGCCTCCCACTCTGCATGCACCTCCAGATAGGACCATGCAGGGTTGTGGCAGGTTCTTTCATAGCCAGGTCATTCACGGGCAAGGTGACAAGTAATGAGTGGGAAAAGTCAGATCCTATCATGGGTTTGAGAGTCCTTTAACAATCCCAGTGTGCACTCTAAATGGCAAGGACAGGGTTTAGGAGCCAAACTCCTATTTGGTACCATTTCCAGGTTTGGGTAGAGAGTGCATCAGAGGCCTGAGTTCCCAGATTTTTTGAGGAGACAAGTGACCCAGCCATCTCCAAAGTAGGCAGCTCATGCCAGTTTCAATCTAACTAAACCAAGCCAGGAGAGGAGGTGGGCTAATAGTAACACACCCATTCATCCATTAGTACCCAGCGCCCCCCACTTGGAGAGCCAGAGGCCTCCAGTGAGTCTCTCCAAGATATGACCTGTCACCGCCTTATCCCTTCCCTTCTGCACCCCTGGTTTTTCAGCCTTGATAGCCCTACTGGGTCCCCCTAGGATGCTCTGCTCCTCGTATTTCTCTAGACCATTTCTAGCCAAGGTAGACACAGGAGGGCCTACCTGGGTCACACTCTGTTCAGTCAAGCCGCCATCATCTGCCTGTAAGGAAACAGAGTCAAAGGGTGGAGTCGGACCAGGGTGAGGGTCTAGGTCAGGGAGGTGAAAGGGGCTTGGGGGAATGGGTGAGGTGGTGCAGTGGTTAGGGTGATTCAAGGCTGCATCTGTGTCACTGGTTAGTAGAAGTCCTGCAGCCTATCATTTGGAAGCCAGGACCCCTGGGATTCTGCTATGGTGCATAGAGGGTAAGGGAAGATGGGAAGGAAGGTTTCATCCAGACATGAGAAAGCCAAACAAGGCAGGGAGGTTCTATCCATACCCCTGACCTCCAACCTCAAGGCCAGGGCAGGCACCTGGTGCCTCTTTGAGGGTGTATTTATTTCCCTAGTCTATACTTCCCACCAGGAAAGAGGTGAGGTACTTGTGCTCCTAGCTGGGGAAAGGACAGGAAGATCTCTTCCATTAACTGACATCCCACCACCACCCCCACTCCACTGCTCATCCCACCCCTAAGAAGTTTATCAGCCCAGTGGTTGGCTTCTGCTAGAGGAGCTTGGGCTTCTACCATCTAGGCCCTGGTAGCCCTGTGCCCAGGGAGGACAGGAAGGGCAGCCTAGAAGAGTAAGGGGACATGCAGGAAGACTCTTACCCTAAAATTCACCTTCTGGATCACTTGCTGAGGGTCACTCTCCAGAATCACACTACAAGATGAGATAAAAA
>NW_016107543.1:709198-710474 GCF_001604975.1 Cebus imitator | reverse complement strand
GTTGTGGTGGTCTGCACCTGTGGTCCCAGCTACTCAGGAGGCTGAGGCAGGAGAATTGCGTGAACCCGGGAGGTGGAGGTTGCAGTGAGCTGAGATCGCACCACTGCACTCTAGCGTGGGCGACAGAGTGCGACTCCATCTCAACATTTCAAAAAAAAAAAACTTCCCTTTTGATAGACCCAAATATTGTAGCTTTTCTCAGAGAGCAGGCACTCCTTCATGAGGCCTTGGGGGTATGTACATGTAGGGTACATGGGTGTGAGAGCCTGTCACTGTGGCAGGACAAAGATGACAGAATCTGAGTGCACCTCCTTACCCAGTGAGGCTCCTCCAGGCCAGAAGCTTTGTTTTTCTTTTTTTTACCAAATTGCTGGAAATGACATTTCTTGGTAGCCTCTTCCAGGTCCCATCCTTGGGCTGGGCACCCCCTGCCCCAGGCTCCCTAACCAGAGGTCCTGTAATCCATAAAGACAGAGCATCCCAGGCCAAGGCTCCAGTTTAGGCGTTGCCTCCTGACTGGCGCTTCCCCAGTTTTTCTTGGCAGGAAACTGTGAGCTCCTCCGAGGCAAAGACAGGAAGCTTGTGAAGCTTACACCTCAGGCATCCTCCTTTGCACAAGCCATCCAGAGCCCTGCCTCTCGTTTTGCATTTGTAGTTTTGTGTGTGTTTGTGTAAAGTTTTCCTTCAAGAGAGTTCACCAAATTGTCTATGCTTCTGGCTCCACCAAACCTGGCCTTACCCTACTCCCTTTTGAGTTCCAGAAATCTGCAGGAGGCCTAGCAGTAGCAGGCAGTTAATGGCTATAGAGAGGGAACATTCCTTAGTGCCCCAGGCAGTTCAGTACAGTGCCATGGAAAGAGCACAACCCCTGGAACCATGCACGTGGTTTTAGATCTTGGCCTCACCACTCCTTAGCTGTGTGAGTGACCTCTGGCATGTCACTTGAACCTTTGGGCCTGTTTCCTAATCTATAAAATGATGTAATAGCAGCCAGGCATGGTGGTTCAAGCCTATAATCCCAGCACTTTGGGAGGCCAAGGCAGGTGGATCACCTGAGGTCAGGAGCTCAAGACCAGCCTGACCAGCATAGAGAAACCCTGTCTCTAACTAAAAATACAAAATTAGCTGGGCGTGGTAGCACATGCCTGTAATCCCAGCTGCTCGGGAGGCTGAGGCAGGGGAATCGCTTGAACCTGGGAGGTGGAGTTTGCAGTGAGCTGAAATGGTGCCATTGCACTCCAGCCTGGGCGACAAGAGGGAGACTCTGTCTCAAAAA
>NW_016107543.1:705483-707028 GCF_001604975.1 Cebus imitator | reverse complement strand
TCTCTGCCTCCTGGGTTCAAGCAATTCTCCTGCCTCAGCCTCCTGAGTAGCTGGGACTACAGGTGTGTGCCACCATGCCCAGCTAATTTTTGTATTTTTAGTAGAGACAGGGTTTCATTTTGTTGACCAGGATGGTCTCGATCTCTTGACCTCGTGATCCACCCGCCTTGGCCTCCCAAAGTGCTGGGATTACAGGCGTGAGCCACCGCGCCCGGCCCAGAACTTCTTTTTCTACCTGAATATTGATCCCCTGATGGAAATTCACGAACCAACTTTTCTTTAAAGTGCTCCTAGTTTCTTAAGAATATACTAGCATACCAATAGGAGGCAACATTTATTGAACGAGAACCACAAACTTCACATGTATCTTCTCATTTCATCCCCACAATCCCTTATTATCCCCATCTTAAAGATGGAGAAAGTAAGGCTTGGGGAGTCAGTAATTGATCCAGATCACGCATCTAACTGGTGTTGGAATTGAGCCCTAAGAATGGGAGGTGTGGGGCTGGTAGGACTGTCTGAAGTCCTTACAGAGAGGGCCAGAATCTGTGCTTCCCCTGGGCATTGGAGACTCTTGAATAGGCAGGGTTTGGGGAAAATCCCAAACCCTGCCTATTCAACAGTCTGCCATAGTTTGACATCAGGTTATTGTCTTGTTTGGCTTGACTGTGGCTAACATTGAAATCAACTTCCATCTTCATGAGTGGGGCACTAGTAAGGGGAAGGGGTGGGGGAATGGGATCCCTGGAAATATGCAGGGGGAGGGAGTGAGAAGTTGGTCAGACTTCTGGCCATGCTGGGTGCCATCTGGGGCTGATGACTCTCAAAGGCACTGCTGCTGTGAGTGTCCCTGACCATCCCCTCCTTACCCGCCATCCACAATCTCGTCCAGCACCAAGAAGGCTCCATCCATGTTCTCCAGCAACCAGCGCTTCTCCACGTTCTTCCTGAAGGTGGACACAAACTCTGAGCCTCCCTGTGGCTGGGAGGAACTGAGTTCCTGCCTAGGTGAGGCCAACCCCACTCTCCAAAGACTGCCTCATTTACCCCTTACCAAACAAGGAATGGAAAGGAGAATGTGAAGGGTAGTGAGCACAGAGCCCATGCAAGGCATTCCTGAGCACAGGGCAGTTCTGCTTACTTGCACCCCACCTTGTCCAACTTCCTACACTTTGGACCTTGACACCTCAGCACCCGCCACAGAACCCCAAATGCATTTCACAACCAGGTTAGATGTTATAGCATAGCCCTACTTCAGTTCATTGTATCGACTATGGACTTTTCTTTTTGGATTATCTTAGTCTTTTGGGGACTTCAGGAGAAAAACAGGAAGGGGCCGGGCGCGGTGGCTCACGCCTGTAATCCCAGCACTTTGGGAGGCCAAGGCGGGTGGATCACGACGTCAAGAGATCGAGACCATCCTGGTCAATATGGTGAAACCCCGTCTCTACTAAAACTACAAAAAATTAGCTGGGCATGGTGGCGCGTGCCTGTAATCCCAGCTACTCAGGAGGTTGAGGCAGGAGAATTGCCTGAACCCAGGAG
>NW_016107543.1:702833-705328 GCF_001604975.1 Cebus imitator | reverse complement strand
CAAAAAAAAAAAAAAAAAAAAGAAAAACAGGGAGGAAGGGCCCTGTGACATATCAGGGCCTGGGGGATGGGTCCTTGGAGGGCAGAGAACCTCACTCACCTTAACATGTGGTTCAGAGACTCAAACAGGCAGGTGAGAACAGCCATGAGCATCAGCTGGGATGGGCAGATATGGGAGGAGGAAAACAAGAGAGCTTGAGGCTGAGAAGGTCAAAAGAAGCCCTTGGAGACCACCTGTGTGGGCAACAATGGAGAATTCTCCCTTTTCAGAGCCTGGGCTGGAGACTGACTGCAGTGTGACATTAGAAGGAACTTCCCTGTGTCTGGGCTGGGAAACTGGAGTTCTCCACTGGGAGACATTGAGTGTATCCTTCTCTAGTTAAGTTTAAGAAGGACAAAGCCTCCCTGCAGAGGAAGTGATGACCTCATTCCTGGTTCCCAAGGAAACTAAGGGGCATAGAGGATAACACACTGTCCCAGAAAGAACCCTTCTGGCTGCCCCCCTCTACCCCATGGAGCCAAGGACAGTCCAATGGTGAGCCTCCAGGGTCCAGCCTCAAGCCCAGATTCTAGGCCACTTCCCCATAGACCCTCATTGACCCAACCTCCTGAATTCACCTCATTCTCGTAGGATGAGCCCACCACGTATAGGAAGAGGTCAATGCTGTTCTTGTAGACGATGGTCATGCCCCCGAAAAATGCAATCTCACCTAGAAGTGGAGGGAGCTTTCAGTCCTGGCCACCTTGCCTGGTCCCAGCCTAGCCCCGCCTCCTTATCTATGACTCTGTGCCTCTCCTCTTATTTCCTTCTCCCCTTTCTATGGAACCCTTGGAAAGACCAGCACTAGGGACACTACCATTAGGCTGCCTTGTGTCCTTCCCCTTATCTGCTACTCTATTTCTAGGGACTGCCTCAGGCCAAGGAGGCAACAAGCCCAGTTGTTGACCAGTTGACCTCCTGCCCACACTCCCACCCTGTACAGCACCTTGGGACCAGATCCATGTTGGGGCCCCAACACTATTTGCTTCCTCAGCTAGAGAGAGGTCTGGGGATGCTCAGGGTTGGGTGGGGGGGATTGGAGAGTGACAGAAAGGGAGTGGAGGACAACTGGGAAGGAGAGGACAAAAAGCCACTAAAGAAAGGGAAATGGCCTGTGGGTGTGCAAGGCTAACAGGACAGATGTGTCCAGATGGAGAAGATCAATGTGCATCTGAGAGTCTGGTGGAGGAAGAGGGGGACACTTACTGTCAGTCCGGCTGGTCTTGTTGAAGACATTTTTCTCGAAAACTATCTGCTCCTTCATGGAGGGGAATGTGTCATCATAATACTATGAGAAAGGGAAGGAGAAGGGGCCATAGCTTTCCACACAGACTGGCTCCTCCCTGGAGCTGGGGAGGGGGGGCAGGAAATAGTGGGTGCTGGGCAAGCAGGATCCTGCGTCCCTGCCCCATCTGCCCATTACTGCACCCTAGGCCTGCTGGTTCACTACTTCTTCCAAAACAAATTCTAAGCAAAGAAAGTCCCAAAAAGTAGAGGGATATTGAGGCTACTTTTGGAGTCTCCTGGTTTCTTAAAGGATCTTGTATATTCAGCAGATGTTCAGCATGCTAAGGACTGATGTGATCTCTAGGGCACACTAATTCTACAGCACCCTGAGTCTATAGCAAAACCAGGAGTCTTATTTATTTATTTTTTATTTTTTTTAAAAACGGGGTTTCACCATATTGGTCAGGCTGGTCTTGAACTCCTGACCTCAGGTGATCCACCCACCTCAGCCTCCCAAAGTGCTAGGATTACAGGTGTGAGCCACCACGCCCAGCCAGGAGTCTTTTTAAAACAATAACAATCATAACGACAGCTACTTTATTATCCCCATTACACAGATGGGGAAAGTGGGGCATCAAGAAGCCAGGTAACGGCCGGGTGTGGTGGCTCACGCCTGTAAACCCAGCACTTTGGGAGGCCAAGGTGGGTGGATCTCAAGGTCAAGAGATTGAGACCATTCTGGCCAACATGGTGAAACCCTGTCTCTACTAAAAATACAAAAATTAGCTGGTTGTGGTGGTCTGCACCTGTGGTCCCAGCTACTTGGGAGGCTGAAGCAGGAGAATTGCTTGAACCCAGAAGGCAGAGGTTGCAGTAAGCCAAGATTGCACTGCTGCACTCCAGCCTGGTGACAGAGTGAGACTCTGTTTCAAAAAAATAAAGAAGTCAGGTAAGTTCCCCAACATCTCGCAGTTGTGAGGCCAAAGCTGGATTTCAGCACTAAGGATGGTCTGACTGCAGACAGGGTTATAGTGAAGATTAAATATCTAAGAAATAATTACTGGCACATATCCCATAACTAAATTAACATTTTTTGTTTGGGAATGGTGAGCCTCTCTGACTCAGTTTCTTTTTCTTTTTTTTGAGACGGAGTTTCGCTCTTGTTACCCAGGCTGGAGTGCAATGGCGCGATCTCGGCTCACCGCAACCTCCGCCTCCTGGGTTCAGGC
>NW_016107543.1:698723-702137 GCF_001604975.1 Cebus imitator | reverse complement strand
TTTTTTGTAGAGATTGGGTTTTGCCTTGTTGCCCAGGCTGGTCTGGCACTCCCGGGCTCAAGCGATCCACCCACCTGAGTCTCCCAAAGTGCTGGGAGGATCAGCCACTGCGGCTGGCCTTATAATGCACTTCATAGCTAATGCAGATGCTACAGCTCCACAACAATTAATTGTGTCAACAGTAAAAATTTATTTTTGGATTATTTTAGTTTGGTTCGCTCAGGCCATGTTTGCTAGGATAGATGCCAGATAATTGAATGGGGGGTACAGTGAAAACCACCTTGAGCTTCATGTCAAGAAACCTGAGTTTGTCTGTGAAACCTGTGAAATGGGAGAAGTGAAAAAATTAAGTAATAAGTAAAACCTGAGTTTGGATCTGTTAGGATATTAATACTTGTGACCTCAGTCAACTTACTTAGCTTCTCTACACCTCATTTTCTTCATCTGCGAAATTAAAGAGTTGGATTATACAGTCTCTAAAATCCCATCTGGTTCTAAATCCTTAGACTCCTTAGACTAAATCCTTAGTGTTTACCAAGCTGTAGAACAAAAGTGGAGGTTTTGAGGAGGTTTAGAGACAAACCCCAAAGAACAAAAGAGCTTGTTTGGGGGTTTGGGGACTAAGACTCCTGAGTCACAGGCTCAACACTCCACTGACCCATTAGGCAGAACTTTCCCAGGCCCAGGTCCAACTGGCCAGTAGCAGAATGATGAGAAAACACTTCAGGGTGCATGAGTAGAAAAAGAGGAGACACCTCACTTCAGAGAGCAGCATCTTGACAAGGCAGGAGGATGAGAAGGACCTCTGGAGGGGTCTAAGCTGAGCCGCCCTGAGTCAAAGATCACAGTGGAGTTTCTCCTAAGACAGGAGCGTCAGCTGGGTGGGAACTGTGCCCCTCACGGGTGGGGTCAGATGTTACCTTGGCCAGCAGCCGGCGCCCGTCATTATCTAGGATGAAAACAGCCTTGATGGTGTAGAGGGAAGGTTCCTGCAACTGACACCAGGGAGAAGAGTTCTGTTTGGCCCCTGATGTATCCATGGGCTGGCCTAGGATACATCCTCAGGCTCCAGCAACCCCAGCCCTCAAGGTCCACAGCTCGTTCTACCCAACCCTGTGCCACATGAGCCAACCCAGGTGCCCACTCCCAGGCAGATGTTCCACTGCAGGCCCTAGTGGGGGCTGTGCCCGTTGGGTGCAGAAGGTCCTTCCGGGCCCAAGTTCTGTCATGCACTGACTGCTCCAGAGCCCGAGTCGGAGTGTATCACAGAACCTGGGCCGGGGGGGACAGTGGGCCGAGCCTCCTCCTTCCAGCTGATCCCCGGCCGGGCTGGACTTGCGCTCTCAGCATGCCCCCAGGCCCTGGCCCGGGTGGGCTCCAGAAGCATGCCCATCACCCGCCGGCGATGGGAGCCGAGTCTGGGACGGACAGGCCACTCCTTACCCTCCCCGCGGAATCGGAACTCACCCGCCACCCCCGCTCCAAATGGACCCAAAACTTCAGTCCAGTCAGGACAGGCCTCCTTGCCGGTCGGCGCCGGGACGAACTTTTTCTCCCCGGGCCTGGAGCCGGTCAAGGAGTGATACAAAGTTCCCAGCCACCGACTGAGCGAGTTCTGAGTTGGCTGCTCCCCCACCATGCTCCGTCCCGGCCCAGCTCCGCCGCCCGGGACCCCCGCGCCCGCCCGCTCCGTACCCGCAGCCCCGAGGGCTCCCCAGCTTGAGCAGGCGGCGCTGGGCCCCCGACCTGGGCCGCCGCGGCCCCCTCCCCCGGGTGCGGACGTGGCCAGGCCTCGGGCCGCTGCATTCCACTCGCCGCCTCGCACTGACAGCGCCGCCCGCCGCCTGCCCGCTGCCGCCGCCCCGCCTCCGCGCCCGCCCCGCGGCACCCTCTCACGCGTGGCCTTCCTTTCCTCAGGGCCCCGTCCTCAGGCTCGTTCTCCTTGCTCTCCCCTCCCGCCCTCACCCCCACCCTCTCCTTCCCCCACCTCCCCTCTCCCTCTCTCTTCCTTGGCTCCTTCCCTTACAGCCCTGAACTCTGCATCCTGAGGGTACCCCAAGACCAGCCATCGTCCCGCTTCCTGCCTGCTCTCCGGTCTGTGGCTTTGGTGTGCACCCGTGTCTGTAGGCTGTCCTGGGTCCAGCAGCAAACACAAGCAAAGCCCACTTTTGTCTGTTGAGCCCTGGTAGGTACCACGGGAACAAATATGACAGGTCACCCTTTGGATCTCAGGGACAGGGTCTATCAGCGACAGCAGATGAGGATAGTTCTGGGAACACCCCTCTGTGGAGAAGAGGCTTTCCCGTTCCTCTCTCACTACTTGCAGAAGGGAACCAAAGTCCTGGAGACACCACCCCAGGCTCTCCTAAGACACAGATGTGGCACCATCAGAAGCAAGCCAGACGCCCAGCAGCACAAATGCTCCACCAATGACATTGGGCTTTGCAGCATGTTTTGGTTTCTTTGGTCTAAGTGTAGCAAAGAAAATATCTCATTTCAGGGTATGCTGGCCAGAGGGAAATTCACACCTCAGTGATACATATGTTACTGTTACGTATCTGGTAACAAGACTGTGCATGTATTTTACATTTGACACTTTCACATATATTATCTAATATAGCCCACACCTGTGAGGTAGGCATGATGGACCCTCATTTTAAGGAAAGAGAGACTCAGAGGTTGTGTGACCTTTTCAAGACTGTACAGCTAGTTGACTGTGGATAGAACCCAGGTTTTTGACTCAAAATTTCTTCCCTATTCTCTTCAAGCCCTCTTATGTTGTGGACTACAGTCACTCACTCTAGATGGTTACAGAATGGGACTTTCCTCATTGAATGCATCAAGCCTTCTTGTCTTCAAGCCTCTGCTGAAATGTCATTACCAAAAGGTCCTCCTGACAGCCACCATATCTGACATGATAGGTCTCTCCTGTCACATTCTCTATCTCAGCATCCTATTTCTTTCCTTCATTGCACTTTCTCAATGTCTAAATATTATTTTTACTAATTTTTTTGTTTGAGACACGGTCTCTCTCTCTTGCCCAGGCTGGAGTGCAGTGGCTCGATCTGGGCTTATTGCAGCCTCAACCTCCTGGGCTCAGGCAGTTCTCCCATCTCAGTGTCCCGAGTAGTCAGGACCAATGGTGCATGCAACCACTCCCAGATAATTTTGTTTTTATTTTTATTTTCGTAGAAATGAAGACTCAAGCCTGGGCTCAGTGGCTCACACCTGTAATCCTAGCACTTTGGGAGGCTGAGGTGGGCAGATGGCTTGAGCCCAGGAGTTCAAGACCAGCCTGGGCAACATGGTAAGACCTGGTCTCTACTAAAACTACAAAGAAATTAGCCAGTTGTGGTGGTGTGCTCTTGTAGTCCCAACTATTCAGGAGGCTGAGGTAGGAGAATCACCTGAGCC
>NW_016107543.1:695114-696482 GCF_001604975.1 Cebus imitator | reverse complement strand
AACAAAGAGCTGAAGGAAAGGAGGAAGCAGGCCATGCAGATATTTGAGGAAGCATCTACTGACTCTCCCTATATGATGACTTAGAAGGCACATATGAACCTTCCTTGCAGGCTATCAGTTGTAACAGGGAACATAACTGACACTATTTTATACAGCAGGCAGGGAAAAGACCCAGTATTTGGGCATTTTATGTCTTTGGATTCCAGATCATCAGAAGTTATGTCAATGGTCATGGCTGGGTATGTTTTGTTTTGTTTTTTTTTTTGAGAGAGGGTCTTATTCTGTCACCCAAGGCTGGAGTGCAGTCGTTCAATCTCGACTCACTGCAACCTCTGCTTCCCAGGTTCAAACGATTCTCCTACCTCAGTATCCCGAGTAGCTGGGACTACAGGTGCCCACCACCACACGTGGCTAATTTTTGTAGTTGTAGTAGAGATGAGGTTTCACCATATTGTCCAGGCTGGTCTCGAACTCCTGATCTCAGGTGATCTGCCTGCCTCGGTCTCCCAAATTGCTGGGATTACAGGCATGATCCACGGCACCCAGCGGGTATGTTATTTTTAAAAACACTGATTTGGTTATTTTGATGCCTTAATATTTCTGTGAGATAGTCCATTTTTTGGGCTCATATTTACAAGGACAGCACCAAAAAGCCTCCAGGAGCATTTCTGTTTGGCATATGGTACCAATCATGAAAGACAAGCAGCCAGAAGGGTCAGAGGAAGACCTGGGAAAATAGGGGACTTAGGGAGCTGGCTGGCTCCATGGGGGAGGTGGGAAAGGAGTCAGTTACACAGGTTGGGGACAGGAAGGCACTGGAGGGCGTCAAGGGGATAGGGATGAGAGAAGGTTGGGGAAGGAAGCTTAGGAACCACAAAGTTCTCATCAGCCCCCACCTCTTCCACTGTTGTTGCTATTCTTGAAATTTCTTGGCCAGGTGTGGTGGCTCACAACTGTAATCCCAGCACTTTGGGAGGCCGAGGAGGGCTATCACCTGAGGTCAGGAGTTCCTGACCAACATGGAGAAACTCTGTTTCTACTAAAAATACAAAATTAGGCGGGCATGTTGATGCATGCCTGTAATCCCAGCTACTCGGGAGGCTGAGGCAGGAGAATCGCTTGAACCCGGGAGGCAGAGGTTGTGGTGAGCCAAGATCATGCCATTGCACTCCATCTTGGGCAACAAGAGTGAAACTCCATCTCAAAAGCAAAAACAAAAAACAATTTCTTTACATATTTTTTTTTTTTTTTTGAAATGGAGTCTCACTCTGTCACCCAGGTTGGAGTGCAGTAGCGCAATCTTGGCTGTCTGCAACCTCTGCCTCCCAGGTTCAAGCAATTCTCCTGCCTCAGCCTTCCAAGTAGCTG
>NW_016107543.1:685509-692694 GCF_001604975.1 Cebus imitator | reverse complement strand
TTGACCAGGATGGTCTCGATCTCTTGACCTCGTGATCCACCCGCCTCGGCCTCCCAAAGTGCTGGGATTACAGGCTTGAGCCACCGCGCCCGGCCAAACTTCCATGTTCTGTCTGTAGGATAGGTTTCTAGTAGACCATTCTAAGGACAGCTCTCATTTCTTCATCGCATTTGGCTTTCTCTGAGATAAAGTTTTAAGGTGGGTGGAGAGAAGATTGGCCAAGACAGGGCCTTACACTCAGCTCTTCTCCCAGGCACTAATGGCTTTAGGCACATGATCTGATTTTTCTTCTAAAGTCTTTTTTTTTGAAACAGAGTCTCACTCTGTTGCCCAGGCTGGAGTGTAGTGGCATGATCTCAGCTCACTGCAACCTCTGCCTCTCAGGTTCAAGCGATTCTTCTGCCTCAGCCTCCTAAGTAGCTGGGATTACAGGAGCACACCACCATGCCTGGCTAATTTTTGTATTTTTAGTAGAGACAGGCATTCACCATGTGGTCAGGCTGGTCTCGAACTCCCAACATTGTCATCCTCCTGCCTCCCAAAAGTGCTGAGATTACAGGAGCCACCGTGCCCAGCCTTTGATCTGATTTTTAAGATCTGTGAATATGTCTATCGTTACCTCCATTTAGCTTGATATGGCCCAACTAGTAAGAGACAGAGCCAGATTTTCGAACCCAGCTATGAGTCCAAAACACCCACTCTTCCTCCTCATAATGGCAGTTCCTTGATTGTGACATGTCACACAGAGCTATGCAAAGAACATTACCTAGTGTTGTTTCAGACAACATAGCAAGACATACAGGACAGTTGAACTCAGCTTCAAAAAATGTTACACTCAGACATTAATGAACAATGAGGCATTTTCATGGTAAAGGTGAAGAAAGAACATTTTCTAAAAGTCAGATGGGTCGGGTGCAGTGGCTCAGGTCTGTAATCCCTGAACTTTGGGAGGCTGAGGTGGGCAGATCACTTGAGGTCAGGAGTTCAAGCCTTGGCCAACATGGTAAAACCCTGTCTCTACTAAAAATACAAAAATTAGCTAGGCGTTGTGGTGCACACCTGCAATACCAGCTTCTCGGGAGGCTGAAGCAGGAGAATTGCTTGAACTCAAGGGAGAGGTTGCATTGAGCTGATATGGCACTACTGTACTCCAGCCTGGGCCACAGAGCGAGACGACAGCTCAAAAAAAAAAAAAAAAAAAAAGTCAGATGGTCATTTTAGTCTGTGTTCCTGTATTACCACAATCTTTTGCTTGTTTTTGTTTTTTTAACCCAATGTGGATTCTTACTCCAAGCTAGTGATTCTCTACTCTGGCTGCACATAAGAATCACCTGAGAAGCTTTTACAAAATACAGATGCTTAATTCTGCTCTGGGTGGCTGTTTTAATTGGTGTGGGGTGGGACCTGGGCATTGGTATTTTTTACAAGCTCCCTGCCTAAGTGATTCTAATGCGCAGCCGGGATTGAGAAGCAGTCTTCTAAGACAGTGCGGTAGCGGTGCATAGGAAAGAGGCTGGCTTGCAGAAGGGCTTTACCTTTTTTGGTGGTTTAATGGCTACAAGCTTGCTAATGATGTTTACCACGTAAGAGAGGGGGCCAGATCTCTGGATTAACCAGAAGAATTTTTTTTTTTTTTTGCAAAACATGCTAACATTTAGTACTGACATGATGTCATCCTAGACTCTCTCAGGATTGTAAGGAAATCTCAGGCAATCATCTATCTAATCTATTCCCCTGGATTAGATGAGTTTGGAGAGTAAGAAATACTTATACAGATTAGCAACACTTAAAGACATGTTTTTCTTTTTCTTTTTTTTGAGACAGGGTCTCACTCTGTCGCCCACACTGGAATGTAGTGGCGTGATCACAGTTCAGTGCAGCCTCAACCTCCCCAGGCTCAGGTGACCTTCCCACCTCAGCCTCTGCAGTAGCTAGGAGTACAGGCATGAACCACCATGCCTGGACTTTTTATTCTCAAAATTATGTGGATGGGTTTTCACTATGTTGCCCATGCTGGTCTCAAACTCCTGGCTCAAGTGATCTGCCCACCTGGGCCTCCCATAGTACTGGAATTACAGGCATGAGGAACTGTGCCTTGCCTTAGAGACATTTTTAGAGGAAAGATAATGGGGAACCAGAATGGCAGAAAGACTGGGTTTCCCTTTAAGGGAAAAAAGCAATTTCACTGTTTCAGAAGAAATGGAAGCCCCAGCCAGCCTGCCCTCCCACAGCCCCTTCTCTGAGGATTCCTGGCATGTGTCATCCTCTGGGGATGACTGTGGGATGGATTTGCCTGTTGGTGGCAGCAGCAGCTTTTCCTACGGGGGAAGCTGGGTCGGTCGACACTGCTATTCCCAGGGTGGGGATTTCCGTGTATGTTTTATTGTTAGCTGGCCCTAAATCCCTGTGCATTAGACCTAACTCTTTTTGGTTTCCACTGCCTTCTCTCTCCTGCACAGCCTACAGTCGCAGGGGCAAGGCCTGGTTTTACAATGGCTGCCAGCCTTTCCCTTAGGGAGCCATGCGCATGCGCTCACTTTTTCCAGTGGTCTCAGTCTGATTTAATGGATATACCGGGACTGATGACACATCAGCATGAGATTCTTCTTCTGCTTCTTGGGTAATTGTCCTATTAACAGCTGTCCCAGGCAACGGGAGGGGGAGAGTGTGGGGGGAAAAGAGAGGGGTGGCTTCCTGGGTGAAGAAGGACACACCCTAGGTTTTACAAGGTTAATCAGCAGGTTCTGAGAAGCTTGCACCTGCTCAGACTTGATCTGGAACTCTAGACAGAATGGAAGACATTCCATGGAGTATCAAATATCCTGGGCGCCCACACTCTGCTAGGCCTAGACCTACTGTTGCAATTGAGTTTGTCTCTATACCTTTACTCTCTTCGGCCCTTGCAACTCTCTTTCCCTTTTTCTGCCCACCTTTGTGAAATGGCTATGCAGGAAACTCCACATAGATAAAATGATTGCCCAGTTTTAGTTTGAATTGTGTTAGGACTGAAAATTGTTCTGTATTTGTTGTGCCAAAAAAAAAAAAGAAAAAAGACCACTCACCTTCTCAAAATCATCTTGTATTTAAACACTGTACTTTAGTGGAGACTTTGTATTTTTGAATTGTTTTGATTTTTTTGAGGCAGGACCTCACTGTTGCCCGGGCTGGCACCATCATATCTCACTGCAGCCTCAACCTCCCAGCTCCGCTTCCTGAGTAGTTGGGACTATAGATGTGTGCCACCAGGTCCTGCTTGTTTTTGTAGAGATGGGGATCTCACTATGCTGCCCAGGCTGGTCTCCCAGGTTCACAAAATCCTCCCCCCTCGGTCTCCCAAGGTGCCACTGTGAGCCACTGAGCCCAGCCCAGTTCTATGGTTTTACAGTATTTCTCAACCTTCTTGATTTTTAGAGTTGATGGCCACACCTAAATTTCTCCTCCTTTATTACACAATACCCGTCTTTATCTTCATTGTCTCACTAATTCAGGGACTGAATGCTCTATTTTATTGGTAGCATGCCATATCCTTCAAAACTATACATCCAGGCCGGGCGCGGTGGCTCAACCTGTAATCCCAGCACTTTGGGAGGCCGAGGCGGGTGGATCACGAAGTCAAGAGATCGAGACCATCCTGGTCAACATGGTGAAACCCCTTCTCTACTAAAACTACAAAAAATTGGCTGGGCATGGTGGCGCGTGCCTGTAATCCCAGCGAGTCAGGAGGCTGGGGCAGGAGAATTGCCTGAACCCGGGAGGCGGAGGTTGCGGTGAGCCGAGATCGCGCCATTGCACTCCAGCCTGGGTAACAACAGCGAAACTCGGTCTCAAAAAAAAAAAACAAAAAAAACTATACATCCTCCAAGGCGTGTTTAATTTCTGCTTTTAACAGGAAAATCACAGGCCTGCCTGCTTGAGTCCCCCTTCAAATACTCAGTATTTGAGTGTCTACTAAGTTGTCACAGTTAACGCACAAAGTTCCAGTCCTCATGTCGTTAATACTCAAGTATTTATTGGGAGACAGGTGTCCAGTAGTCCCTGCTAAGTGGGAAGATCGCTTGAGTCCAGGAGTTCGAGTCCAGTCTGGAATAGATAAGACATGTCCTCTGAGTTAGTCTTTGAAACGGTAAACTAGCTCAGAAGTTTTGTAAGAATTCCATGAGTAGTTGCTGGTGTATGTTTATACACAGTGAAAGTACTTATTCTGTAAACCGCCCCAAAGTAAGCCTTCTAACTCTGCAAGCACAAAATGCGCTCGATCATTTACTGGGTTATCAATTGGCCTTGTCCTTAGTTATTCAGGGACTGACTCACCCATAAATTATGGGGTCTTCCAAGAAGACAGAACTTGAATTGACACCTCTTTGTCCCACAGCTGGGAGCAACGCATTGCAAACGTTAACCCAATGATTCCCTAAATGGGGTCTTCTTCGCATCAGCTGCGTTAAAATCGCCCCAGCAGGCGGGTTATCGGGCCGCCACTCCAGGGTCACAAAATCAGACTCTCCAGTGGTGCCTCGGAATGCTTAAGTTTAGAAGCTCCCCAAGTGATGTTGGGAGTAAACTAACGTTTGAGAGTCACAAACGTGTTTTGAAAATATAACCAGATGGGGCTGGAGAAATTGGAAACTGAGAAACGTCCCTTAAAAAGCAAGACTAAGCTCCGTTGGATTAGATGAGTTTGGAGGGGGGCCAAGCGAGGGGAGCTCTTTGGAGTGTTTCCATTGCCGTTACCCCACATCTCTCACACCACCAACGTCCCACCACTCTCACGACAATCGTCCGCAGGACTGTTCCCGCGAAGGTACCCTTGCCTGGGCCATGAGGCGCAACCGTCCCTCACTCCTGGGGTGGCTCCAGGTTCGCCCCGAGAGTAAGTTTGGTTTCCGCCGCCAGCACCCAAGATGGCGGCTCGAGCGTCACAACCGCAAGAACCGCATGCTTCGTGCCTCGCCTCAGCCCTCTCGGGTCTCACTGGACTTTTGCAAGTCACTGTGGGAACCCTCAAGAGGGGAGTTCCGCACTTCGACGGCGATACAACCTCCCATTCCCTGCCCTAGGGCCTCATTGCCCGGCCACAGAAAGCTCTGGAGGCGCCCAATCTGGATACTTCACCAGATGCCCAGCCCGCTAACACCACCCGCCGCGAAGGCGCGGCCGAGGAGTCCAGAATGCCAGACAGCAGGGCCTTCGCCCTACTCATTGGTGGGTCCACGCCGCGGGGCGGGCCTAGGCACCCATTGGGCCTGAAATTATGTCAGTCTTGGGAAATTGTGCCCGGAGATGAAGAGGTACACTCAGCCATTGGGCCCTCTTTGCTGCCAATCAGAAGGACATCCGGCGACGGCCACCGTATCGGCCCGTTGATTGGAGAAACTGTTCCTAGGGTGCCTGCGGCGGGCGGGCTTCCGAGTGCGGTGGCAGGAGGGGGCGGGGAGGGAAGCGGAGGCTGGGGAGCTCTAGGCCGGCCGGCGGTGGCGGCGGCGAGGCCGGGTCTCGGGCTGAGGGCCTGCTGTGGCGGCCGCGGCGAACGCCGAGCTCAGCAGCGGGTATCGGGCACATTCCTTTCCCGGAAGGGAGGGGTGCAGCGCCGCGGGGCGGAGGCCTATGGGGTGACGGGCTGCAGGATGGTGCTGAGGCGCAGGAGGCGGGGGCCGAGCGGGTTCCCGCCGGAGCCGGGCCCTGGGCCTGACAGGGAGGGGCCGCGCGCTGGGCCGAGGACAGCTTGCTCCGGGGTGGGATGGACTGGGCAGGGTTGAAGGCACGAGAAGGCGTGGTGTGAGACCCGGACTTGGGAGTGGGGTGGGGCCATCGGGATGGAGGGCGGGGTGGGGTTTGCTGTAAGGGTGGGTCAAGGCCAGGGAAGTAGCACTTGTTCGCTGGCCGCCCCAGGAGGCTGGAAGCTCAGGCGCCGAGAGTGGGCATGGCGACTTGGTCTCAGCCGGACTCGGGTATCCGGGCAGGGTGGGACCAGCCTCAGGCCAGGGACGTGCCCCTAACTCGATTTTTAAGGGACTTTGTCCGGTTTCTCGAACTTAATTGGCTTTTGGGAGGTTTTAGTAATAAATTGCGTGAGAACGGGAGTGTAGCTTAAGCAGGAATTCTGGGTCGCAATTGTGTTTACTCTGAGAGGGAGTGTGTGTGTGTGTTTGTGTGTGTGTGTGTTTGTGTGTGTGTGTGTGAAGTTGGTAGAGGGGTCACATCGGCGGAGAGGAGAGCGGTAGATATGTCTTGGTTTGTTAGATTAATAGAAGCTCAAAAGTGGAGACCAGAAACAGATTTACCCTCTCGGCACTGGGCAGGCTGGCTGGAGAACGTGGCCGTATCCTTCTGCTTTGGCTCAGAAGGTCATATGAATGAAAATAAAACCTGCCTATGCAAATTCTGGATGGAATAGTCCTGCGTAGTAGGCCCCCATCCCTCCCTCTCGCTCTCTTTTTTTTTTTTTTTTGAGACGGAGTTTCCCTCTTGTTGCCCAAGCTGGAGTGCAATGGCGCGATATCGGCTCACCGCAACCTCTGCTCTCTGGGTTCAAGCGATTCTCCTGCCTCAGCCACCCAAGTAGCTGGGATTACAGGCATGGGCCACCCTCCCCGGCTAATTTTGTATTTTTAGTAGAGACGGGGTTTCACCATGTTGGTCAGGCTGTTGTCAAACTCCTGATCTCAGGTGATCCTCCTTCCTTGGCCTACTAAAGTGTTGGGATTTCAGGCGTGAGCCACCGCGCCTAGCCTTTTTCTTTCTTTTTTTTTTTAAGTTCTGAGGTTAAAGGGAAATCGGATTTCAAAGTTCAGAAAACAAAAGACATTCTTCTTCTGGGTGAAGTGGTGGCCTTAACGTTGTCCTTTTGTCCTTCCACACTCTTACCCTTTAATAATTTCACCTTTTCGAGCTGGAAAAGACTACTGTTATAGGTGGTTTTTCTCCTGAGAGGTGAAAATCCAGCTTTACTTTTAAGACAGGAAATGGGCTTCTCATGTAAAAATAGAAGCTGGGTAATGCTCCTGTAGCAGGGAGGGGGGCTGGTAAATAAGACAAAGGTGTAAGATATTTTAGATGCCCTGGTCATTGTCTGCTTATCCAAAGAAAGTGACCTTTTAGAATAGTGCACGTTTAATATACAGTAACTGAGATCCTTTGTGATCAGTACCCTCTTTTATAGTTCTTTTTTTTTTTTTTTTTTTTTTT
>NW_016107543.1:672561-685237 GCF_001604975.1 Cebus imitator | reverse complement strand
TAGTCCTTTCTTCCTTTAAAAGTGGCCTTTAGACCGGGCACAGTGGCTGACACCTGTAATCCCGGCACTTTGGGAGGCCACTGTGGGCAGATCACCTGAAGTCAGGAGTTTGAGATCATCCTGCCCAACATGGTGAAACCCTGTCTCTACAAAAAATACAAAAATTGGCTGGGCATAGTGGCGGACGCCTGTAATCTTAGCTACTTGGGAGGCTGAGGCAGGAGAACCACTTGAACCCGGAAGGTCGTGGTTGCAGTGAGTGGAGATTATGACACCCCTGTACTCCAGCCTGGGCAAAGCGTGAGACTGTCTCAAAAAAAAAAAAAAAAAAGTGAAAGTGGCCTTTGAATGTGTTTTCTGCCTTCTACTGTGAAGATTTCCTACCCTGATCATGATGTGAAAAGTATGGAATCTTACCCTGTTGCTTTTGTGATTCCTATTTCAGGTTTCTCTGGAAACCCCCCTGGTAAGTGTGGAGGAGGCGGGACACTCTGATCCAAGACAAAAGGCCTGTAGCTCCAGCCAAAGAAAATAAACATTAAGAGGGAGAAGGAAAAAAAATCCATCAGCTGTTCCTGAGAACAGCCTGCAGTGGACTCTACGAGAGGACAACTAATGTGAGTGAGGAAGTGACTGTATGTGGACTGTGGAGACAGTAAGTCACGTGAGCCGTGAGGGCCTGGACTGGGTTAGGAACAGTTGCACTTTCAGAGGTGAGGTGTCGAGAAGGGAAAAGTGAATGTTGTCTGGAGTGTGGCCTTGGCCTTGGCTCCACAGGGTGTGCTTTCCTCTGGGGCCATCAGGGAGCTCAGCCCTTGTGTTCTGCCAGGGTAGGGTACGGGGTTTGGCACCGAGCAGGGTAACCTGCTGGCTGAAGCGGCAGAGCAGTGGCCTTGATTAATCCTTTGGAATATTTAAAAACCAAAAAGCATAAACATTCTGGTCCTTCAGCAATGCTTTCTCTGAAGAAATACTTAACGGAAGGACTTCTCCAGTTCACCATTCTGCTAAGTTTGATTGGGGTACGGGTGGACGTGGATACTTACCTGACCTCACAGCTTCCCCCACTCCGGGAGATCATCCTGGGGCCCAGTTCTGCCTATACTCAGACCCAGTTCCACAACCTGAGGAATACTTTGGATGGCTATGGTATCCACCCCAAGAGCATAGACCTGGACAATTACTTCACTGCCCGGCGGCTCCTCAGTCAGGTGAGGGCCCTGGACAGGTTCCAGGTGCCAACCACTGAGGTAAATGCCTGGCTGGTTCACCGAGACCCAGAGGGGTCTGTCTCTGGCAGTCAGCCCAACTCAGGCCTCGCTCTCGAGAGTTCCAGTGGCCTCCAAGATGTGACAGGCCCAGACAACGGGGTTCGAGAAAGCGAAACGGAACAGGGATTCGGTGAAGATTTGGAGGATTTGGGGGCTGTAGCCCCTCCAGTCAGTGGAGACTTAACCAAAGAGGTTAGTGGACCTGTGGTGGGTGGTGGGGCCTGGGATTTGGGGGTGGGGGTGGGCTGGTCCCGAAGGATTGTGGTCACAACCCTGAGCCCTGTAAAGAGCCAGACAGGTTCCAGTGGGGCCTCAGGTGCTGTTCTTGTGTAGGGATGGGCTGAACTGTCTGACATTAGGACTGGGGGCTGGGAGCATTTTCCTGTGTTGAACCATTGACCTAACTAAATGTACTGTCATGGCAGTGGGGGAGGTTCCTACACATGCCAGGGTGTTTACTGCTTGGATTTCAGCATGACTGCTTGAGGCCTGGGGTGGGGGAGGAGTCATGTTGTGATGGGCTTTTATGCAGTGTACATCTGTTGCTAAGACACAAATACTTTATGGACTGTTGCCTTTTACCTCCCCCCACATCAGAACACAGACATACCCTGAAGTTCTCCTTCGTGGTCAGGCCTCTTGTATTGTGTGATAATTCAGACCTCCTGGGCCTGAGCCAAGGGGTAGATTTAAATAGCTATTCTTGGCCAGGAGAGGGCCAAGGCTTCCATTCTTTGCTAAAGGCCCACTGCAGGGAGTAGGGAAAAGAAGGCTGGGAGCTAGAAGAGAACTGCCTTCTGCTGCCCAAGTCAACTTGCTTTGAGCTGTCAGAAGAGATCCTTAGCTCTTGTCACATGCCTGACATACTGTTCTGGGGAGAAAGTGATGCCATTCTTTGCCTTTTAAAATGCAAGTGGCTCCCGGTGCCTCTGCCCCACCATGATAAGATTGCTTTGAGTTGTGGGTTTGTATGGCTCTGGTTTGCCACCCAGCCTTAAGGAGCTGCGGAAAAGGCCTACTGCACTCCTCTGGCCATTAGGGAAGGAAAAGGCCTGATTGGGTTTTTGGAGGTGGCTATGTGGAGGAATGTAAAATGTTTTACAGATGCTGCAGAAATTGGCTCCTCTGCCTGCCAGGTCAGACCATGTTTTCCCTCCTTCCCTGCTTTGGAGACTTTTCTTGAGTTCAGTTCTCTGATTGTTAGTGACTGTCAAAGAGTATGGCTTGTTCTAGGCCAGTGGTGATTTTGTCCCCAAGGGTGCAGGTGCCAGTATGGTGAAACAGTTTTGGTTGTCACAACTTTGGGTCGGGGTGCACTGGGACCTGGTGGGTAGAGGCCAAGGATGCTGCTTAACATCCTAAATGGCACAGGACACCTCCAAACAACAGATTTGTCTGACCCCAGGTGTCAGTAGTATAGGGACTGAGACACTGCTCTGTGTTCAAATGGCTCATACTGGACCTGCTTTGAGAGGGACTAGGATTATCTGAGCACAGGAGCCAGGAACATTTCTTACCTTTCAGGGCCTCTTATTTTAGCTTCTTACAGGACCTCTTGGAACTTCACCTTTCTTCTGCTTGCCCTTTCCCCTTCGTTCAAGTGGGCTCCAGTCTTGGCACAGTGTTCTAAAGTGTGCTTCCCTGTCTCTGCTTCATACTCCTGCCCCAGTGTAGCTCCCCCAGGGGTGGGTGGAACTGAGTTTGCTCTTGGAAACCCTGCAGGGGTAGCTCCATATCAGTTCCTTTTGGGATGGGAATGGGATGGGATGTTTTGGACATAATTGGGTGGGTTGGGGCAGGATGGGATGGGACTTTGATGCTCCCTTCCTCTGTTTCTTGGCCTTGGTGAAGGTCGTGCTTTTCCTTATCTCAGGCCTTTAGGACTCCCTTTGGGATGTGGGGTGGGTCAGCATTAGGGGCCCAGGCTGGGTATGGGGGAAGGGAGGATTATTATGTGTCTAGAACAACATTTCCTCAGCAACTCAGGGATAAAAATACCCAGGTCCAGAGCATGTGACAGGCACTGCTGGAATCGGTATTATCCCTGGGGTGGTAGTGCTCTCCTGCTGCCAGGCCTGTTCTATGGACAGCCATAGCCTAGGCCCTTGTCAGGGATAGGATTCCCCTTGAGATTGGCTTTCTGCCCAGAGCAGGGGGGTGGCCTGTTTACAACTCTTTTCAGGCTAGGAGCAGACTGACCAGAGAGAACATACTGTCTCTTTGACCTGACCTTAGGCTCCAGGGGAGCAGCAGTGGGGAGGGAGCTAAATTTCCCCTTGAGACACCAATCCAGGGAGTCTGAATTGTGATACTGAGTCTGTATTGTGATACTGAGTCTGTGAGGGGCTGCTTTCCTGCTTGGATGAGATGTAGGCAGGGAATGTTCTTGAACAAAGCTGGGGTAAAAGGGGAATGGAGACATTTGTGGCCAGGAGAATGTTGAGCACCTGTCTCTCTAAGTGTAGGGCTTCCGGGTTGTGTCTCCCCTCCTCTTGCTTAGGGCTAGGCCTGACCAGCACTGTGACATTGCTGCATTTGGGAAAAATGGCCTTCCTTTTTCCCTAGTCTTGCCTATTTTGGGGTGACAAAACTTATGGTGGGCCTGTGTGCCCTGGGTTCCTGCCCAGCCTGGCCCCTGAATCCCTGGCCTTGAGAACTGGCCACTGCCTTCCTTAGGAATGGGAAAACTCCTTCCACTTCCAGCAAAGAATTTAGATTCCCAGAGAATCTGGGGAGGAGTGTCTGCCCAGTCCTGAGTGGGCTGGATGAGCAAGCTGCGACAGGAGGGAGGAGAGTGGCACCCCTTCCCCCAGGGCTCTCACTGCGCCACCCCAGCTGACTGACTGGGCTGGGTGGGGCTGCCCGCCCCTGGGCGCATCTCCTCAAGGAGACGGAGGCGGCCCAGGGATGGGCTGGTTCTTTGCGGCAGCTTCTCCAGCTGCCCTGATGCAGCGATTGGTTCCCGTCTGCAGCTAGGTAACAGGCGGTGGGAGGGGATTGGCTCCTTCCACATCTCCAGCGGAGACTTGGGGGAGGAGATTGGCTCTCTGCGCAGCCTAGGTAACGACAGTGGGAGGGGATTGGCTCTTTCCGCAGCCCAGCTGCTGACCTGGGGGAGGGGATTGGCTCTCTGCAGCCTCAGCAGTGACCTGCGGGGTGGGAGGGGGAGGGGATTGGCTCCTTGCTGCAGCCTAGGTAACAAGTTTGGGGGGCGTGGGGAGGGGGAGAGGGAGGAGCGGGAGGATAGGCCCAGGAGGGAGCTTGCTTTCCTCTGCACCTTGAGCACGGAGCATGGGGTGGGAGTCCCATCTCACTGCAGCCTCTGCGGTGAGCTCAGGGTGGGGGCAGCTGGGCGCCTGAGTGGAACTGGGGTTCTGAGGTGGGAGGGGGCTGCTCAAGGATGGAGGAAGGGGGCTGGGCTGGGCCGCCCAGGCAGCATCACGGGCGGGGCACCCTCCTCAGGCCCCTCGGAGCTAGCAAGGGGCCACCCTTCCAGCCTGGTGTGCTCCCTGAAAGCCAAGAGCTCCTTGCAGCCCCCTGTCCGGCTTCCCGGCACCGGCTGCCCTGGGGCTCATCTCGCAGACCATGACCCGCCTGGACCGCAGCTCTCACAGTGGTGGGGGCCATGCCAAAGGCAGCCGGCCCCTTAACTCTTTGCTGGCTTGTCACCGGGTGGCCCAGCCCCCCTCTGCTCCTGGGTCCAGGGCTTCTGTTCAGGTTGGTGTATGTGGGGAGACTAAAGGGAATATTACATCTGGGAGGTCTTAGGGTCAGGGAGGGTTAATGGGAGAGGGATACCGGCTTAGAGGTAGGGAGGAGGTGGGTCTGATCTAAGGAAATTGCTTTCTGGAAAGTGTGTGTCTGCATTTTATCACCTGGATGGAAGGCAACACTTTAGGGTTTCTTCAGGCTTGTGGGGAGGGCACGACTACAGGGGGGTGCCATATATAGGAAGCCCAAATAGCTCTATTTATTGGGGTTCTATGCTGTTGGCAGTGGGGGTGGCAGTTGCTGCAGCAACTGTTCACAAGCCACCAGGGCAGAATGGGAGGGGGGCATTTTGGTGGCCAAGGTGGCAGTTGTAGCTGAGCAGTGATGGGGGTTATGTCCTTGAGTAGGTTGACTGATGGGGAGTTGGTGAGTCCTGGGGTGTGGTGAGGAAGGGAGTGAGAGCCCTGCTGTAAGGGGACACAGGCTGGCCTGGGCAGGGGTGGGATGCCCCGCTAGGGATCATCTGAGAGTGGGAATTCTGGTAGGGATGAATCTTGAGGTGAGCCTGGGGTTGAGGAGTTGTGGGTATCAGCCTTACTCTTGCTGCCAGCTGGGGAATGGGGAATAGCTGTAGGAAGGGCTGGAGACAGCATGGCGTTGTCATTGGTTGCATCAGGTGGTTGGAAATGCAGGGATTTTCCTCTCCAGCCTACCCCACCCCTTTATGCAAATGAAATGGCACCACAAGGCTGATGCAAGCCTGGCCACGGCTAAGCAGTTCTGCATGACAATTTGCTCTTGCTTGCCATGGCCAGCTTCCACCAAACCACATTTTAAGGGAACTGACTCCCAAAGTGAGAGGTGTCTCCTGATGTTCCCCTTCTTTATGTAGGGGTGAGGCGTCCCTGCCTTTTGGCCGGCGTGTCTTGGTCCACAATGCAATCATTCTCACCTTGATGATGATAGTCATGCTAATGGTTTTGCTAGTGGCTTTGTGTGGTGAGGGGATAGTGTCTGGAAGTAGATGAGTGAGCACTTGCTGGTGCAGAGGGACCAGGGGGTAAAGGCAGGACTAGCTGGGGTGACACTCGGAGGGACCTCTGAGGTGCAGGACAAGGAAAGGACCCAGGTTTCTGAGAGCTAAAGTCATGTGATCTGTCTTTCAGGACATAGATCTGATTGACATCCTTTGGCGACAGGATATTGATTTGGGGGCTGGGCGTGAGGTTTTTGACTATAGTCAACGCCAGAAGGAGCAGGATGTGGAGAAGGAGCTGCGAGATGGAGGCGAGCAGGACACCTGGGCAGGCGAGGGCGCGGAAGCTCTGGCACGGAACCTGCTAGTGGATGGAGAGACTGGGGAGAGCTTCCCTGCACAGGTACCATCACCTCCGCTCACTGGGCTCTCTTCTTGTTTCTTCTCCCCTGACAAAAACCAGGCTGGAGTTCTTCCAGAAACTTCCCTTAGAGAAGACAGTTTGTGTGTGGGGTGGACCTGAATTTCTGTTTTGGGTTGGGTCTATCAGTCCCATTAGCTGAGTCTTGGAGAGGAGTGGAAGGCAGCAGACGCAGAAGGGCCGGGCCTTGGCAACAGACAACTCAAGGGAGGCAGAGCATCTAGCATCTTCCTGATTGCTTCAGGCCTCTTTCACTCTCCCTTCTGTTGTTGGGAGTTTGGGATTGGGGACCAGCCATTAGCCTGGGAATGGGAGGGGGACTGCAGGCCTTCACCCATTCTGAGAAAGAAGCTTGAGCCTTAGGCAGCTAAGACCCCAGTCAGACTTACAGTTCCTGTTGCCACAGGTGCCTAGTGGGGAGGACCAGACGGCCCTGTCCCTGGAAGAGTGCCTTAGGCTGCTGGAAGCCACCTGCCCCTTTGGGGAGAATGCTGAGGTGAGCAGGACTCCAGTGAGAGCCCACTAAGTGAGCAGGGCAGCCTGTACCTGGTGTGTCCCTTCATGGCTGAGGGGCCAGCTCTTGGTTCTGGCCTTGTCCTGGCTGCTGGGGGTAAATGCAGAGGAAAGAAGAACAGAAACAGACTCCAGGTGGTAGTCTCTGGGAGGAAGGCACAAGGTCTTTCTTTCCCCCTGGTTAAAGTCTCTATGTTTTGCCTTAGTTTCCAGCAGACATATCCAGCATAACAGAAGCAGTGCCTAGTGAGAGTGAGCCCCCAGATCTTCAAAACAACCTCTTGTCTCCTCTCCTGACTGGGACAGAGTCACCATTTGATTTGGAACAGCAGTGGCAAGATCTCATGTCCATCATGGAAATGCAGGTAGGATTGTCGAACGGCACAAACCTATTGGATTTTGCACAGGGTGTCTTAGCACTCAGTTGCTTTTCCATCTCTGCGGAAAGAGAGTAATACTGTCTCTGATCCATAGGAAAGTGGGGACACTGAGAGGAAACCTGTCCAGGTGTGTCCTTGTGGCAATGGGAGGTGGAGACAGGTAGGGTTTGGGTTAAATAAACCCTCAGGACTCAGCCTTCCAAATCAGGGCCTGCCTCTTGGGTGTGCCTTCTTCCTTTCCTTCAGGCAAATAGGCACTTTGCTGAGTACTTCCAAGGTTCTGCATTAATAATAGCTGACACTCACATGGTGCTTTACAGCCATTGTTCTCTCACTTGGCCCTCACAATCATCTAGTCAGCCTTTACTATTTCAAAGGTGAGGAAATTGAAGCTCAGAGAGGTTAAATGATGTGCCCATGGTCACACAGCAAGTGGTACAACTAGGTTTTCTGACGTAAGTCTGGGTGTTCTTTTCACTGTGTTGATTTTGCAGTAACAAGGTAGTGTTTTCTTCCTCTCCCTCCAAGGTGGGGTGAGTCTAGCCAAAAATGAGGAAAAGCTGGTCAGTCCTACATTAGGGTCAAACCTACGTGGAAGAACCCATCTCTACCAGGCCTGGTGGATGAAGCTCGGTCAGGAGCTGACACTGTGGGCTTTGGTTTCTAGTCTTTTGCCTTTACACCCAGCAGTTGTGCTTCTGTTGGGTGCCTGCAGTGTGTGAGCCCCAGGGGAGGGAGTCAGTTCCTAGTGAACAGTGGTGCTCTTCTCCCCTCCCAGGCCATGGAAGTGAACACATCAGCAAGTGAAATCCTGTACAATGCCCCTTCTGGAGATCCACTGAGCACCAACTACAGCCTTGCCCCCAACACTCCCATCAATCAGAATGTCAGCCTGCATCAGGCGTCCCTGGGGGGCTGCAGCCAGGACTTCTTACTCTTCAGCCCCGAGGTGGAAAGCCTGCCTGTGGCCAGTAGCTCCACGCTGCTCCCATTGGTCCCCAGCAATTCCACCAGCCTCAACTCCACCTTCGGCTCCACCAACCTAACAGGGCTCTTCTTTCCACCCCAGCTCAATGGCACAGCCAATGACACAGCAGGCCCAGAGCTGCCTGACCCACTGGGGGGTCTCTTAGATGAAGCCATGTTGGATGAGATTAGCCTAATGGACCTGGCCATTGAAGAAGGCTTTAACCCTGTGCAGGCCTCCCAGCTGGAGGAGGAATTTGACTCTGACTCAGGCCTCTCCTTAGACTCCAGCCATAGCCCTTCTTCCCTAAGCAGCTCTGAAGGCAGTTCTTCCTCCTCTTCCTCTTCCTCTTCTTCCTCTGCTTCTTCCTCTGCGTCTTCCTCTTTTTCTGAGGAAGGGGCGGTTGGCTACAGCTCTGACTCTGAGACCCTGGATCTGGAAGAGGCCGAGGGTGCTGTGGGCTACCAGCCTGAGTATTCCAAGTTCTGCCGCATGAGCTACCAGGATCCGGCTCAGCTCTCCTGCCTGCCCTACCTGGAGCACGTGGGCCACAACCACACATACAACATGGCACCCAGTGCCCTGGACTCAGCCGACCTGCCACCACCCAGTGCCCTCAAGAAAGGCAGCAAGGAGAAGCAGGCTGACTTCCTGGACAAGCAGATGAGCCGGGATGAGCACCGAGCCCGAGCCATGAAGATTCCTTTCACCAATGACAAAATCATCAACCTGCCTGTGGAGGAGTTCAATGAGCTGCTGTCCAAATACCAGCTGAGCGAAGCCCAGCTGAGCCTCATCCGAGACATCCGGCGCCGGGGCAAGAACAAGATGGCGGCACAGAACTGCCGCAAGCGCAAGCTAGACACCATCTTGAATCTGGAGCGTGATGTGGAGGACCTGCAACGCGACAAAGCCCGGCTGCTGCGGGAGAAAGTGGAGTTCCTGCGCTCCCTGCGGCAGATGAAGCAGAAGGTCCAGAGCCTGTACCAGGAGGTGTTTGGGCGGCTGCGGGATGAGAATGGGCGGCCCTACTCACCTAGTCAGTATGCGCTCCAGTACGCTGGGGACGGCAGTGTCCTCCTCATCCCCCGCACGATGGCCGACCAGCAGGCCCGGCGGCAGGAGAGGAAGCCAAAGGACAGGAGAAAGTGAGCCTGGGGAGGAAGGGGGTTTGATGCCCACCAAGACCGAAACTGGAGAAGGGCTGGGCCTGGACCTGGACCTGGACCTACAGCTACAGCGGGAACTTTAATGCCTTCTTATCCAATATATCTTCTCAGATGGGATGACTGCGGGTCAGTGTACAGGAAGAGGCGGGCGCAGGCACTGGCTGGCTCAGCTCCATTTGGGTGGAGTGGAAGTAGCCAGACCATTTGGACAGACAGGGTCCTCACCCTACCACTTTCCTGTGAGGCAAGGGTGGTGGTGGAGTTGCTGGAGGTAGAGGAGCTGTGTGGAGCAAAGGCCGACAAAGGGGAAGGAATGGACCTGTGAGAGGAAGGGAAGGTGGCAGAAAGTTTCATTCCAGGACAGAGGCAAAGAGAAGGAAACCCCAAAAATCAAAGTGGGAAGAAAATCAGAGGGAAGATTAAGGTTGGCTCTGGCCAGGATTCCAGGCAGCACGTTTGAGTGACTCTGGTGGGCCTAGGTCGCTGGTGATAAACCCCATTTCACCCCAGGGGGGTTACACAGACACAGGGTGGGGGTGGGGAGGGGCGATGTTAACTCTTTCTGCTCCTTGCACTTTGGCATCCCTGAAGGGGAGGCTCTTGGGTATCATCGGCTGGAATGTTTCGATCGAATGGAGCCACTGGGCCCCAACACTGGCTTGGAGATTTAGGGTTGAAGAGTGAACAGGAAAGGGTCATGTGGCCCCATGTTGCAGCAGCCCCAATGTCACGCATGTCATTCACTGCCCTTGCCACTCCATCTCCCTCCATACTCTAGCCACCCCTGAGCTGAGGCTCCCACTGTCTCCATCAGAGCCTGCATGTGAATGCCATCCTCCTTGGGTCTGGTGTTTGTGTTCCCCACCCCTCACCAGCTGCCTTAGCTCTTCTGTAGCTGGGGTAGGGTGCTGGCAGTGCTCTGGGAACTGTGCCTGCAGCCTTCCTCTTGGGGGACTGCTATGAGGCAGGGGAATGATGGAGGATTTAGTGCAGCAGCCTCCAGGCAGGATTCAGCACAACAATGGGGAGTGACCCTTCCCTAGGGCCTCTGCCTACCAACAACTGGGCTTGTCACTGGGGAAACACAGAAAATTACACAACCCAGCAACAACAAAAAACTAGTCTTAGAATTTCTTGGCGCTTTGATTTTTTTAGGGCTTGTGCCCTGTTTCACTTATAGGGTCTAGAATGCTTGTGTTGAGTAAAAAGGAGATGCCCCAATATTCAAAGCTGCTAAATGTTCTCTTTGCCATAAAGACTCCGTGTAACTGTGTGAACACTTGGGATCTTTCTCCTCTGTCCCGAGGTCGTCTTTCTTTTTTGGGTTTCTAGAAGATGATTGAGAAGTGCATGTGACGGGCTGAGAGCACTCCCTACACCAAACACACAAGCTGTCAGCCACAGGCCGCTTCTCCGCAGCCCCAGCTTAGCACAGGCTCCTGGAGGGCTGCCTGGGGGAGGCAGACATGGGAGTGCCAAGGTGGCCAGATGATTCCAGGACCACAATGTCTTTAACTGTTTGCCACTGCTTCCCCCACCCCTGCCTGGCTCTGGAGTACTACTGTCTGCCCCAGACAAGCAGGAGTGAAATGGGGGTAAGGGGAGGAGAGCACTGATTCCCAGTTAGGGGGTTCATAACTGAGCAGTAGGGATAGAAGGTGTGAACCTAGGAGTGCTATAAATTATTTTCCTTGTAGATTTTATTTTTAATTTATCTCTTGTGACCTGCCAGGGAGAGGGGAGAGAGAAAGAGATGCTGTTGAGCACATGACAAAATAAAATAAAATAAAATGGATGATTCATTCTCAAGTGCAATTTTTTCCCCACTTTGAATTTAAATTGAGAATAAGGGAAATAGACTTCTGTGGGGAGGACTGGCCATTGTGTGGCCAAAGCAGAGCTCACATGGGAAGATGGGTGGAGAATTGGGGAGGTTGACAATGAGGAACTTTAAAGGGCAAGTCTTAAATACTGTATTAAAGTTTCAGGGCAGGCATTATGCAGTGTGTACTTCATAGGGTTAGTCAGCTCAAACCTCTCAGGAAGGATCCGGAGTTCCTTTGGTCTCAAACAGCTAGGCTACGTGGAGGTGTCACCTAACCCAGCTCCTTACCTGTCCACCGGCTACAAACTGTACATTAAACTCAATTGTGCTGTTATTTCTCTAGTGGCCTCACCTGCCAAAGAGGTGCAGAGCATCGGAGTATAGTCATGATGAAAACCTGAGAAACCCATGGCAGCGACTAACATGTGACAAGCACTACTGTGTAACCAGCAGCAGGACCACTAAAGAGAAGCAGGAAGCCAGGGTTTAGAACCCTGGAAAACCTCCCCTGCTGAGGGAGCTAGAATCTGTTTTCCCTCAGAATGCTCAACTACTCAGCCTATGAAGAGCTGTAATGCTTTAAGGTCTCTGCATGGATGCTGGAACTTCCAAATGCCCATGTTAGGGCAGGTGTTTAGTAGATGCTGGAGAAATGAACACTCACTCAGCAGTTTTTTTATTGGCATGGTCTCGCTCTGTCTCCCAGCCTGGAGTGCAGTGACATGATCTCAGTTCATTGCAACTTCCACCTTTGGGGCTCAAGCTGTCCTCCCACCTCAGCCTCCCAACTAGCTGGGACTACGAGTGCATGCCACCACGCCTGGCTAATTTTTGTGGCGACAAGGTTTCACTATGTTGCCCACACTGGTCTCAAACTCCTAGGGTCAAGTGATCTGCCTGCCTCAGTCTCCCAAAGTGCTAGGATTATAGGCATGAGCCATTGCTACTGGCCTCTTCTGTGAGATTATTGGACAGGGTGTAGGAGTAGAAGCTATGATCCCTTTAATGGAAGCTGTGAAATCATCCACTGGATACCACTTTGTAACCTGGCTTAGGTGTCCTTTAGTGATACTACTTTAGTCATGTTTATAATTGTTCTAAGGAGTGGAGTAGAATTCTAAGAATAATGATACCGGGCGCAGTGGCTCACACCTGTAATCCCAGCACTTTGGGAGGTTGAGGCAGGTGGATCATGAGGTCAGAAGATTGAGACCATCCTGGCCAACATAGTGAAACCTCATCTCTACTAAAAATGCAAAAATTAGCTGCGTGTGGTGGTGTCTGACTGCAATCCCAGCTACTTGGGGGGCTGAGACAGGACAATCACTTGAACAAGGGACTCGAAGGTTGCAGTAGCCAAGATGGCGCCACTGCACTCCCAGCCTAGCGACAGCAAGATTCCGTCTCAAAAAAAAAAAAAAAAAAAAAAAAAAAAACCCCCCC
>NW_016107543.1:669415-671776 GCF_001604975.1 Cebus imitator | reverse complement strand
AAAAAAAAAAAAAAAAAAAAAGTTAGTTTGAAAAACATTAATTCATACCAATAATTTAAAAAACACAAATTATATGTAGAAAACTGAAAAGTAAAATTCAGTTTTAATATTCTCATATCCTTTCTAGAAATGTATGTACAGTCATGTGTTAATGACCAACATACATTCTAAGAAATGCTTCGTTAGACCATTTTGTCAGAGTGTACTTACACAAAATTAAATGGTAGTGCCCACTACACACCTAGCCTGTGTACTATAGCCTATTGCTCCTAGGCTACAAACCTGTACAGCATGTTGCTATGCTGAATACTATAGGCAGCTGAAGTACAATTATAAGCACCTGTATTTCTAAACATAGAAAAGGTGCATGGAAGAAGACCACAGGGAAGAAAAATTTGAAAAAATTAAAAATAAAAGGTACAGTATAGGCTGGGTGCAGTAGCTCATACCTGTACTCCCAACAAGACTGTCACTGCACTCCAGCCTGGGCGACAAAGTGAGACCCTGTCTCAAAAAAAAAAAAAAACACTAGAAATAGGGTATTGTAATCTTACTGGACAACTACATATGTGATGTCATTGCTGAAATGTTATGCAGCACATGACTATGTATTTTTGTTCAGTAATTAGGCTGTAACTTTTACCTTGTTTTGTAATCTTTTTTAACTTAAAGGATTTAGAGATTTGAAAAATTCCTCTTAACCCCTTTGCTAGTGTCATCCCTGGTCTTAGTAAGAAAATTTTTGTTGGCTGGGCGGGGTGGCTCACGCCTGTAATCCCAGTATTTTGGGAGTCTGATGCGGGTGGATCATGAGGTCAGGAGTTCCAGACCAGCCTGACCAACATGGTGAAATCCCGACTCTACTAAAAATATAAAAATTAGCCGGGTATGGTGGTGTGTGCCTGTAATCCTGGCTACTCGGGAAGCTGAGGCAGGAGAATCGCTTGAACCTGGGAGGTTGAGATTGCAGTGAGCTGAGATTGCGCCATTGTACTCTAGCCTGGGCGAGAGGGTGAGACCGAGACTCTGTCTCAAAAAAAAAAAAAAAAAAGAACATTTTTGTTAGCAGCTCCTCCCCCTTAGAAAGATGTACAGTTTTGTCTAGGATCGTGCTGATTAGCTGGGGCATGGCGCCAAGTTGGTCAGCACTGCTGTGGAACTGACCTCTTTTTCTGCTGGCAGGTAGAGTGGGTATTCCAGCCTCTTTCTGGCAGGAAGAAGATAGGACTCAAGGCCTATGGAAGGGCTCCTACCACGAGCCATCTACCTAAGGCAGAAAGTGAGAAGAGGTCCTGGTGGAAGGCTGGGAGCCAAACAGGACTTAGGTTTAACAAAGGACCAAACTGCAGGGTGACTGACACGGGTGGGTGTGGGAAAGCTTACTTTGTCTTGACTTCAGCAATTGGAGGCTTCATTCAAATTTTTTCTCGCATCTCACTCATGTTAAGGAGATAAAAACAGACCCATATTTTCAACCTCTGCCCTGCACAGATCTCATCAATGAAGGTGGGGCTGTTTCAGTATCAATACAAATAGAATAGTGAACTATGGAGGGAAAATCATGATCTAGAGATGCTTCAGTGTCATCAAGACTGGCCTCCATGGATGACATTTCCCCACCCTTACTGGGGAAAGTTGAAGAATTAGTCCAACAAACAGGTGAACAGGGAGGTACTTTCCATAGAGTCCTGTCAAGCTGGCCTCATCCCTGCTTCTGTAACTTCCAGCTAAACCAAACCTTGCAGCCCCTCTTCACATTTGCTTGGCAAACACTACCTCATCCTGCAGGCACTGACCAAGAGCAACAACTTTAGAAGCCTGTTTCCATATTGATATGCCATTGTATACAAACATAGGTACTAGATTGGTGTCTGCTTTGTGAGTCATTTTCCCAGCCAAGTATAGAAATTCTGTAGCAAAACCTACAGGCTTCATGACCATGAGTGGTTAAGCCTTATTTTTCTATCACAATCCCTCTCTGTTAAGTGAAGGGGACCCACAACCTTCAACTTACCAGTTTGTCAATATACCAAAAATAACGTTTCTTTTTACCTTTGCTTTCTTACACAGAACTCAGTCATCTTCCTTGCCTCTGGCTCTGAAGTTTGGAGTGGAGAATGAGCATTTGGGGACTATGGGGACATGTATGAAACTTAACACTATGAGTTCTAGTCCTTGTTCTGTTCAGTTTGTGTCTGCCTGAATCAGCTGAGAAATAGCATCTAGTATACATAGTGTCTCTGGAGTAGTGTCAGAGTTTGGTACCTTGCAAAAGAGGTCTGAGTTCAAAAATCAGCTGGATAGAAGTCTCTGTCTTCCTTTTTGAGTACACAATACCAACAGAGGTCTTTTTTTTTTTTT
>NW_016107543.1:662095-669264 GCF_001604975.1 Cebus imitator | reverse complement strand
GGGTTCAGGCAATTCTCCTGCCTCAGCCTCCTGAGTAGCTGGGATTACAGGCACGCACCACCATGCCCAGCTAATTTTTTGTATTTTTAGTAGAGACAGGGTTTCACCGTGTTGACCAGGATGGTCTCAACCAACAGAGGTCTTAAAGCTGTTTTTTGTTTTTTGGAGACAGGGTCTGGCTCTGTCTTCCGGGCTGGAGTGCAGTGGTGTAATCTTGGCTCACTGTAAAAGTGCCTCTGGGCTCAAGCTATCCTCCTATCTCAGCCTCCTGGTAGCTGGCATACAGGCGTGCACCACCATGCCTGGCTAATTTTTGTATTTTTAGTAGAGATGGGGTTTCGCCATGTTGTCCAGGTTAGTCTTGAACTGAGTTCAAGTGATCCATCCACCTCAGCCTCCAAAGTGCTGGGATTACAGGCATGAGCCACCGCACCGTCTTAAAGCTGCTGCTTTTCCAGCCTAACTTAAACTGCAAAATGGAGATAGGTTACATGGTATTTTTAAAATTTAATTCCAGATGCTCTTCAACCAAGGAAACAAAAAATCTAGTTCACTTGGGGTGGAGAAAAGACCAAAGAGTTGGCATCCTGCCTTTTGTGTCAAACACAAGTGTAACTGGGCTAATATAGTTGACTTGAACTTTCCAATCCTCAGTTAGGGGCTGAGGCAGTAACTGAAGCAATGGGCTAGTGTCCCAACGCCAGGCCTCAAAGTTGCCCAGCCTGACCCTAGGCTATGCAAACAGCAAAAAGGGCAGGCTTGGTCAAAGTCAACTAGGATTTAAAAATCCCTTTGGGGTAAACTGGCTTTGGTACTATCACAAACCACCATACAAACCAACAAAGTCACAAGGCAGACCAGTTGTGCTGTTGTACATTTTAACACAGGCTATTTAACACACCCAGAAACTACAGAAGCTGAATTGTCAGGACTTATTCCAAATATTTCAGCCTTGCCTCACTTTTGCCACCTCATTAGCCTAAGCCAAAAAATAAAAATAAATAAATAAAAGCCTTAAAAAGGCACTGCTCTGCTTGCCCCACAAAGCAGGCCAACCATGCTTTTCATCCCAGCAGGATGGTTTTATTTCAGATTTCCTTTACTTTCAACATTCAGCAGTTTATTCAGGAAACTTACAAGGCCAAGGTCAATTAAGTCATCCATAAGAAAGATGAGGAACTTTAAGCCTAACGCACCAGAGGAAAGTAGTAACTTTTGGGGCAAACCTTAATGCTAGACATCATCAAAACAAGCTGATGTCCAGATCCAGACTGACAAGTTGTCTTGGGACCTTAAGCTCTACTCTATCAAACTCCTGTAATCCCACAAGGACACACTAGGATGCTTCTCCCTGATGATTGTTTTATATTGCTGAGAGCTAAGACTCCTTTATTAAGTTGAACACTAACACTGAGCCTGGACTTAGTTCAGTCCTATCAGCTTTAAATTTTAAATTAGGACATATCTTCATCAGAAAACCTGCACATTAATCCCAGCTATCATTTTCCCTTTTACTATGAGAAATAATTGCTTTATAATGCAGATTCCCAATGCCACAGTCCATAAAAATGTGCCACACACACAAACCTCAAATGGCCAAAGTTTAAGATCGAACTGAGCCAAGTCTATGGCTACTACAGAATTGAGAGTTCTGGGATATAAGGTCATATCTGAAAACAGGTATTTAAAAAAAATTTTTTTTTTTTTCTTTTGAGACGGAGTTTCGCTCTTGTTACCCAGGCTGGAGTGCAATGGCGCGATCTCGGCTCACCGCAACCTCCGCCTCCTGGGTTCAGGCAATTCTCCTGCCTCAGCCTCCTGAGTAGCTGGGATTACAGGCACGTGCCACCATGCCCAGCTAATTTTTTGTATTTTTAGTAGAGACGGGGTTTCACCATGTTGACCAGGATGGTCTCGATCTCTTGACCTCGTGATCCACCCACCTCGGCCTCCCAAAGTGCTGGGATTACAGGCTTGAGCCACCGCGCCTGGCCCGGTATTTAAAAATTTAATTAGGTGAGGTGTGATGGCTCACACTTGTAATTCCAACACTTTGGGAGGCAGAGACAGGAGGACTACTTCAGCCCAGGAATTCAAGATCAGCCTGGGCAACATAGTGAGACCCCCATCTCTACTAATAGTTTAAAAAAATAATAATAATTAGCTGGGCATTACGGCACACATCTGTAGTCCCAGCTACTCAGCAGGCTGAGGTGGGAGGATCCTTTCAGCCCAGGAAGATGAGGCTGCTATGAGCCATGGTAACACCACTGCACTCTAGCCTGGGTGACAGAGTGAGACCATCTCTCCAAAAAAAAATTAAAAAATAAAAAATAATGTGTGTGTGTGTGTGTGTGTGTGTGTGTGTATATATATATATATACACATTAAAAAAACTGAAAATTACTTAAAATTGCTGGGTACGGTGGCTCACGCCTGTAATCCCAGCACTTTGGGAGGCCAAGGCAGGTGGATTGCCTGAGGTCAGGAGTTCGAGACTAGCCTGGCCAACATGGTGAAAGCCTGTCTCTACTAAAAATACAAAAAATTAACTGTGCATGGTGGTAGGCATCTGTAGTCTCAGGTACTCTGGAGGCTGAGGCAGGAGAAATGCTTGAATACGGGAGGCAGAGTTTGCAGTGAGCCAAGATCGTGCCAGGGCAACAAAAGCAAAACTCCATCTCAAAAAAAAAAAAAAAAAATTGGCTGTCAATTTCTTTTGAGATGGTTTTGCTCTTGTCACCCAGGCTGGAGTGCAGTGGTGCAATCTCTGCACACTGCAACCTCCACCTCCCAGGTTCAAGCAATTCTCCTGCCTCAGCCTCCCAAATAGCTGGGATTACAGGTGCCCACCACCACGCCAGGCTAATTTTTGTATTTTTGGTAGAGAAGAGTTTCAGCATGTTGGCCAGGCTAGACTCAAACTCCTGACCCCAGGTGATTCACCTGCCTCGGGCTCCCAAAGTGTTGGGATTACAGGCGTGAACCACCGCGCCTGGCCGGTTGTCAAAATTTTCGAAGGATATCAAATGCAGGAACAATTATTACTCAGCACCATCAGGGTGTTTCTGTGGTCGTTATTCTATCCATTTACAATACGAAACTTAAGACAATGAAGGAGCAAGACTTTTGTTTTACTGGCTCTGCCAGTACAGGACACCTCAGGTAATAATGATGTCACAATATTAGCAAGCTCCCCTTTGGTAACTAAGATAATTTATTTCCTCTTTAATTCCTGGGCGAGAGGTCTATGATGGTGCAATTTTATGGAAACCATCCAACAAACATGTTTTTCCACTGTCTGAAGAAATATTCTTTGGCTGGGAGTGGTGGCTCATGCCTGTAATCCCAGGACTTTGGGAAGCAGAGGCGGGCAGATCACCTGAGGTCAAGAGTTCAAGACCAGCATGGCCAATATGGTGAAATCCCGTCTCTACTAAAAATGCAAAAAAAAATTAGCCAGGCCTGGTGGTGCACACCTGTAGTCCCAGCTACTTGGGAGGCTGGGGCAGGAGAACTGCTTGAACCCTGGAGGCAGAAGCTGCAGTGAGCCAAGATCCTGCCATTGCAATCCAGCCTGGGCAACAGAACAAGACTCTATCTCAAAAACAGAATAAACAATAAACAAAGAAATAATCTCTGAATATTTTCTCAAGCTGACTTAACATCCGTTGTGCCTATTTATATTTGTAGCAGTTTGAATTTGTGGCCTAAACAATCATAAAAGTTGGTCCTTAAACCATAGATCTAGTGATGTTCTAATTGGCTTTTGAAAATAACAAAATTCTGTCCAGTTTCAACTCAGTTTTCACTGCATGCATAGCATTATTACTGTTTTCTCTGCTGGAGAATAACAGTTTTTACAACAGCCCAGGAATGCCACAAACGACAAGGAAGTCAGTTCGAAAGGTTAAGGCCAAAGCTGACTAGTAGCCCATTTGGGATGCAAACCAAGGCTGTAGTTTCATTTCAGTGCATTTGATGGTACAGAACAGAACCAGCACACCTCCACCTAAACTCCCTTAATTAGCTACGGTCAGCTGTGCTACTGCCAACCACCACAAGGGCACACACTCAGACCTCTGTGCAGGAGGAAGGCCTGTCTGTGACCCAGACCGTCAGTAAGGTTCCTCAGCTCCATTTATGTCTCCCCAGAACTTTCCTGAGGAGGTTTCTGGAAAAGTATCTACACATCAGTTTATTTTAAACATATGCTTTGTACAAGTGAGTAGTGTTCAACTGTTACACTGATTAGATATCAGTGGAAATGCTATTTCTGTTATAATTTTGGCTCTAGAATCACAGGCAGAAAATGTTTTAAGTCAGTGCTCAAACACAGGGCCAATACCTAGAAAATTTTGGAGAAGTAGATTTTAGCCAAGGTCTATTACATACTAGAGGCAGCATCTAAACCTAACTCAAAAACCCATGTTTCCAAATATACCATAGTTTGGAAGTGCTACCAGGTCAGAGTGCTCAATAAACTTTCAGCAATACTGAAGACAGCATGATGGGACCATCTTTACAATCTCTGCAGCAACTGATAAATGCTCAGTATTTACTAAATTAACATGGTGAGACCACTTAAAGATTCAGGCCAGGCACTAGATTTTCAAGCCTGCAGCAAGAAATAAAACCACTCGGCTGGGCGCGGTGGCTCAAGCCTGTAATTCCAGCACTTTGGGAGGCCGAGGCGGGTGGATCACGAGGTCAAGAGATCGAGACCATCCTGGTCAACATGGTGAAACCGTCTCTACTAAAAATACAAAAAATTAGCTGGGCATGGTGGCGCGTGCCTGTAATCCCAGCTACTCAGGAGGCTGAGGCAGGAGAATTGCCTGAACCCAGGAGGCGGAGGTTGCAGTGAGCTGAGATCGCGCCATTGCACTCTAGCCTGGGCAACAAGAGCGAAACTCCGACTCAAAAAAATAAAAAAAAATAAAAAAAAATAAAACCACCCAAGTGAGGACGCCATTTCCAACAGGCTGAACCTATAAGGTAAGAAGGGTTCCTGGTAAGACTTAAGACAGAAATCAGGGATTATAAATCTATAGTTTTATTAAGACAAAAACTGACAGTGTAGTATGAAGTTTACATTTAAACAAAGTTTTCACAGAAATCTAACACATGCCTAAAAAGATTTTACAATGTAGCTCTAGATGCAAGTCTAGACAATATCAAGAACTGATGGATCTCATGACTCAAGACAGAGCATTTTGGGTATACTTCTTAGGATTTCTTTAAAAAAGTGTGTGTGTGTGTGTGTTTGTGTGTTTGTGTGTGTGTTTTAAAGTGAACCACTGCCCAGTATGAAAGTTTAATCTTCTCCTGGGACCAAGGTTTTTTAAATCACCCAACTCTTGAATCAATTCAGTGAAACTTGTGCTGTCAGTGACTGAACCCTGCCACCAATGGTTTCAGAGTTCAAACCTCAAAAAAAAAAAAAAAAAGAACGGCTCCAAGAGTTCTCCCCACTAAGAGCATAGGCCCTTGTCTTTCCGTACTGTCTTATCTCTTCTACCACCCTCTTCCTCTTCCCCAATACCTCAGCCAGTAGCTTGGATGAACAAGCTGATATTTATAATTTTGTTATTGGAAAAGAAAGGTCTTCTAATTTCAGGAATTAGCACCTCTGAGACAGAATGATCTGCTTGTACTGTATACTCTCCAATAAAAGACCTTCCCTCCTCAGTCAATTTCCATTTCCAAAATGGCAACTTTGGTAACTTATGAACTGGCTTAGTCCTTTGTGGGGAACAGCAGTAAGTTTAGGCAGGGAACAGCAGTAAGTTTAGGCAGGGAACACCTTGGCTTATAGGTTTCAGACATTCACAGCTTTTAAACAGTCTCTCACAGTCCTTATTTATGGTGCCAATGACATTTTTTTGAAAAGTAAAATATTCTGGACATAGAAGCGTATCATTAGTTGTCTGTTCTTTCCATTGCTTCACCATTTTCCCTTTCAGGCCCCCAAATTTAATCAAAATGATGCTACCCATCTCCCTTTCTCCCCTCCCCATCCCTCCCTCCCCAAATAATACACCAGTAATAGCCAAAAACTACACACATGCTATGCTGTAAAAATGCAGAGTTAACACTATTGGGAAGAAGGCTGTGGGTTGTGGAGATGCTCTTTGAAGATCTACAGTATTTTTTTGCTCTCCCACACACCCAATTCTGCAAGTTTTGTCCTTCATAGAAGGCCCTTTGCTTTTCTCAGCAAAGTGCAGAAAAGGTTGCCTTGAAATACTTATCCCCTTCCCCTCCACTGGGATGGGTGTGCAAACTATACAGCTTGGAACGGCTTTAAAGCACTTGGGCTGCTGCAGGGCACAGAAACTATACTGGCTCTTCAAAGGACATCTTCTCAAGCCACCTCTGTGGTGTCAAGACAAGTAGAACTCCTTCCCTTCCCACTTGAAACCCACAGTCAGATGTGACAGGGGCTGGTACTCAGGAGAGTTAATTCTTGTCATCTTTTTTGTCATCATCCTCCGAGGGGTAGGAATGCCACGTCAGCCTTTCCTCATAGAAGGATATGACAACCTGTGGGCACTTGACATTGGCTTCCTTGGCAGGGACCAGGTCAGCCTCATCAGAGTTTTTCCTGCAGAATAAAGCAAAGAGAGACTTTGAGACCAGGTGCTAGTGGTCTATCCTAAGTAGGATAAGCCAGGGGATAGAGCTTTTAAAAATAGTAATTTTAGGCTGGGCATGGTGGCTCATGCCTGTAATCCCAGCACTTTGGGAGGCAGAGGTGGGCGGACCACCTGAGGTCAGGAGTCTGAGACCAGCCTGGACAACATGGTGAAAACCCATCTTAAAAAAAAAATAAAAATTAAAAAATTAGTAATTTTAGAAAAATAGGCAGGGAACAATGAAAACGTAGCCTAAGCAGCATTTACTGGCAACTTTATGTCAAGTGACATCCTCAGAGATACTCTCCTATTGAAAATTCCCTCTGGGGATTTGTGTATGTCAAAAGCCAGGTCACTGGACTTAACCGATCACATCTGAACATCTGGGAAAGGCCCCCAAAAGCATGACTTTTTAGAATCTCTGAGGGAAGAGAGGCTACCTCACTATTCCAAAAGCCATATCCCAGCTGATATGAACACATGGAGAAATCTTGGCTTTGTAATAGGATTTTTTTTTTTTTTTTTTTTTTT
>NW_016107543.1:658909-660350 GCF_001604975.1 Cebus imitator | reverse complement strand
CCTCCACCTCCTGGGTTCAAGCAATTCTCCTGCCTCAGCCTCCCCAAGTAGCTGGGACTACAGGCGTGTGCTACCACACCTGGCTAATTTTGTATTTTTAGTAGAGACAGGGTTTTGCTGTGTTGGCCAGGCTGGTCTTGAACTCCTGACCTCAGGTGATCCACCTGCCTCAAGCTCCCAAAGTGTTGGGATTACAGGTTTGAGCCACCGTGCCCAGCCTGGAGTAGAATTAAATACCACATCTGGCATTGGCCAGAGCAAATGAAAGTGGACACTTTCTTGCATAATCATAATTACACTGACATTTCCAAATGCTATCCTTACATAACTTCCAGGTGCTTTGAAATGTTGTTTCAACACTGGGAGGCAGAAAATGAGGGGGCCATATTTTTCTGAATTTTAAAATGTTTTCAAAATTTGAAAATCATACACATTATAAGGAAATTAGGAGTAAACTCTTAGGCTGTGTGCAGTGGCTCATGCCTGTAATCCCAGCACTTTGGAGGGCCAAGGTGGGCAGGGCCAGGAGTTCAAGATCAGCTAGTTGGTCAACATGGCAAAACCCCGTTGCTGCTAAAAATACAAAAATTAGGCATGGTGGCGTGTACTTGTAATCCCAGCTACTCAGGAGGCTGAGACACAAGAATTGCTTGAACCTGGGAGGTGGAGGATGTAGTGAACAGAGGTCACCTCTCTGCACTCCAACCTGAGTGACAGAGCAAGACTCTGTCTCATTCAAAAAAAAAAAAAAACTTTAATTTTTTTTTTCCAGCACCAACTTGCCGTTTTTTTCCAAAAAAAAAAAAATTATTTTCAGGTTATTAGGAATGTCCTAGACAGAAGCAGTAGCATAAGGCAAGCAGGAGACACCTGATGAGATCTCTGACAAAGCACCACCCAAAACCTCCAGAACCCCAACAACAGGAAACAAGAGCCACAGAGTCCCATGGAGCAGAAGAGTAAGCTGATAAAATATGTTTTTGAACAATGGATCCAGGAGAATGGGAGGGAAATGGGAATCTGAAGCATGCTGCCATTTGCTAACAGCTGAACAACACCCTCTGAGTTACATTCAGTCATTTTACTGCCCAGAAATATTTGCTACTTTGCGAAATATACAAGAATCCCTATTCTCCAGTAAAGTAACTTTTTAAAATGTACTTGGTCTTATAATCAAATCCAATTTTAACCTGTAGACAGTAGTGAGTCAGCCGGGTACAGTGGCTCACGCCTGTAATCCTAGTACTTCGGGAGGCTGAGATGGGTGGATCACCTGAGGTCGGGAGTTTGAGACCAGCCTTGGCCAACATGGTGAAACCCGATCTCAACTAAAAATACAAAAATTAGCCAGGTGAGTTGGTGGGTGCCTATAATCCCAGCTATTTGGGAGGCTGAGGCAGGAGAATCATTGAACCTGGGGTGGGGGGTGGGTGGGAGGGCA
>NW_016107543.1:652005-658034 GCF_001604975.1 Cebus imitator | reverse complement strand
GGCGAGGTGGCTCACGCCTGTAATCCCAGAACTTTGGGAGGCCGAGGCAGGTGGATCATAAAGTCAGGAGTTCAAGACCAGCCTGGCAAACACAGTGAAGCCCTGTCTCTACTAAAAATGCAAAAATTAGCCAGGCATGTTGGCATGTGCCTATAGTCCCAGCTATTCGGGAGGCTGAGGTGGGAGAATCGTTTAAACCCAAGAGGCAGAGGTTGCAGTGAGCTGAGACCATGCCATTGCAATCCAGCCTGGGTGACAGAACAAGACTCTTGAGAGAAATGGGAAGAATGGCCTTCTTTTGACAGACTAGGAAAATTATAGAGATTGCTGGGATAACTATCTTCATTAGGCTGTTTCATGGAGTATTACTATCACTGGTATTTATCCTCATAATGGAAAAAATCGGGCTTGCTCTGTGCTTGATAGCAGTTAAGGAGCCTTGCTGACCCCTGCTGGCTGATTCTGTAATTGTAGAATCTGCACAAATTGAAAGGGATCTAACAAAGGACAAAAGGAAGAATTACAAATTCTTTCCCAACCCTGATAATTAAGCAGAACTTCTGATTATGGGGCCAGCCCGATCTTTATTAAGAGGTGGTAGAAGGAGAGGGTAGTCCAATCACATTTCATTTTTCCCCCCCTTTATTTACATTAGTGAGATGTGATTCCCTCCCAAACTCTTTCCACTCTAGATTTTATTCTCCCACCTCCTAAAAATATGGGCAAAGACCTGAGATTCTTAAGGGCTCCTACCTTTAACTCATGAGTCCAAGTTGGCAGTCAGGCCGAGGGTCACTATTGAAGGACTATGCCATCTTAACAATTTCACACTTGGGTGACTGGAATTTCGAAGGTCCAGCTGTTTTCCTCTGGTATGAAACCAATGGGGAGAAGAAGAAAAACCACCACACAGGGCCACTGGCTGACTCACCATTTCATTAGGAACATGAGCTCTCCACTGGAGTCTGTAGCTCCAATAATCCGCTCCGGCTCTAAACCTCGAGCAAAGCCTCGTGGCTTTTCTGACTGTAAAAACAAGATGGGCAGAACAATTTTATCTATATGGGACTATAATCCAGACTGGAACCATTCCTGTGTCTCCGATTAATGTAACAAACTCTTTTGCCCACATTTCACCAATACTTTGGCTCAAAGTAAGTGAGCTTTTAGAATCCTTTGGAGTGATTATTCATCAATATCTGAAGCACTTGAGATTCTCCCATATGTGAGAAGGGGCATACAGCCCAAGCAAAATCAATGTTTACAACTATCTTTTCATTCTCAAAAACAACTTACTTTAAGTTACTGATTAAGTCAAAATAGCCACCTCACACCTGTTAATGATTAAACATTAAAAACTATTTTTTACAGGAATGAATTCACTTGCCCTTATACCTGTCCCCAGCAAGTATTCCATTTACTGCTTCTGTACCATGGATAAAATGTAAGAAATCATGTGGCTTTATAAAAGTATGCTCTCACTTTGTAGGCATTAGCCTACCTAAGATTTCCGGACTAAGAGATGGCTGCTGATATCCAAGCAGCAGCAGAACAAAACTACTCTGACAGTAGTTTGAATTGTGGGTTAGTAAAAATTCTTAATTCTAAGCCTTACCTCTTCTTTCTTCTTCTTTGGTTTGCTCTCCTCTCCCTTATCTTCAGAATCAGAATCAGCTTTGCGCTTGCCTCCCTCCGATTTATCTGTCTCATGTGCTGTTTTCTGTGACTGCAGAAACTCGGCAATGAGGTCGGGGCAATCCAGATTCTCTTCTGGCTCCCATGTGTTGTCCTCACTGAAACCAGAGGGCACAGCAAGTCACACTTTCCACTCAAAATTAAGTATACTCATACTAAGGATAATTGTAAGGACAAGAGCTCAGATGTCCATGGAAAAGCTGAAATTTCTTGGGGAATGGGGAGGCTTTTTAATAGAAAGCTAAGAAACTTGCTTCCTTCAAAGGCAAATGACTTTTCTTTCTAAATTTAAATTGGTCTATAGCCACACACAAAACCGTTTCTCAGAGATTACTATGGTCTGGGTACGGTGGCTCATGCCTGTAGTCCCAACACTTTGGGAGGCCCAGGTCTGAGGATTGCTTGAGGCCAGGAGTTAAGAGATAAGCCTGAGCAACTAAGTGAGACGTGGTGGTGCTTGCCTGTGGTACCAGCTACTTAGAAGGCTGAGGTGGGAGGATAGCTTTAGCATGGGAGGTTGAGGCTGCAGCGAGCTGTGATTGTACCAGTGTACTCCTGCCTGGATGACAGAGTGAGACCTTGTCTCAAAAGAAAGAATTTTAAAAGAGAAGTCATTCTGCTTTGTATTATAAGCAGTAGGCCATATTCCTAATTAAACAATAAGCCATGAAGGCGGGGACTGAGCCACACTGTATCCATCACAGCACAGGAGGTCTCATACATCTCTAGACTCCTGATAAACACCTGGTGGCCACATTTACCTGTGTCGGTGAAACTTACTCTGAGAACCCCTTCCACTTTAGGAGGTACTCCACTTTGCCCTTTACCACTCGACGGTCAAGAACTTTTTCCACCACATATTCCTCTTCCTCCTCTTCTAGCACCTCCTCCACTTTCTTCTTGTTTTGTTTTTTCCCCATAGTGCCCGCCAGCTTTCTGGTATAAAGGGTGACGCTGCTAAAATGATAAAGGAAATAAAAAGGGCATTAGGGAGCACTTTTATTGGTTAGATAATATCTGGATGGTAAGAAAACCAGGGACATGACAGATGACTATAATATTGATGTTGTTTACAGTAAGTGTTATGCCTACTCTCACACTCGATACACACGTTTTCTGATATGTTCGGCCAGAAAGCTCATAAAACAGTCCCAACTAATCTCACAGCAAACTTTCTTTTTTGAGAGATGGAGTCTTGCTCTGTTGCCCAGGCTGGAGTGCAGTGGTGTGATCTCAGCTCACTACAACCTCTGCCTCCTGAGTTCAAGCAATTCTCCTGTGTCAGCTTCCCAAATAGCTGGAACTACAGGCGTGTACCACCATGCCCAGCTAATTTTCGTTTTTTGTTTGTTTTTATTAAAGAGGGGGTCTCACTATGTGTTGGACAGACTGGTCTCAAACTCCTGACCTCAGGTGATCCGCCTGTCTCAGCCTCCCAAAGTGCTGGGATTACAGGTGTAAGCCACCAGGCCCGGCCTTCATAGCAAAGTTCTTTGTTCTTGTATATCCATTTAAAACTTTTATGTCCATTCTTTCTAATTTAAAAAGGCTCCCAATACTCCTTTTACCATAAAGCATGGTCCCAATACTCCTTTTACCATAAAGCATGGTAGCTAGGGCCAGGTGTGCTGGCCATCATCTCATCCCAGCAGATGTGACCAGCCTCGGGCACACAGTGAGACTTATCTCCACACAAAAAAAAAATCTGTAAAGAGCATGGTTGCTAAAATAATGTATTAAATTGAAAGAAGGCCGGGTACAGTGGCTCATGCCTGTAAATTCCAGCACTTTGGGAGGCCAAGGCAGGCAGATCACTTGAGGCCAGGAGTTCGAGACCAGCCTGAAAATTAGCCAGGCATGAGCCAAGATTGCATGACTGTACTGCAGCCTGGGCAACATAGTGAGATACTGTCTCAAAAGAAAAAAAAAAAAAAAAAAAAAAAAAAAGAAAAAAAAAAAAAAAAAAAAAAAAAAGGAAAGAAAAGCGGTCCTCCTATAAAAATGTACACATATCAAGCAAAGTTACATATTACTCTCTGACTCATACTTTCTCCTATTCCATGTTTTTCTTTTCATCAAAGTACTGGACTTGAATTTTTGACTGGAAAACAGCTTGTCCTATTAAACACCTGTTTAACTTTTTCCTTTCATATATGCATATGTAATATAATCCATTATTCTGCATGATTAAAACACCATGTTCTGAAAAGTGTTCTCTCTCTCTCTCTCGAGATGGAGTCTCACCCTGCCGCCTGGGCTGGAATATGGTGGCATGATCTTGGCTCACTGCAACCTCCGCTTCCTGGGTTCAAGTGATTCTCCTGACTCAATCTCCTGAGTAGCTGGGACTACAGGTGCCCACGACCACACCCGGCTACTTTTTGTATTTTTAGTAGAGACGGGATTTCACCATGTTAGCCAGGATGGTCTCAATCTCCTGATCTTGTAATTTGCCCGCCTCAGCCAACCAAAATGCTGGGATTACAGGCATGAGCCACTGTGCCCAGCGAAGTTTCCTTGTTCTTTATGCAGTCTTTCCTGAATTGAACTTAAAATTCACAAGTTTCTTGTTAACTTATTCTACTTAGTTTATTTTACAACTTTTTTCTTTTTTGAGACAGTGTCTCACTCTACTGCCTAGGTTGGAATGCAGGTGAAGCAATTATGGCTCACTGCAGCTTTGAACTCTTGGGTTCAAGTGATCCTCTTGCCTCAGTCTCCTGAGTAGCTGGAACCACAGGTGTGCCTGGCTAATTTTTTAAATTTTTAGGAGACAAGTTCTCACTATATTGCCCAGGTTTGTTTCAAACTCCTGGGCTCAAGTGATACACCTCAGCCTCCCAAAGTGCTGAAATTACAGGCATGAGCCATCACACCTGACCTCCAATTTATTTCTGAGAACTAAGAAGAGTCACAAAAATGCCAGAATGACCATGAAATTCTCTAAACTGGAACTCTGCAATAATTTGGAAAACAAGTGTGGGGAAAAAAAACTGTAGTTATCAAAGACAACAGAATCTGAGTAAACAGAGGTAACATCAGATGTATTTATATAACTACATCATCAAGCTGGGTGACATCTAAGGGTTTTTCCAGTGTTAAAATTCTAGTCCCTTATAAATCTATTTTATTTAGTCCTTCATCCAAATTTGACTTTTTTGGGGGAGGGGGACAGAGTCTCCCTCTGTTGCCCAGGCTGGAACACAGTGGCACAATCTTGGCTCACCTATGCCTCTAGGGTTCAAGCGATTCTCATACCTCAGCTTCCTGAGTAGCTGGGACTACACGCACCTGCCACCATGCCCGGTTGATTTTTTTATATTTGGTAGAGATGGGGTTCAGCACGTTGCCCAGGCTGGTCCTGACCTCAAGTGATCTGCCCACTTCAGTTTCCCAAAATACTAGAATTAACAGGGGTTAGCTACAGTGCCAGACCCAATTGACTTCCGACAGACGTAAAGCCTCTTATGATTACAAATTTTTGTCAGTAGATGGCGCTATATCAATGAAACAAAACATCATCAAAACTGGTCAAAATATAAAAATGGATGTATCACAGTTGCCCAGAATGAAATACAAAGAATTAATTGGATGGCAGATAATCCAAGACAAGGAAGAAAGAGTTACTTCTCTGCTTGAGTTTAAGATAATACCAATTTGAGGTTAAATTGATTATTCCTAGCATCCTTAAGAAAGGAAGCTTACTTAACAAAAGCATAAACTTTTCTTTCTATCTTTCTTTTTTCTTTGAGATGGAGTCTCACTCTGTCGCCAGGCTGGAGTACAGTGGCATGTTCTCGGCTCACTGCAACCTCCGCCTCCCAGGTTCAGGTGATTCTCCTGCCTCAGCCTCCCGAGTAGCTGGGACTACAGGTGTGTGCCATCACACCCAGCTAATTTTTGCATTTTTAGTAGAGATGGGGTTTCACCATGTTGGCCAGGGTGGTCTCGATCTCTTCATCTTGTGATCTGCCTGCCTCGACCTCCCAAAGTGCTGAGATTACAGGCGTGAGCCACCGCACCTGGCCAGCAGAAACTTTTCTAAACACTTTAAAACTGGCATGTATAGACAGAATTTAGAAAGAATCCATCAGCCAGGCACGGTGGGCGGATCACAAGGTCAAGAGATTGAGACCATCCTGCCAACATGGTGAAACCCCGTCTCTACTAAAAATACAAAACTTAGTTGGCTATAGTGGTGTGCACCTGTAGTCCCACCTACTCGGGAGGCTGAGGCAGGAGAATCACTTGAACCTGGGAGGCAGCAGTTGCAGTGATCCGAGGATCGTGCCACTGCACTCCAGCCTGGGGACAGAGTAAGATTCCATCTCAAA
>NW_016107543.1:647564-651969 GCF_001604975.1 Cebus imitator | reverse complement strand
AACTAGCAGCTAGCCACAAACCTACAGGGAAAACTCCCTCCATCCTGTACAAGGAAGGGAAGGAGAGACAGGTCTCTTCAGATAACTCCTCCCTACAATTTGTCAGTAAAAAAGTGGTAATGATACCTCTCAGAAAAGACCTTGAAAGGTATGGCTCTGTTAAAAAAACCAATGATTTTTAATTGGTTTCTGGAATATGAAGGTATTGTTTATTAAATCTGCAGACAGAAACAAAGCTGGGTTTTAATGCCCCAGCAGTCTCTGAGTATTTTAAATTGACAAGTGCTAGATAGCGTGGAATTTTTGAAGTTAAACATCTAGCAATTAGACTACAGAGGGAACTACTGAGAAAATGTCAATTCAGCAGTTTGAGAACAGCCTGGCCAACATGGCAAAACCATGACTCTACTAAAAATACAAAAAAATTAGCCAGTCAGGCCGGGCACAGTGGCTCTCACACCTGTAATCCCAGTACTTTGGGAGGCGGAGGCTGAGGCCAAGGTGGGTGGATCACCTGATGTGGGAGTTCGAGATCAGCCTGACCAACATGGTGACACCCTATGTCTTATACTAAAACTACAAAATTAGCTGGGCATGGTGACGCATGCCTGTAATCCCAGCTACTTGGAGGCTGAGGCAGGAGGCTTGAACCCGGGAGGTGGAGGTTGTAGTGAGCTGAGATGGTGTCATTGCACTCCAGCCTGGGCAACAAGAGTGAAACTCCATCTCAAAAAATAATAATAAAATAAAAATTAGGCAGTTGTGGTCGCACACGCCTATAGTTCCAGCCACTCAAGAGGCTAAGGTACAAGAATCACTTGAACCCAGGCAGCAGACGTTGGCAGTGAGCCAAAATCGCGCCACTGCACTGCACCGCACCCTGGGTGACAGAACAAGACTCTGTCTCAATTAAAAACAAAACAAAAAAACCCCCCAAATTTGATTATAGTGCCCCGATGAATCCAGGAATAGTGTAAATCTCAATCAAGAGTAATTAATTCACATTTCTTTTAAGAGAAAGAGTACTGTTGTGATTTTCCTCACCCACCCTCTACCCCTGAGGAGCTGAAAAATGTAAAGGAACAATGCTACTTTACTGCAGGAGGCAGTAACATTAACAGACACAGGCTTAGGCGTTTCATTTTGTATTTAAATAGTTTGTACTGTGAAAGGGTATGAGAAGCCTTCGCGAAGCCAGTGTGGGCACAGCTCTTGGCTGCCACTATAAATGTGAACTATGAAGTGCTATGCTAGCTACGTCCACGATTCTGATTTCTTGCCAGTTTGAAAAATTATAAATATGAGGCCAAGGTAACAGCTACAGACCCAAGAAAACAAACCAGTAGGGTTTCTAGCTAAATGCTAATGTGAAGCATTTAAAATGTTGGTCAGGGCCAGCTACAGTGGCTCACACTTGTAATCCCAGCACTTTGGAGGGCGAAGGCGGGTGGATCATGAGGTCAAGAGATTGAGACCATACTGGCCAACATGATGAAACCCCATGTCTCTACTAAAAACACAAAAATCAGCTCAGCTGGACATGGTGGAGTGCATCTGTAGTCCTAGCTACTCAGCAGGCTGAGGCAGAAGAATTACTTGAACCCAGAAGGTGGAAGTTGCAGTGAGCCAAGATCGTGCCACTGCACTTCCAGCCTGGCGAGAAAGAGACTCTGTCTCAAAAAGTAAAAATAAAATAAAATGTTGGTCAGGGCCAGGTGCAGTGGCTCACACACACCTGTAATCTCAGCACTTTGGGAGGCTGAGGCCGGCAGATCACCTGAGGTTGGGAGTTCGAGATCAGCCTGACCAACATGGAGAAACCCCATCTCTACTATAAATACAAAAAATTAACTGGGCATGGTGGTACATGCCTGTAATCCCAGCTATTTGGGAGGCTAAGGCAGAAGAATCGCTTAAACCTGGGAGGCAGAGGTTGTGGTGAGCCGAGATTGCGCCATTGCACTCCAGTCTGGGCAACAAGAGCAAAACTCTGCCTCAAAAAAATATATATGGACTACTTTTTGAATTTGCATGTCATCCTTGCGCAGGGGCCATGCTAATCTTCTCTGTGTTATTCCAGTTTTAGTACATGTGCTGCCTAAGCAAGCACCAGTTTATCTTTTTATATAATACAATGTGTCTTTGACATTCCATAAAGATGTCCATTCCTAACAGCTGCCATAGTATTCCACTGTATCGTTTTCTTTATTATTGAGAAGAATGCTGTTTTGACCATGGCATCTGTATCTTTTAAAGCTCCACAGGTGATTTTGATTAACATTCTTGGATAAAAGGCACTGCTATAAGAGTACTGGCAGAAACCATATTCCTCAAGTGAAATTACACACATTATTGCAGACATAACTGACTTCTCATAGTTCACTAGAAACTATGAGAAGTAACAGGTATGCAAATAAACATTTTATTTTCTCCATCACATTTAGAATAACAATGGAGCAGTATGGAAAGTAACAACTGGTGCCCTTGAAAACAAAACCTTCCTTATATCACATCAACACCATCCAGTCTAAACCTTTGTTATACAGCAATGAAATTGGAAGAGCACTGCTTAAAAGATCCTCAGTGTCCCTTTCACCAGAAGAAAGGTAACAGGAGCACCAGAAGCATGATTACGGTCCTGTGTGGTCTGCTTCCCAATGAAAGACCTGTTTAACCAAATATCAGGATAACAAGCAAAACACAACTGGTATGATTCCAAGCCTTGGACTTCAATATCTTTCATTTCTCTGACCTCTCAACTTTATGCCTATAGGTAGTCACATATAGTTGCTGCATAATTCAGTTTCTTCATCTGTAAAACAGATTTAATGGCCCTCATGGGATAACTGAGAGGTTAGCTTTTATGATCCCTGGCTTTAATTATCTATTTATATATTTGCACTTACACTCTGCTTCTTCATTATATACTGTTTTAAGCCTAAGGATAGCTCTCTGAAACCCAGTGCACTGAGAAAACTCAATGAGAAACAATATTTTTCTCCTATAGATATGACTGAAATTCACGACTCAGTTTCTCCAAACACAGAGCAGTTCCAGAAAACACTCAAGAAAAACCCAGATATGGCTACTATCACAAACTACAAAACAGAGAAACCAAGATCTTATTTCTGGAGGACTGAGACAGAAGAGCTGCTAGAAACAGAAATTACATTACATATACCTAAAGTGTAGAATTTCTTGTGCTTTTCCATTTATCTAGCCAAGGGAGGAGAATAAAGTCACAAAGTTCATGTAATAAATGGCAAAAGGAGGCCGGACATAGTGGCTCACGCCGTAGTGTAATCCCAGCACTTTGGAAGGCTGAAGCGGGCAGATCACCTGAGGTCAGGAGTTTGAGACCAGCCTGATCAACATGGTGAAACCCCATCTCTACTAAAAATGCAAAATTAGCTAGGCGTGGTGACAAATGCCTGTAATCCCAGCTACTTGGGAGGCTGAGGCAGGAGAACTAGTTGAACCCGGGAGGCGGAGGTTGCTTTATCAATCACAATTACCCTTTGCCCAACTTTTCACTTAACCCATTTCCTTAGCTTAAATGTCACTTCCTTAGAGGCCCTTCCCTGAAGCCCCAGACTAGGTTAACTCTGTATGAACATGCTCCTATAGTATTCATTCATGTAACAATTATCTACTGGGCACCTAACGTGTGAGGTGCTGAAAAATCAGGTGGACAAGACAGGCAAAATCCTTGATCTCTTAAATCTTATTATTCTAGCGGGGACAAGTGAGTCAGCATTACTGAGTGTCTGCACACATGTATTTGCAAAGCATGGCACAGACAACAAACAAGAAAATATTACTGATAAATATTACAAAGCAAATCTCTTTAGAATAACATTTAAACAGAAACTTGAACTACAAGGAAACAACTCAGTCAAAATGAGAAAAGCACTCCCAAGTTTAGGGAATAGTTGGTTTGAAAGTCCTAAAGTGGCTGGGCACTGTGGCTCACGCCTGTAATCCCAGCTCTTTGGGAGGCCGAGGCAGGCGGATCACGAGGTCAGGAGATTGGGACCAGCCTGGGCCAACAGGGTGAAACTCTGTCTCTACTAAAGATACAAAAATTAGCTGGGTGTGGTGGTGAGTGCTTGTAATCCCAGCTACTTAGAAGGCTGAGGCAGGAGAATTGCTTGAACCCTGGAGGTGGAGACTGCAGTGAGCCAAGGTCGCACTGCACTCCAGCCTGGTGACAATGAGCTTGACTAGAGTGAGGGAATGACAGGCAGGGACAAGATGACAATTATTTTGCATATCACTGCTTGCTTCATTCCTTTTTTCATCTAGTTCTTTTTGCCATTCCATTTTCTTTCCTCCTCTTTTACCTCTAGTTTAGGTTGAAGATCTAGTCAATTAATGGCTATCAAAGTTTATAACTGCAGATCTT
>NW_016107543.1:644043-646428 GCF_001604975.1 Cebus imitator | reverse complement strand
TAGAGACGGGGTTTCACCATGTTGACCAGGATGGTCTCGATCTCTTGACCTCGTGATCCACCCGCCTCGGCCTCCCAAAGTGCTGGGATTACAGGCTTGAGCCACCGCGCCCGGCCCTAACTTTCGTATTTTTAGTAGAGACAGGGTTTCACCATGTTGGCCAAGCTGGTCTCAAACTTCTGACATCAGGTGATCTGCCCACCTTGGCCTCCCAAAGTACTAGGATTACAGGTGTCAATTAAATTTTTAAAAAAATGAATAAAAAACAATGAGTTGTGATCATGCCACTGCACTCTAACCTGAGTGACAGACTGAGACACTGTCTAAAAGAAAAAAATCAAATCATCAAGCATTTATTAATACCAAAAACCTGAGTGAACTATGTGGTAACCAACTCACCCTTGTTAAAGCACTGGAAGTTCTACCACATCACAACGACCCCCTCAAATCCAGGCAAATGGGGCCATTTGATCACAATGGCGGAATATGTAGACACATAAGTACAGGCTTTTCAGAAGCTCGAGGACAAATAATAACATAATGGTAACAAGTAATGCGTATAAAGTCACTTAATTCTTACAACACTCATATTAAGCCCATCTCACAAATGAGGAAACTAAGGTTTACTGAAGCAAAGAAAAACCTCCCAAATTCCCCAATAGTAAGATACAGACAAGGCTGGGCGGGATGGCTCACGCCTGTAATCCCAGCACTTTGGGACGCTGAGGTGGGCAGATCACCTGAGTTCAGGAGTTCAAGACCAGCCTGGTCAACATGGTGAAACCCCATCTCTACTAAAAAAAATACAAAAATTGCTGGGCACAGTGGCTCACGCCTGTAATCCCAGCACTTTGGGAGGCTGAGGCAGTTGGATCACCTGAGGTCAGGAGTTTGAGACCAGCCTGACCAACATAGAGAAACCCCATCTCTACCAAAAATACAAATATTAGTCAGGTGTGGTGGTGGGCGCCTGTAGTTCCAGCTACTCAGGAGGCTGAGGCAGGAGAATCGCTTGAATCCAGGAGGCAGAAGTTACAATGAGCCAAGATCACATCACTGCACTGCAGCCTGGGCAACAAGAGGGAAACGCAGTTTCAAAATAAAACAAAACGAAACAAAAATTAGTTGGGCATGGTGGCAGGGAGAATTGCTTGAACCCAGGAGGCAGAGGTTGCAGTGAGCCCAGATCATGCCACTGCATTCCAGCCTGGGCGACTCCCTCTCAAAAAAAAAAAAAAAAAAAAAAAAAAAAAAAAAAAAAAAAAAAAAGGTAAAAAAAAAAAAAAAAAAAAAAAAAAGGTAAACAATGCAAGTTCGAGTCCAAAATGACAAGCATACATAATTACCAAAAGCAGTATATGCAATAAAAAAGTAGCCATTAAGCACTACAGGAAGTTGGGAGGAAGAACTGGCTAGGGTGTTTAGGAAAGGTTTTGAAAATCTGGGATTGAAACCAGGTTCTACCAGCATTTGAAAAGGTGGAATGGTAGAGCAATTTGGCTTCAGACACTGTTGTAAACAAAAGCAATGTGCCACATATAAACCAGTTTGAGCTGGAACCAACAGAATAGGAAATAATTTCTACCAGGTTTCCTTCCACTTAAAACAAAGGCCAAAGTCCTCAGTGTAACACTTTCTTTGGTTCCAGCCATTCCAGACTAATTATGTCCCTTCTTCCATCACAAAAGTTACATTCCCATCAAAGACTATAACCTGGGCCATAACCTGAACACATCCTATGTTTCCTCTATAGCTTTGCTCATCTATTAACAAGTGTGGGCTTAGGCAGGGCGCAGTGGCTCATGCCTGTAATCCCAGCACACTGGGAGGCTGAGGTGGTCAAATCACCTGAGGTTGGGCATTCAAGACCAGCCTGACCAACATGGAGAAACCTCCTCGTTACTGTAAAGACACAAAATTAGCCGGGGGAGGGGACGCAAGTCTGTAAATCTCAGCTACTCGGGAGGCTGAGGCAGGAGAATCGCTTGAACCTGGGAGGTGGAGATTGTGGCGAGCCAAGATTGCGCCGTTGCACTCCAGCCTGTGCAACAAGAGCAAAACTCCATCTCAAAAAAAATAAAAGTGTGGGCTTGGCAGGGTGCAGTGGCTCATGGTTGTAATCCCAGCACTTTGGGAGGCCAAGGCAGGTGGATCACTTGTGGTCAGGAGTTCGAGACCAGCCTGGCTAACATGGTGAAACCCCATTCTAGTTAAAATACAAAAATTAGCCAGTTGTGATGGCACGTACCTGTAATCCCAGCTACTTGGGAGGCCAAGGCAGGAGAATCCCTTGAACTTGGGAGTTGGAGGTTGCAGTGAGCCAAGATTGTGTCACTGCACTCCAGCCTGGGAGACAAAACAAGACTCTGTCTCCAAAAAAAAACA
>NW_016107543.1:638313-644023 GCF_001604975.1 Cebus imitator | reverse complement strand
CAAAAAAAAAACCAGTGTGGGCTGGGCACTGTGGCTCACATCTATAATCTCAGTACTTTGGGAGGCTGAGATGGGTGGATCGTTTGAGGCCAGGAGTTTGAGACCAGCCCAACAACATGGTGAAACCCTGCGTCTTCTAAAAATGCAAAAAAATAAAAAGTAAAAAATAAAAAATTAGCCAGCATGGTGCAACTGTAGTCCCAGCTACTGAGAAGGCTAAGGTATGAGAATTGCCTGAACCCAGAAAATGGAGTTAGGATGTAGTATGCTGAGATCACGCCACTGTACTCCAGCCTGGGCAACAGAGCAAGACTGTCTCAAAGAGGAAAAAAAAAAAGTGTGCTCCTGGATGGGCTCAGTGGCTCATGCCTATAATCCCAGCACTGTGGGAAGCCAAGGCGGGTAAATCACTTGAGGCCAGGAGTTCAAGACCAGCCTGGCCAACATGGTGAAACCCTGTCTTCTACTAAAAATATAAAAATTAGCCAGGTGTGGTGGTTCATGCCTGTAATCCCAGCTACTTAGGAGGCTAAGACATGAGAATTACCAGAACCAGTCAGGCAGAGGTTACAGTGAGCCGAGATCATGCCACCGCACTCCAATCTGGGTGACAGAGAGAGACTTGTCTCAAAACAGACAAACAAACACAAAAACCCACCACAATGGGCTGGGTGCAGTGGCTCATGCCTGTAATCCCAGTGCTTTTGGAGGCTGAGGTGGGAGGATTACTTGAGGCCAGGAGTTTGAAGCCAGCCTGGGCAACACAGTGAGTCCCTGCCTCTATTTATATAAGAAAAATAAAAACAAAAATTCAAAAAACCCCACCACAGGTTGGGCATGATGGCTCACACCTGTAATACCTGCACTTTGGGAAGCTGAGGTGGGTGGATCACCTGAGGTCAGGAGGTGGAGACCAACCTGGCCAACATGATGAAACCCATCTTTCTTAAAAAAGAAATGTAAAAAATCAGCCAGGCATAGTGGCAGACACCTGTAATAGCGGCTACTCAGGAGGCCTGAGGCAGGAGAATCACTTGAACCTGGGAGGCAGAGGTTGCAGTGAGCTGAGACTGTGCTACTGCACTCCAGCTTGAGCAACAAGAGCGAAACTCCATCTCAAAAAAAAAAAAAAAAAAAAAAAAAAAATCCACCACATTGTACCCCCATGAAGATACACCATATTCTTATTTGTCAGTGAAAAATTAATACTACAGGCCGGGAGTGGTAGCTGGCACCTGTAATCCCAGCACTTTGGGAGGCCAAGGAGGGCGGATCACCTGAGGTCAGGAGTTCAAGACCAGCCCAGCCAACATGGCAAGACCTCATCTCCACTAAAAATACAAAAATTAGCCAGGCATTGTGGCAGGCACCTGTAGTCCCAGCTACTCTGGAGGCTGAGGCAGAAAGATGGCTTGAACCTGGGAGGCAGAGGTTGCAGTGAGCTGAGATGACACCACTGTACTCCAGCTTGGGCAACAGAGTAAGACTCTGTCTCAATAACAATAATAATAATAATAATAATACCACCACAGTTCTGTTAGGCCCTCAAAGTGTCAACTATTATTTTAAAAGGCATAATTTCACAAATTATGTCGCCCCCTTCTGGTCATCAAAGTATAAATGCTAAAAGCAGGAAAGATTTAATACAAATTATTCCATGCAAATACTGACAGAATCTAAATTTTGTCCATATTTGAGTAACTTCACCAATTAACCTTGGAAAGGTTATACAATTTTTCTGTTTTGTTTTTTTAAAATTTTTAATTTGAGACAGTTTCCCTCTGTTGCCCAGGCTGGAGTGCAATGGGGGCGATCTTGGATCAGTGCAACTTCCACCCCCCAGGGTTCTAGCGATTTTCCTACCTCAGCCTCCCAAGTAGCTGGGATTACAGGCACCCGCCACCATGCCCAGCTTGTATTTTTTATTCTTTTAGACAGAGGCTTGCCCTGTCGCCTGGTGTCAGGCTGGAGTGCAGTGGTGCAATCTTGGCTCACTGCAACCTCTGCCTCCCAGATTTAAGCAATTCTCCTACCTCAGCCTTCCAAGTAGCTGGGACTACAGGCATGCGCCACACACCCAGCTAACTTTTGTATTTTAGTAGAGACGGGGTTTCACTATGTTGGCCAGGATGGTCTCGATCTCTTGACCTCCTGATCTGCCAGCCCTGGCCTCCCAAAGTGCTAGGATTACAGGTGTGAGCCACTGTGCCGGCCATTTTTTTGTATTTTTAGTAGAGATGGGGTTCCATCATGTTGGCCAGGCTGGTCTTAAACTCCTGACCTCAGGTGATCCACCTGCCTTGGCCTCCCAAAATCCTGGGATTACAGGCATAACCTACCGCGCCACGTGCTATTCAGTTTTTCAACAGACATCACTACTGGTATATTATTACTCAGGTCAATACAAAGGACACGAAGATTTTTCAAGATTCTTTTAAAACAGATATATTCAAGCTATTTTGCTTGCTGATGAAACCCAGAATCTGAGGCCTAAGTTATTTAAAATGGCCAACAGCACAGTCTGTATACCTTTACTATATTTAGTACCAGAGTGAGTACAAAACTGAGGCTAACCAGTCTGGGCAACAGAGACTCTGTCTCTACAAAAAAAGAAGCCATGCGTGGTGGAATGAGCCTGTAGTCCTAGCTACTCAAGAGGCTGTGGTGGGAGGATTGCTTGTCTCCAGGAGGTTGAGGCTGCAATTAGCCATGATACCACCACTGCACTCCAGCCTGGCAACAGAGTGAGACCCTGTCTAAAAAAACAAAAACAAAAACAACAAAAGAAACTGATGCTAAGACAAGCATGCCAAATACAACAGTTTAACTCTGCCAAATGTCACAGATAATAAGACAAGCAAACTACTAAATACATAAATGCACATTAATTTGGCTAACACAGAGTTCTCAGAATGAATCTCAAAGCCCCCCTATTCATTCATTCATCAACAATCTGAATAGCCTACTATGTGGCAGGCACTGATGAACAAGAGGTATGGCCCCATTTTATGGGAGTCCATAAACTAGCAATTAGCCTTCTACTCCAAAAACTCTTCATGGAAAGAACCTATGAAGTGAAAATCTACCAAATCTAATGGAAAATCTTTTGTACCACCACAGATAGGATATTTTTTAAAAAGGGAGGTTTTGCTGGATAAACCACTAGAGGATGCCAAAATTTAAGGAATTCTTTTCAAATGGTGTGAACAACAAAAAGAAACATTTTCCTAGTCCTTAAAATGGGCACAAGAATGATTGCTTCTTTTCTTTAGAGATATGGTTTGTAAGTTGTAGGTATCCTGTATTCAGAAATGCAGAAGACTAGGGTACCTTGCTTGGTCTCCTTTAATATAGAAGCTACAAGCACTAGGCTTCTATTTACATTCAAAACTATTTTTTTTTTTTTTTTGAGACAGAGTCTCCCTCTCTTGCCAGGCTGGAGTGCAGTGGTGCCATCTCATCTCACTGTAACCTCCGCCTCGGGTTCGAGCTATTTTCCTGCCTCAGCCACCCGAAGAACTGAGACTACAGGTGTGTGCCACTACACCTGCCGAATTTTGGTATTTTTAGTAGAGACGGGGTTTCACCATGTTGGCCAGGCTGGTCTCAAACTCCTGACAACAGGTGATCAGCCCACCTCAGCCTCTAAAAGTACCGGGATGACAGGCGTGATCCACCACCCCCGGCCCCATTATTTACATTTTTAAAGAAAAATAATTTAGAATAACATCAGCCATTGAAGAAAAATATCACCACAGGGAAAATCGTAAATGACTTCAGGTCCTCCACTGCCCTGACGCTTCATTAAGGTGCAACTGGTTTCAATACAAGGGCTTTTCAATCACACCACTTTCCTATAAAAGTCTATAAGGCACCTAAGGAGGAACACCGGACTGGCATTAATTTCCCCATTGTATTCCTGAATCTATTCCAAAGCCTTGGACCTTTCACAATTTTTCCAAACTGCTGGTGTGATTCTTAACACAATTGAGGAGGCTACTTTACCCTAGGCTAGAGGTTCTAGTATAACAGATTATAGCTATCTTTTCGTAAATTCCACCTCAACTGACTTAAACCAACACAAGTCTAAATGTAACATCAATTCATGAAAAACTCTCATCTGAAGAGTTGAAAAAGAGGTAAAATGCTGCTCACTCTGTATTCAAAGTTTCCAACAAGGTAAACCTGGCTAAAAAAACAGAAGGACCCAAGAAACAAGTATTATCTCACAATCTCACATACTTGCTCTTCCTGTCTCCCAATTTCTCCCATTTCACACGATGTCATGACTACCTCACTCCATTCGTTAACTGTTAACTCATCTACGCATGTTTACAATTTTATCACCTTTGTGAGACCAGTAACGATCCCAGACAAAAACTTATGGAACTAATTTTGAATCAAGGCAAGAGCTGCGCTTGGACTTTTTTAGCTCCCCAAAGGAATCATGGAGCCAAGGTAGCAGGAAACCTGGAAAAGTGAAGAAAGCGTATTCAATCCTTTCTTCACATATTATTTTACAGCCTCCCCACTGTAAGGACCCATCAGGAAGCCAGGGCGGCCTGCTTTCCCCTTTTCTCTTACACACCTTACAGAAATATTCTCGGGATCTCCGCCCTACTTATCCTAACAGCTCCGCCCCCTCCAGAGCCAGGCCCAGCAAACGCTTGCCCCTCCCCCTCCGTGCCCCCTTTCCCAATTTATTCCATCTCCTCCCCCAGTGGGCACGCTTTGTGCAGCCCAGGGCCCTCTTTCAATTCACTCCAAGTTACTCCTCCGTAGTCCTGCAAAGCCAGGTTTCTCTGGCAGCCCCGACGGGACCCGGGGTCCTCCGATTACAGTTACAAACCTCGGGTCTCGCGGTCGTCAGCTCCTCCTCACACCTATCCAAGCCTCAAGCCCGTCCCCTTCCCAATCTTGTAAAGTGTTTTCTCTCCAGTCCTATCCCGCAGCCGCCCATCTAACCCAAGCAGCTTTGTCCCGGACCACCCGGGCCCGGAAAAACTGTCCCCAAGTGCTCGGCCCACCCTGAAGAGCTTCGGTCTCTGGCTCAGGATTCGCGCCCCGCCCTCTCCATCCTTCTCGCAGATGGCAACGACGCCTCAGGGCCAGGCGGAGAGCTCAGCGCGGGAAGTGGAAAAACAGGACGCTGGACCCCTGCGCGCTCGCCGCTCCTAACCTCTGCCTCGAGAGCGCGGGCCCCCACGCAGGGCTCCCGCCGACGCCGCCACCGTGCCCCCTCCCCCAGCTCTCCCGCCTCCAGCGGGCTCCTCACCTCAAAGCAGCGCCCAAGAGCCAGAGAGGAATCGGTGCTGCGCTACTGGCGCGTCGCGTCGGGTCGGCCGGGGGAGTGGCGCTCAGGAAGGCAGCAAGCCCGGTGGCCGCAATGGAGCACCTCACTGGAGCGGCGTACTGCAGGCCCCGGCCAACGGCCCTCCCGTCAACCGAACAAAAGAGCCTCGCACTCTGCGCTGCCCGCCGCCCGCACCGCGCAGGCGCGGCGACCCGCCGCACGGCACCATGGTCCTTGGATCAGTTCGAGACTACGAGACCCGAAGTGCCGCGCGCTGCGCACGCACAGTAGGCGAGAGTGGTAGAGACTTCGAGTTTGTAAACTGTAACGGCGGAGCGACTGCAGCGTTGAGCGTTGTAACCTAGAAAATTAGAGCATATTTTTTTTTTTTTTTTTGAGACGGAGTCTCGCTCTGTC
>NW_016107543.1:632379-637278 GCF_001604975.1 Cebus imitator | reverse complement strand
AGAAAAAGAAAATGAAAAAAGATTAATTCCCCTTTGAAGCCTTCCCTGATTCCCTAGAGTAGGTTAGGTCCCCTGTAGGTGTCTAGCTTCCTGAATTTCCACCTATTCATTGGCTGCACCACGAAAATGTCCCCTTTTTCATTGGCATTAGTGCTGACCCCTTAACCTCCATGAGCACCTTTCACCCAGTCATCCCAAAGAAACACACAATTAGGAAAAAACCTTGTTTGTTATCGTTTGAGATGTGTTCTGGCTTTTCTGATTTCAACTAGATTGTTGTCCCAAATCCCATTAATATGGAAATTTAGACTGCCATCATGACATTCACCCACTTTCTTGTCCTTAGTGTCTGTCTTTGCTTCTGTACTCAAAACTCCTGTAAATAGAAACTCTGCCTTGTATTGTCACCACTATACCTCCAGTGCCCAATACAGTCCCTTGCATACGGTCATCGATCAATATTTGTTGGATAAAGGAAATTCCCTCCTACCTGACAGAAAATGGAGCTGATCAAGGTTTCCTTCGTCTTTCTTCACCTCAGATGTGTGTGTGTGTTTTAAACTTTCTCCTGTACTGCATTTATAAGACAGTTTTGCTGATGCAGGCAGTTTTCAGGGCTCTGAAAAACTGTCATGTAAGAAAAACCCAGCCCAGCAATATCATAATAGTTTAGTTAACAGGCCTTCAAGAAAGCACAAAGAAGAGAGCAATTCTTCCTGAAACATTTGGGTTGGGTCTCTATGAAGAAGCAAGTGAGAAGCATCTACTCACTTCCTCCTGAAGTGTGCTGTTTTCGAATGACGTAAATGATGAGAAAATTAGTTGTAATGATATTAGCTACTATTAATGACTGCTGGCTGGGCGCTGTGGCTCACACCTGTAATCCTAGCACTTTGGGAGGCCGAGGTGGGTGGATCACCTGAGGTCAGGGGTTCAAGACAAGCCTGGCCATCATGGTGAAACCCCATCTTAAAAAAAAATAAATAATGAGTGCTTACTTTAGTGCTAGGAATTGTCTTTTTTTTTGAGATGGAGTCCTGCTCTGTCACCCAGGCTGGAGTGCAGTGGCACGATCTTGGCTCACCACTGCAACCTTTACCTCCCACGTTCAAGTGGTTCTCCTGCCTCAGCCTCCTGAGTAGCTATCATTACAGGCACATGCCACCACACCTGGCTAACTTTTGTATTTTTAGTAGAGACAAGTTTCACTATGTTGGCTGGGCTGGTCTCGAACTCCTGACCTTGTGATCTGCCCGCCTCAGCCTCTGAAAGTGCTGGGATTACAGGCGTGAGCCACTGTACCTGTTTGAATTCTGTCATTTAAAATTTTTTTTTATTTGTTGAGACAGAGTCTTGCTTTGTCTCTCAGGCTGGAGTGCAGTGGTGCAATCTCGGCTCAGTGCAACCTCCGTCTCCTGGGTTCAAGCAATTCTCATGCATCAGCCTCTTGGATAGCTGGGATTACAGGCATGAGCCACCACACCCAGCTAATTTCTTGTATTTTTAGTAGAGATGGGGTTTCACCATCTTGGCCAGGTTCGTCCTGAATTCCTGATCTCAAGTGATCCACCCACCTCAGCCTCCCAAAGTGCTGGGATTACAGGCAGGAGCCACGGTGCCTGTCTTATTTATTTATTTATTTTGAGCCTAGGTTACTCTGTTACCTAGGCTGGAGTGCAGTAGTGCAATCATGGTTCACTGCAGTCTCAACTTCCCAGGTTCAAGTAATCTTTCCACCTCAGTCTCCTGGGTAGCTGTGAGCCACACCATACTCAGCTAATTTTTTAATATTTATTGTAGAGACAGAGTCTTGTCATTGACCAGCCTGGGCATCCCAAAGTGCTGAGATTACAGATGTGAGCCACATGCCTGGCTATAAATTCTTGATTGATTTGATCTTATTTCTATCTAACTCCCAAGCCATATTTCTGTCTACATAAAATGCTGCTATCCCTAATTCCCCATATTGACCTGAATTCTCCTCCCCATGTAAATGCCACCTATCTTCCCTAATTCTGGCATCTGTAGCCACACAGTAAGTCTAATCTTTCTTTTGAGTGTTTCTTCTAATATTGAAGTTCAGCCTTCTTCCCTGAGGTCTCGATTTAAATGTCATCATTTTCCTAAACTGTACATTACAGGACAAGAGTTTCAGATGTATCACATTTAGTGTATTAGTAAACTCTGTCTCTTGTGTGTGTGTTTCAAGGTGGAGAGGGCCATCACTGCCCTGGTGCTCTATACCATTCTTTTATTTATTTATTTATTTTGTCTTTTTTTTTTTTCCCCCCCCTTTTTTTTGAGTTCAGGTTTTTTCTATATTGCCCAGGCAGGTCTCAAACTCCTGGGCTCAAGCTATCCTCCCTCCTCTGCCTCCCTAAGAGCTGGGATTACAGGCGTGAGCCACTGCACCTGGCCCACAAGCCTAAAGTTTCTGTGTTAACAATATCCATTCAAAAAATTGTTTGGTATCAAATGAGTTAGTTCTTTTTCTTCCCATAAGAATAGTGACATTTTAGGTTATTCAGACCCTCAGAGATTTTTTTTTTTTTAATGGAGTCTCTATTGTTGCCTAGGCAGGAGTGTAGTGGCAAGGTCTCGGCTCACTGCAACCTCTGCATCCTGGGTTCAAGCAAACCTCCTCCCTCAGCCCTCCCCACCCCCCTCCCCTGTAGCTGGGATTACAGGCACACACCACCATGCCTGGCTAATTTTTGTATTTTTAGTAGAGACAAGACAGTGTTTCACCATGTTAGCCAGGTTGGTTCCGAACTCCTGATTTCCGGTGATCCACCCATGTTGGCCTCCCTGCCTCCCAAAGTGCTGGGATTACAGGTGTGAGCCACTGCGCCTGTTTTTTTTTTTTTTTTTTTGAGGCATACTTTTCCTCCGCTGCCCAGGCTGGAGTGCAGTGGCCAGATCTCGGCTTGCTGCAACCTCCACTTCCCGGATTCAAACGATTCTCCTTCAGCATTCCGAGTAGTGGGGATTACAGGCGCCCACCACCATGCCCGGCTAATTTTTGTATTTTTAGTGGAGATGGGGTTTCACCATGTTGACCAGGCTGGTCTCAAACTCCTGACCTCAGGTGATCCACCCGCCTTAGCCTCCCAAAGTGGTGGGATTACAGGCCTGAGCCACCACGCCTGGCCCCTTTCTTTCTTTCTTTTTCTTTTTTTTTTTTGAGAGGGAGTCTCGCTCTGTCACCAGGCTGGAGTGCAGTGGCCCGGTCTCTTTTCACTGCAACCTCTGCCTCCCGGGTTCAAGTGATTGCCCTGCCTCAGCCTCCCGAGTAGCTGGAACTACAGGCGCGTGCCAGCACGCCCCGCTAATTTTTAAATTTTTTTGTAGAGACGACGGTCTCCTTAAATTGGTAGGGCGTGTCTCAAACCTGGCCTCAAGCGATCCTCCTGCCTCCGCCACCCTAATAGTGTTAGGATTACTGGCGTGAGCTACTGCGCTCGGCCTGCTGAAATTATCTTTAAATAAGTGGCTAAAAGACATTTCGATAGCACCGCAAAAGTCTTCGACACACTCAACGGCTTTCTCTGGCGACCTAGCTGCATGAGGCTGCTTCGGGTTTGTTTCGCTCAGTTCAATCTGAGTTGCCGGACCCTCTCGAGTCTGGCTTTCACTCTGACAATCGGTCAGTGGCTTTACGAATCTGAATCGGAGTCCCCTTGATAGCTCCGCTGCGGAACAGCAAACCACGAAGTTCAAATGGCGGCTCTCGGGACTTAGTGACGCTCCAGGGTTGTGGGCTTCCTAACGCCCCGAACCTCCTACAGTGCAGACAGTCCTCGCAAAATGGGAACAGGAGTAACATCCCCTCACACCCCTCGGCTCCCGGGACCCACTGGCGGACCGTCGCTGACGCCCCCTGGCCGCTCATTGGCTGCCCCTGACGGTGGGCGGAACGCAGCCCGGGATTGGACATCGGAGCCCATTCGCCATCCCTCACCCGGCACCTGTGTCCACTCTCTAGCGTCCCAAGTGAGTCTAGGGGGAATCCTGACTCCAGTCCGGGGTCTGGGCAAGCCGAGCCGCGCTGTTCGGAAGGGGGAATTTCACTCAGAGCCCGGGCCTGCAGGGGCGGGGCGTCCTGGGCACCCGGGATTGGGCGTCTCCCGTCGTGCACCGGGGCACCGGCAACTCACCCGGAAGGAGAAGTCGTGATCTGGCTTTATGGTGGGGCGCGGGCGGTGTCGTGGTGGGGAGCTGGTGCTGTTCTCAGGTGAGAGGGCGTGGGCGGGGCCCCGGGGAGTGGGTGCTGCTCTCAGGTGAGGCGGCGCGCGAGGGCTTGAGCGTCAGTAGTGGCACTCGGAATGGTGGCATCGTTTTACATCCTAGGGAGGGGCTGTCTCACCGCTCGGGTTGAAGGCAAGAGCTTGTTCGGGATCCAAGAAAGGAAACCCGGCTTTTCAGTTTATCTTCAAAGTATATCTTTCATTTCCTACTCTCCAAGCTTAATTGGAAAGGAAGAAAGACCATGTGGACCTTTCGCTCCTAGTTTGTGGAGAACGAAGGAGGAGTGGACGCAGTACAAGGCTCTGGGGACATTTACTTAAACGGCTAGGACTGGGGGGAATGGCGAATATTTTACGTGGACATGGGAGACTTGCGGTAGATTGTGGTCGCCTTTGTTACTTACCTTCCAAGTGAAGGGAGTACGTTAGAGATGGACAAAAAAGATGGAGCATAACTGCTTGGTTGAGATCAGAGTTTGGTCAGAACTGGGAGCTTCCTCTATCTAGTACCTCTGATATTTATAATTGGAGGGAGAGCTTTTTGAGTTGCTATCTGCCATCTGGCACTAACAGCCCAAGATTTGAGTAAGAAGGGGTGGCAGTCTCGGTAGTTCAATCTACTGTTATCACCTGATTTATTTTTTCTTTCTTT
>NW_016107543.1:614937-632314 GCF_001604975.1 Cebus imitator | reverse complement strand
TTTTGAGTTTCATTCTGTTGCTCAGGCTGGAGTGCAGTGCTGCGATCTGGGCGCACTGCAACCTCCGCCTTCCTTGTTAAAGAGATCTGCCTCAGCCTCCCGAGTAGCTGGGACTACAGGCGTGTGCCGCCATGCCTGGCTAATTTTTGTATTTTTAGTAGAGATGGGTTTCACCTTTATTGGCCAGGCTGGTCTCGAACTCCTAACATCCGGTGATCCACCCGCCTCGGCCTCCTAAAGTGCTGGGATTACAGGCGTGAGCCACTGCGCCCGGCCATCTGATTTGTTTTTTAACCAGTCTCTTGAAGTTGTTTAAATGGGACAGAAAGTAAATGACAGACTAAAGCCTTGAACTGTTACTATATTAGGAAGCTTTATGATGAATCTACTTTGTAAACAGCAAACAACTGGGTACTCACCAGAGCTACTGGTGCTGGTACAGGTGAAGAAAGTAAAGGAAACTTCAGATGTGGTAGAAAGGGCCCAGGAAATGTAGTTAGCATTAAGTTATGTAGCTAGCTAGGGTCACTGACTCTAGCCTTATTTGGATGATGCACAGATCCATCTCCCAGATCATGGAACTAAAGTTAGGAACTTCCTGCTGCTTCTCTAGAGGCAGAACTGAGCTCCTTTTCTGAGGAGTGATGTCTGTGGGGAGGAAGCTAATGGAGAATAGCGGTTGCTAGAAATTACTGCTTGGTGTGTAGGCTTTTATATTTGTTCCAGTGTTTGTTTGTTGTTGAGGCAGGGTCTTGCTCTGTCACCTAGGCTGGAGTACAGTGGTGTGATCTTGGCTCACTGCAGCCTCTGCCTCCTGGGTTCAAGCGATTCTCATGCCTCAGACTCCCCAGTAGCTGGGAGTACAGGCGCCCACCACCATGCCCGGCTAATTTTTGTATTTTTAGTAGAGACAAAGTTTTGCTGTGTTGGCCAGGCTGGTCTTGAACTCCTGGCCTCAAGCACTCTGCCTGTCTCAGCTTCCCAAAGTGCTGGATTACTGTGGTGAGCCACTGCGCAGGCCTACTGTTTTTAAGGACAGTTGCAACTGAAACTTTTTTTGAGACAGAGTCTTGCTGTTGCCAGACTGCAGTGCGGTGGTGCAGTGTCAGCTCCCTGCAACCACCGCCTCCCTGGTTCAAGCAATTCTCCTGCCTCAGCCTCCCAAGTAGCTGGGATTAAAGGCACCCACCACCACACCCAGCTAATTTTTTGCATTTTTAGTAGAGATGGGGTTTCACTATGTTGACCAGGCTGGCATCTGGAGGTTTTTAAAAAGCCAGTTCATAGCTATTTGTTTCTAAGTGGTATTGGCCCCAAAGGAAAGAATTTCTTCATGAAGGTAGTGTGGAGCCCTATGCAAACTCTGCCTGAGACCAAGGGTACGATGATCATTTCATTACTAAATTATGATCCTGAATTTGACAAACCTTTTTCAACGTACAAAAGATGTATGAGCTCCACTGAGTGGATGACTATGATTTCCTTTTCATCACCTTTCCCATTGTTAGTTTTGTTTGAAGACACTTCAGAATATTTAACTCTGCTCCTTTGCTGGCAGTTTATTGAATGCCTGCAGAGAAGAGAAAAAGACTAGGTGAGGTGGCTTATGCCTGTAATCCCAACGCTTTGGGAGGCTGAGGTGGGTGGATCACCTGACGTCAGGAGTTCGAGATCAGCCTGGCCAATATGGTGAAACCCCATCTCTACTAAAAATATAAAAATTAGCTGGGCGTAGTGGCACGCACCTGTAGTCCAAGCTACCTGGGAGGCTGAAGCAGAAGAATCGCTTGAACCCAGGAGGCGGAGGTTGCAGTGAGCCGAGATTGTGCCACTGCACTCCAGCCTGGGCAACAGAGTGAGACTCTATCTCCAAAAANAAAAAAAAAAAAAAAAAAAAAGAGAGAGAAGAGAAGAAAAAATTTAAGGAGATTAATTGTTCACAGCGAATAAATAGGTCTGCTCTTTTTGGTCTCAGCCATTTGACTACTATCTGGAATTTTATATATGGGTTGTTATGGACTTGGAATTTCCTACTTTTCAGTTCAGGACCCTTTGGAGGTGGTGGCTGCATCAGATAAAAATCAGATTGTCAGCAAGAATACCATTTAAGATGGTACTGAAATCACAAAACCCTGGGTTTGCTCAACATTGTGTAGCCCACTTTTGTCATGGACCATGCAGCTTCCTCTCTGCATGCAATGTTTGTCTGTGGAGAGACCTTCTGGTATATTGGAGAGGATTGAAAAAGCTGTTTGCTTTGCTAATTTCATAGTGCAAATTAGTTCCCCTTCTTTTGAAATGTTAGCCTTGTGTTTGCAAAACATAAAATAGAAGGAAACTCATTACACATTCTTCTAATGGTAAGGCAGAACTAATAAGAGAATGTGTTTAAAATTAATTGTGGGACTGTAAAAATGAGTGGGTGTGTGAATGGGTATGGGGGGAGGAGAGGGAGGGCTTAGAGATATTAGAGAGAGTCTTGTTTTCCCAGGGGCCAGTCTGGATCATTTGTTGGCAGTACATATTGGCTGAAGTCAGTTTTCATTTCAAGGTAAATTGGAAAGGGAAATTAAACCTTATTGTTCTGCTCTTAAGAGAGAAGGGGGTGGAGGCGGCAGCCAGGGTGGATGCTATTGGAATAGTTCTAGAAGTAACAAGATTAGTGTTGTATTTTAACAGAAGGTGACATCATGAGCCCCACTGGACTTGAGTAACCCTGTGCTGCAGCCTTCATGGTCCCCTTGTCGGAGTGGGTGATTTTGCTATACATGTAAACTGCCACATTGGGGGAAATCAGGGGCTGAGGCTTTAATGAATCTTTACAAAGGAGCAGAACGCATCCTGAGTCAACCTGTGCAGCTGTGGGGTGCTTGGGCAGAGGTACAAACCGGATGGCATGTCAGGAGAGGAAATAATTAGAACAATTGGCTCGGGTTCCAGAGTACGGATTGGATAAGGGGAAGGTCCCAACTGGGCAACCCACTCAGGTGCTTCTTGGAGTGCTTTAGCTCTGATTCACCTGTGGGGAGGTGACTGGTTGGTAGTGAGAGTGAGAAATGCAGGAGCATTGGTGTTTGTGAGGACTTGGTTGTCTCTAAACAGCCGGGAGGGGGCGCTGTTAGGCTCGATTTCAAAGCTGTGATCTGAGTTCACCAGACCCTGTTGTGCCTGCAATCTTCAAGACAAAAGTTTTACATCAGAACCGGCCTGTTCTGGCTGCGTGTAACAAACTTCTGTAGACTCCAACACGCTTTGGGGAGAGTGCGTGAGGGCCTGGTCTGAGAAGGGAGGCAAATCCCCCGGGGCTTTTTAGCTTGGCACTGAGCTAATGGGGATTTTTGTTTGTTTCCTCTTAAGTTTTACAAGAACAAAAAGTGTTGCCTGAGTTTCCCCAAGGGGGTCTATTAAAAACTTTCAGGGTTTTCCCTGGTAAAGAATGATAAGAACAGAGGCCTACTAACCTTGATCCTCTGTCCTCTATCCCTCATCAGATGTTTTCTTCAAATGGGCTTTTGGTGTAGGATGTCGGAGAACCAAGAACAGGAGGTAAGAGTGTGGTCTTCAGAGAACAGGTAGGTAAAAGTTGGAGAGAGGATTTAGGAGGAAGGAGGATGCAGAGATCCAAATCATTACTCAGTAGTGTTCTTCCTGCAGTATTACTTTGGTGGTTCTGATGAGCTCAAAATAAAGTCAGGAGAAAGAAATCAATAGCAGAGCCATTCCTAGGAAATGGGGTTCCATTCTGACTAAATTTTCCATTGATTGTAATATACTGGAATGTAAGCTTCATGGGGGCAAGGACTTATGCCTCTTGTTCATGCTTTATCCCCAATGCCTACAACAGTGTCTGACACGTAGTGGGACTCAGTAAAAATCTGTTGAATGGAATGACTGAATGAATGAATGAAAGTTGGTGCTGGGTGGAAAAATCTAGCAACCTGTGTTATCAGAGCTGCCTTGCTGTGTAGCTGAAGCTGAAGGAGCTTTTCTTACCTACAGGAGGTGATTACAGTGCGTGTTCAGGACCCCCGAGTGCAGAATGAGGGCTCCTGGAACTCTTATGTGGATTATAAGATATTCCTTCATGTGAGTGCATCAAGCTTCTATATTAGGGTCTGTGCTCTGCAGGGCTGAGGGGCTGTACTGAGGTGAAACCTATTTTTTTTTTTTTTTTTTTTTGCAGAGTCTTGCTTTGTTGCCAGGCGCCAGGCTGGAGTGCAGTAGTGCGATCTAGGCTCATTGCAACCTCCGCCTCCCGTGTTCAAGGAATTCTCCCGGGTAACTGGGACTACAGGCCCATGCCACCATGCCCAGCTAATTTTTTTGTATTTTTAGTAGAGACAGGGTTTCACCATGTTGGCCAGGATGGTCTTGATCTCTTGACCTCGTGATCTGCTGACCTTGGCCTCCCAAAGTGCTGGGATTACAGGCTTGAGCCACCGTGCCTGGCCCAATTTTTATATTTTTAATAGAGGTGGGGTTTCACCATCTTGGCCAGGCTGGTCTTGAACTTCTGACCTCATGATCCACCCAACTCGGCCTCTCTAAGTGCTGAGATTACAGGTCGTGAGCCACCATGCCCGGCCCCTATTTTATTTTATTTTTTTGAGACAGAGTTTCGCTCTTGTTGCCCAGGCTGGAGTGCAATGGTGTGATCTCGGCTCACTGCAAACTCTGCCTCCCAGGTGCAAGTGATTCTGCTGCCTCAGCCTCCCAAGCAGCTGGGATTACGGGCATGTGCCACCACGACCACCTATTAGTAAAGACAGGGCTTCATCATGTTGGCCAGGCTGGTCTCGAACTCCTGATGTCAGGTGATCCACCTGCCTCGGCCTCCCAAAGTGCTGGGATTACAGGTGTGAGCCACCGCGCCCAGCGACGTGTAACCTATTTTTGAGTGTTTCTGGTGGACCCAAGGCAGAAGAAAAGGCAGAGAGGAAAGGAAAGAGAGCTTGAGGTATGTCTTTGAGTTGCTTTCAGGCTGCCTGGTGGCACCTTGTTCTAGTTGGGGACCTGATCAGGTCTGTGGCCTGATGGCATGGCTCCTCAGTGAAAGCAATGATAGGGAGGCTCGTGTGAACTTGTCTTCTTCCACTAAACCCTTTTCATGTACCTCCTCATGTACAGACCAACAGCAAAGCCTTTACTGCCAAGACTTCCTGTGTGCGGCGCCGCTACCGTGAATTCGTGTGGCTGAGAAAGCAGCTACAGAGAAATGCTGGTTTGGTGTGAGTTTGCTCTTGCTTCCTTCTCGGGTCTGTGACTGGCTTTTTGAGTGCTTATGTAGGAACTGGAATTGACAGTGAAGAGAACTTGCAACATACTAGGCACTGAGGAAATTGAGAAATATGTTGTTTCTTTTTTTTTTTTTTTTTTTTTTTTTATGGTCTTGCTCTGTTGCCCAGGTTGGAGTGCAGTGGCATGATCATGGCTCACTGCAGCCTTGACTTCCTGGGTTCTAGCAGTCCTCCTACCTCAGCTTCCTGAGTGGCTGGGCCTACAGGTGCATGCCACCATACTTGCCTAATTTGTGAAATATTTTTGTAGAGCTGGGGTCTCCTTATGTTACTAGGCTGGTCTTGAACTCCTGGGCTCAAGCAATTTTGCCTTGGCTTTCCAAATTGCTGAGATTACAGGCATGAGCCACCATGATTGGCTGGGAAATAATTTTTTTTTTTTTTTTTTTTGAGATGGAATCTTGCTCTGTCTCCCAGGCTGAAGTGCAATAGCTTGATCTCAGCTCATTGCAGCCTCTGCCTCCCAGGTTCAAGCAATTCTCCCTGCCTCAGCCTCACCTCCTAAGTAGCTGAGATTACAGGAACCTACCACTACATGCGTCTAATTTTTGTATTTTTAGTAGAGATGGGGTTTCACTATGTTGGTCAGGCTGGTCTTTAACTCCTGACCTCAGGTGATCTGCCTGCCTCAGCCTCCCAAAGTGCTGGGATACAGGCGTGAGCCACCACGCTCGGCTTTTTTTTGAGGTGGAGTCTTGCTCTTGTCATGCAGGGTGGAGTGCAGTGGCTCTATCTGGGCTCACTGCAATCTCCACCTCCGGGTTCAAGCGATTCTCCTTCCTTAGCCTCCCAAGTAAGTGGGATTACAGGCATGTGCCACCACACCGGGGAGATTTTTTTTTTTTGAGACAAAGTGTCTCACTGTGGCACTATCTCAGCTCACTGCAACCTCTGCCTCCTGGGTTCAAGTGATTCTCCTGCCTTAGCCTCCCAAGTAGCAGGGATTACAGGTGCCCGCCACCAGGCCCTGTTAATTTTTTTTTTCTTTTTTTTTTTTTTTAGTAGAGGTGGGGTTTCACAATGTTGGCCAGGCTGGTCTCAAACTCCTGACCTCGTGATCCACCCGCCTTGGCCTCCCAAAGTGCTGGGATTACAGGCATGAGCCACTGTGCCCAGCCTTTTTTTTTTTTTTTTTTTGAGATGGAGTTTCACTCTTGTTGCCCCGGCTGGAGTGCAATGGCCCAATCTCGGGTCACCGTCATCTCTGCCTCCTGGATTCAAGTGATTCTCCTGCCTCCCAAGTAGCTGGGATTACAGGCATGTACCAACACGCCCAGCTAATTTTTTTTTTTTTTTTTTTTTTTGAGACGGAGTTTCGCTCTTGTTACCCAGGCTGGAGCGCAATGGCGCGATCTCAGCTGACTGCGATCTCAGCTGACCGCAACCTCTGCCTCTTGGGTTCAGGCAATTCTGCCTCAGCCTCCTGAGTAGCTGGGATTACAGGCACGCGCCACCATGCCCAGCTAATTTTTTGTATTTTTAGTAGAGATGGGGTTTCACCATGTTGGCCTGGATGGTCTCGATCTCTTGGCCTCGTGATCCACCCGCCTCGGCCTCCCAAAGTGCTGGGATTACAGGCGTGAGCCACCGCGCCCAGCTAATTTTGTATTTTTAGTAGAGAAGGGGTTTCTATATGTTGGTCAGGCTAGTCTGGAACTCCCGACCTTGGTGATCTGCCTGCCTTAGCCTCCCAAAGTGCTGGGATTACAGGTGTGAGCCACCGTACTTGACCTAATTTTTGTGTTTTTGGTAGAGATGGGGTTTCACCATTTTGGCCAGGCTGGTCTTGAACTTTTGACCTCAGGTGATCCACCCACCTCAGCCTCCCAAAGTGCTGGGATTACAGGCATGAGCCACCATGACAAGCCTGTTTTTTTTTCTTTTTTTGAAGTAGAGATGATTTCGCCATGTTGCTCAGGCTGGTGTTGAACTCCTTCCAGAAGTGCTAGGATTATAGGCATGAACCAAGCCACCCAGCCAGGAGTGGGTTTTATGAACAACATAGTGTGGCTGGGCTTGGTGGCTCACACATGTAAATCCAGTGCTTTGGGAGGTTAAGAAAGAAAGTTCACTGAGGCCAGGGGATTAAGACCAGCCTGGGCAACAAAGCAATACTCTCGTCTCCACAGATACATAAGTAAATAAATAAGTAAATAAATTAGGTGGGCACAGTGGCACGCGCCTGTAGTCATAGCTATTCAGGAGGCTGATGCAGGAGGATTACTTGAGACCAGGAACTTGAGGCTTCAGTAAACTAGCTCACGATTATGCCACTGCACTGCAGCCTGGGTGACCTGGAGAGAGCAGCTTAGAAAGCAATACTTTGTCTCTAAAATCAAAGAAACAGACAAAATAATGTATCAGCATGGGCTTTATAGTCATAGACCTGGTTCCGATATGAGCTTTGCTGCGTACTAGCTGTATAACAGTGGAAAATTTACTTAACTTCTCTGATCTAAAGTGAGTTTACTAATATCTTTCTCATGGGGCTTTGGGATGACTAAATGAAATAATGTTTATAAAACATTTAGCATAGTCTGGCTTGACATTTGGCATTCAGTCAGTCAATGTTAACACAACCCTTTATTAAAAGCTAATTGTATTGACTAGGCCTCTTTTCAGGGTATTTCCTTGATCTGAGGCTAGAATGACTATCTTAGATGTTACACTTATCATGGGTGTTATATCATGTGGCTCCACAGGCCTGTACCTGAACTTCCTGGGAAGTCAACCTTCTTTGGCACCTCAGATGAGTTTATTGAGAAGCGACGACAAGGTCTACAGCACTTCCTTGAAAAGTGAGTGGACTTAACAGGCTGGCACTGGCCCCTGAGTGTGGAGGCAAGGGTGGGTGGAGGAAGGCACCAGGCAGGATGGAACTCCCTGCTCAAGTAGCCAGAAGCCCTTCAGAGGACGGAGAATGGAGAGCAGTTCCTCAGGGTGATGCTCTGTGTCGTGCTACCTGTGTTTTCCCCAGGGTCCTGCAGAGTGTGGTTCTCTTGTCAGACAGTCAGTTGCACCTCTTCCTGCAAAGCCAGCTCTCGGTGCCTGAGATAGAAGCCTGTGTCCAGGGCCGAAGCACCATGACTGTGTCTGATGCCATTCTTCGATATGCTATGTCAAACTGTGGCTGGGCCCAGGAAGAAAGGCAGAGCTCTTCTCACCTGGCTAAAGGAGACCAGCCTAAGAGGTAAATGGAGTACTCTTTGAGATAGCAGGGGCTAGGTTTGCTAGAACCTGGACCAGAGAGGTGTCCATTTGTTAGGGAAAGTAATGTTATGGCATTGATAGCCTTTCGCAGAGATCTTGTTCTTTGGGTGCATGGCTATCTATCCAGTGGGTCTATGTTAATCCACCACTGGGTAGCAGGGGCTCCTTCTGAAACCTGGGAAGAAAGAAGGGAAAGCTTTCTCATTTATTCAGTTTTTTATTCCTTGAAAATGGAGGCTCACTCTTTCTCCCAGGCTGAAGTGCAATGGCACCATCTCAGCTCACTGCAACCTCCGCCTTCCAGGTTCAAGCAATTCTCCTGCCTCAGCCTCCCAAGTAGCTGGGATTATAGTCGCCTGCCATCATGCCTGGCTGTTTTTGTATTTTTAGTAGAAACGGGGTTTCGCCATGTTGGCCAGGCTGGTCTTGAACTCCTGACCTCAGGTGATCTACCCGCCTCAGCCTCCCAAAGTGCTGGGATTACAGGTGTGAACCACTGTGCCCGGCCACTTTTTTTTTTTAATTGAGACAGGGTTTCACCATGTTGCCCAGGCTGGTCTCCACCTCCCAGGCTCAAACAATTCACCATACCCAGCCATTTTTTTTTTTTAATTGGGCAGCCTTCTGAGCCAGAATAGGCTCAGAGAGACCTCCTTCCCATTCATTTTTGTTTATATGTTCATACTCTTTTTTTTTTTTTCTGAGACAGAGTCTCACTCTGTCGCACAGGCTGAAGTGCAGTGGTATAGTCATAACTCACTGCAGCCTTGACCTCCCAGGCTCAAGCAGTCCTCCTGCCTCAGCCTCCGGAGTCGCTGGGATTACAGGCATATGCCACCATGCCTGGCTAATTTATTTTTATTTTTTGTAGAGACAGGGTCTCCCTATGTTACCCAAGCTGTTCATACCCTTCTTTTCCGTTTTCCACTCTTTTCCAGTTGCTGCTTTCTTCCAAGATCTGGTAGGAGGAACTCTCCCTCACCGCCTGCCAGTGAAGAAAAAGACCATTTAGAAGTGTGGGCTCCAGTTGTTGACTCTGAGGTTCCTTCATTGGAAAGTCCCACTCTCCCACCCCTCTCCTCGCCATTATGCTGTGATTTTGGAAGACCCAATGAGGGAACCTCCACTCCTCAGTCTGTGAGGAGGGCCCTGGGAGGAGACCATGCTGTGCCTTTGGATCCTGGTCAGTTAGAAACAGTTTTGGAAAAGTGAGCTCTGGGTTCTGCTCTGAGATGGTCAGAGAAGATGCGGGCCAGGAGACTTACTCAGGTGGGATTGGGCACAGGGCAGGTATTGTGGGAGGCTGTGTTGCTTAGTGTCTTCTAGTCTCCTCTGCTTGGGCTGAGTGACAGGTCAGTCATAACAGCCCCTTATGCCTCTTCCATGGGAATAAATACTGTGCAGATGTTTGTAAGTTAAGCATAAGGCCCAGGGGCTGTTTATTTTGAACAGAACCCATATTTACTCTCCTGGGAGGTGAGTTTCTACAGGTCATTTGTATGTAGGACCGGGAGTACTTCCTCAAGTGGCTGGTTTTGGGGACCTGTATGTGGCAGATTCTAAGCTGCCATATTGAACATTGTCCCAACAGGAGTGATTACGTTGTGTCCCCATCTTGACTGGCTTCAGTTTTTGCTGTAGCCCTAGAGCACTTTGTTTCTGGAAGGCTGGCCTCTTGCCTACCTCCTTGCATGGATGGGGGGGATGAATATTTACTTTCCACCTTGCTTTTTCTTCCACCGGTACCACTGAATGGAACTGGTGCTGTGACTCCTGCTGCAGGGGTTTTATGTCCTGAGACCTTAATCTGGCTGAGTGGAGCCTGAGACCTGCACAACAGCTCATGGTCATGCATGAGAGAGAAGTGGCTGGCCACAGCCAGAGGGAACAGCAACAGCTCAGGGGCCTGGTTATAAAGGGGAGAGATGGCTATCTTTTCTGCAGGGTTAGAGTGGGCTCCTTTCTTTTCTGAGTCCTTTTCTTCTTTGGTAACAGTTCCCTGCCTCCAGGGCTTCAGCCGCTAGCGTCCCTCTGCTGTGCTGCAGGGAGGCCATATGTTCATCCAGTGGGGCGCAAGGGCTTTGTTTCTGCCTGGAAGAGAGGGCTCGGGGGATGAGGAAGAACACGCTCTCCTTCAGACAATGAGGCATTCTGTCCTGCTGCCATTCCTTATCTCCACCGAGAGCCAGAGCTGGTAGGAGCAGAGTGCCATGGGCATTCTGCATTGCTCTACTCTTAGGTTTGTTTGTGTGATTCTTCCCCTCCCTCTCGCCCACTCCTCCCTCCTCTGGCCATCCTACCCTGTCTGTGGGCTCTTTTACTACCAGCCTATGCTGTGGGACTGTCATGGCATTTAGTTCAGAGTTGAGGGACTTTGGCCTGAAATAAAATGCAAGTATTTAAGATTGTTGTTGCAATTTGTGTCTAACAAGCTGTAGCAGAGAAGGAGGGAGTGAGGGCTGGCAGTAGTTCCTTTCATAAATCATGAATTTATCAGCATGGAAATAATGGTTCAGAACTGTGCTCTGCAGCTCTCCTGCATTGTGTGTGCAGCTCAAGTTCACCACTGGAGGAAGGATTGCCTTCCAAAGAGCTGGGATCCAACTCTTCTCACAGTTCTGGGCATGAACCTTGTTAGGTATAATTTACCTGATGCTGCTTCCATCCTCGCAGCCTGTCTGAGGTGCCAGGTGCTGAAAGAGAAATAAAGTTTGTCAACAGGCAGATGCAAAGCCCTGGCTGGTATTCATCCCTCTTTCCTGCCCGCCTCCCCTGGGTCTCTCCTTTATATGATGTAGCAGAGCAAGGCGAGGATAGAAAACCTACAGAGGCAAATCCAAAATGTCAGAAGTTCATTTAAAAGGGGAAAAAAACTCCACGCGCAACCCTCACAAAAACCCGACAGATGCTAACCTAATGGCATCCTCTCTGCCGATTGGTGGGGATGGCTCATGAATATTAATGAGTCCAATGCTCCAAATGGTGCAGCTGTGAACCCAGCTGTGCCTGAAGCTCTCTGATCTCGAAACTTCCAGACAGGAGCCGGAGGTGGTCTGTCAATTCCCTACTCAGCCAAAAAACAGCAAGTTGGGTTGGCCTTCTTCTGTTCGCACCTTTTCTTTCTGGAGTTGGTGCTCAGCAGCTAGTTCTGCCAGCAGGCTCGGCTGCTGGGACAGCAGGAGCCATTCAAAGACATGGATGTGATTTTTCCGACTCCCAGTTTTTTAATGATCCATTGGCAGCGTGCCTACAACAGCACCTCAGTTAATCTAAGGCCAGGCACCATCTCCTTTCAGTCTCTTTCTGAGTTAAGTGTAGGCCTTGGAAGGAGAAGCCCTAAGAAAGAAAGCACTTTTCTAATAATACAGGCCTGGGGTCATCAGAAAAATTGTGCATATGAGTTTTCCCCTCCATCCAGATAGTGCCATAGGGCCCTCTTCTGTTTTGCTCTGTCCCTGCGTGGCTGGATGACCTCTATGAAAGATGGGGGATTAGATGGGGGGGAGTGGCTCATTGAGCTGTTTGTAAAATAAAAATATTTTGTTTAGAATTCAGTTTTGAGTCAAGTTCTGTTCTGATTTAGTCACCTTTTTTCTGTCAGATACCTCCGTAGCCCACATCTAGTCATCCATTACCCAGGAAGACTGATTCCAAGCTTATGGGGGCCGTTTTGTTTGGTGGGAGGAAATGTATTTGTGTGTGGGGGTGGGTTTTCTTATATTAAAATGCTAAGTTATATAAGCATAATTATATTGGCCCTTCTCAGTGCCTAGTGAGGAAGGTAGGGCAGGTATATGTGCCTTTTTTCATTGAGGAAACAGAGCTCAGTGAGTGTTTATGTGTGTGCCTTAATTGAGGCAGGGTCGCCCTTTGCTGACCAGGGAGCAATCTCAGCTCACTGCAACCTCCGCCTCCCAGCATCAATCAATTCATCTGCTTCAGCCTCCTGAGTAGCTGGGATTACAGGGGCCTGCCACCATAGCTGGCTAATTTTTTAATTTGTATTTTTATTTTAATTAATTAATTAATTTTTGAGATGGAATTTGGCTCTGTTGCCAGACTGGAGTGCAGTAGTGCAATCTCGGCGGCAAACTCCACCTCCCTGGTTCAAGCGATTCTCCTGCCTCAGCCTCCTGAGTAGCTGGGACTACTGGCGCATGCTTCCACACCCAGGTAATTTTTGTATTTTTAGTAGAGACGGGGTTTCACCATGTTGGCCAGGATGGTCTCTAACTCCTGACCTCAGATGATCCACTCACCTTGGCCTCCCAAAGGGATAGGATTATAGGCATGAGCCACCACACCTGGCCTTTTTAACCTGATCACGACTTTTTAACAATCTGATTGGGCATTAAGTTAGTTCCATGTATGTGAATTTGTTTATATGCCTCAGCTCTTGCAGAATATGCTTAATACCCTAGGGGTGGGGTAGACAGTAGGCCTGAAGAATTTGATGTGAGGAGGGGTTGGGGGTAGAAAGGGGAATAGATCAGTTTCCAGCCTGCCTCACAGAGGCTGCAGGAGCATTAAATCAGAGGCTAGAGTGGCATCTGTGGATTTATGTATGAGCAGCCAGCTGAGATGTAGCTAAAACCAAACATAACCACGGCAGCACGACGTAGCACTTCCTTAGTGGAGCACTGGGCAGTGATCTGAAGCTGGAGGGACTGCCCTCTCAGTAGGGACTCAGTTCTGTAGAAGACTCAGACAGAGACTGGCTCAAAGTACCTTTCTTTGAACTATGGATGAGTGCTCCCTCTCCTGTTCTTACCCACTATACTTTTTTTTTTTTTCTTTTTTTGAGATGTAGTTTTTTTTTGAGATGGAGTCTTATTCTCACCCAGGCTGGAGTGCAGTGGCACAATCTCGGCTCACTACAACTTCTGCCTCCCAGGTTTAAGTGATTCTCCTGCCTCAGCCTCCTAAGTAACAGATTACAGGCATGTGCCACCATGCCTGGCTAATTTTTGTATTTTTAGTAGAGATGGGGTTTTACCATGTTGGCCAGGCTGGTCTCAAACTCCTGACCTCAAGTGATCCGCCTGCCTCGGCCTCCCAAAGTACTGGGATTACAAGCCTGAGCCACTGCCCCCAGCCCCATTTCTTATTTCTCATCTACTTCCTGCCTCAGCTCTTCTAAACTGTTTTGGGGATCCCCCCTTCCTACAAAGACCAAGTATGCATTTGGCTTACCAATAGGATGGTGAAAGCCAGTTCTGGCTTCTTATTAGGAATACAGCTTTTTAAATTTTATTTATTTTTGAGATGTAGTCTTGCTCTGTTGCCCAGGCTGAAGTGCAGTGGTGTAATCTTGGCTTGGCTCACTGCAGCCTCCACCTCTTGGGTTCAAGTGATTCTTCTGCCTCAGCCTCTGAAATAGCTGGTATTACAGGAGCCCGCCACCATGCCCAGCTAAGTTTTGTATTTTTAGTAGAGACAACATTTCAACATGTTGGCCAGGCTGATCTTGAACTTCTGATCTCAGGTGATATGCCTGCCTTGGCCTCCCAAAGTCCTGGGATTATAGGTGTGAGCCACTGCATCCAGTTTTTATTAGAGATATGGCTTCTTAGGGGGGAAAAACACTGCAGACCTCAAATCTCGAGATATAAACACAGACAACTTATGCTCAAAGATTAACAAGAACTATACTTCCTGGGAGACAGAGTGCTCCTGACTCAATGAACAAAGTGAATAATTCTCTTTTGTTCAGGGGAGATCTGGTCTATTTTCACAAGCAAAGGAGAAGGAAAAGAAGCAAAGGAGTACTTTCTTGGTAGTCAAAGGGCCACAGATAATAAACAGAGGTGATAAAGCTAGGGTGTGAGAATTAGGAGACTACTGGAAAGTCTCTAAGGTTTTTTCCCCTGGAAGGACAGGAACGCAAGATGCTTCTGGAATCTCTGGATTATGGGAAGCCACCAGCCAAAATTTCTTTTCATGCATGGCTGTCAAGTCTCTCCTTCCCATCCTTCAGCGAAGCACTTTTTCTTTGGTACCGTCAGTTCAGAAAGGACCAGCCTGTTCAAATCTCGTAAGTGCTCTAGCCCTGTGTGTGCCCTTTCCCTGGTGGCTGTGTTGGTGTGGAAAGCCCAGCCCACCAGCAGCCTGACCCGAATCCTTCCAGCAGAAGGCCCAGAACAGTGAAAGCCTGAGGCGGTTTGTTGGAGGCAATGCAGCCTGCCTGCTATAAGCTGTGAGACTTAGATATATTCTACCAATTAGGGCACATCTGTTCAAAATGCTGAAAGGCGGGCACTGTCTCTTTAAGAGCCATCCCACTCCTCTCCTTGAGTAATGAGGACTGAGAGCACAAGGGAGTCAGATGCTGATTAAACAGTCCTACTGCTGAGCTCTGTTAGAAAATTACTGTAATTATGATCTAGTCCCAGCAGAGGGATGAGTTCCAATCCTGCTAATAACCCTTCCAGGTGCCTCTGATTCAGGGCCCATGGGAGGTAGCGTCAACAGGGCTCTGGCTGGCACCAGGGCCAGCGATGGTCCTCCTGTCTGGCCTATGCTGGCAGAGACAACAATGGCACTGGACCTCACTTCTATTTTGGCCTCTGAGAAGGCAGTGGTTTTGGTTGCATTTTTGTTTTATTTTTTGGTTCTGGACAGAGCTCCTGGGAGTCATTTTGTATGAGAAAACTTTCCCCTAAATGAACACAAAGGATCAGGAAAATCACAGCCAAGAGATAGCAATCTGTCCTGAATCTCCCCACTTCTGCCTGAGGACTGTAGTCAACACACGCAAAGCATGTTACCCGGCCCCAGCCCCCACTGAGGAGGGAACCAGAGCTGAACCCTTTCAGCTGCGGCTACCTTCTGCATGGTGTTTCTAGGAGCCTGTGTTTCTTGATCTGAAGTACACAGCATTTCACTTGGTCCTAATTGAGAGTTTCAGCACTCCTCTTTTAGATTTCTGTCGCAGAAAAGGGAAACAAGGGATAGTAACCACAGGGCTTGAGACATGAGAGAGACACTGTAATGCAGCTCTGAACTGGTGAGTATGGCCTTACTCATTCCAACACATCATAGTGCAAATCTGCAGCAGCACAGGTGAGCAGATCTTAAAGGCAGAGCAAAGGGTTTTTAAGCCCTGGAGGATTTGTGGCATTTAAATGCTGTATCTTCTTAACCCAGCTGTAATCTCTGTTACTATAATCCAGCGGCTCAAGCACAAACTTCTAGAAGGCAGGACGGTTTCTCTGTGGTTTGCACTAAGCACACCCCAAATGCCCTCAGACAGCGATTCTCAACCAGGGGAGATTTTGCCCCCAGGGGATATTAGACAGTGCCTAGAAATATTTTCGGTGGTCAGAGCTCAGGGATAGGGGAGGGGGAGGCCACTGGCATTTAGTGGGTAGAGGCCAGGGATGCGACTGAACATCTTATAATGCCCCCAACAACATAGAATTATCTGGCCTATAATGTGAATAATGCTGAAGTTGAGAAGCCTTGCACTAACAGAATGAAGTAATCGGCTCCTAGTTCTGGTCCCCTAACCGTGGAGATGTTGAATAAATGAGCTTAAATCTGCAGATGCTGTGTGCTTGTCCAGAGGTGGAATATGTTCATGACAGGTCCATGGGATTGGTGGTGTGCGTATGCTACCTTGGTGACTCACAGCACAGCAATGCTGGCAAGTCTGATGGTGTGGAAAAGGGAAATGTCTGTAGCCTGTTTCCTGTTCCATGATGGGATGTGGAGGATAAAAGCTGACCAGCTGCTCACCATCAGGCTGAGAGTGTCTACAGTGGAACCAGATGCCCTCTTTGAGGACTAGCACTAGAAGCTTCTTGGAATACTTCTGTCACAGGAGGCAAGGAAGTGGCATACTATTGCCCAGTGCCACAAAAATGCTTCCTTCAGTGGCACTCTGCCAGGTGGAGGGATGGCAGACTGTGATGGGACCCCACGAGGGAACTGAATGCACACAGCTGCTGATAGCCGGCCAGCTCCACAAGCGGCTTGATGCCAAAGACACCCCTCAGAATGCCTGGGCATCAGGAAAAGAAAGCCCTGTTGGCAGCGTCTTCCTAGAAACCAGGCCTGCAGGGGAGAGGACTTCATTAGAAGGGACACTGCCAAGCCTCATACCAGGAAAGCCAGGTCATCTTTCTCTACTCTCTACTCCCCAGGTGACTGGGCACCTCATTTTGCCTTATTTTTAGCATGACCACACTTCTCAGCTTATACCTGCGGTCTTGGCATCATCATTAACTTGCCTTTCACTCTCATAAATGTCCTCCTTTGGAGAATAAATGATATGATCACTGTTAATTGTACTTCAGTTTCCTCTGACACGGTAATATTTTTGGGGGCCATTATATTTGTAAAAGATTTTTGTGCAGCATGGGCTAAATCTTAAAATATATCATTAATTGAATCCCAAAGAATGGTCATCAATTCACACAGAGGAGAAAAACAGCATGTTTTCTGAACAGTTAGTTTTTTATAGGGAAAAAGGGAGACTAATTCAAATCCCTTGAAAAAGAATCTTTTAAGTTATAAATTTCAAAGTCCCTACCCAATCTCGGTAAGTTCTAGTGGGAAATGAAATAGTTGGGCAGTAGGGAAGGGAAGAAGCAAAGGGACTATGATAATCCACAAACTAGAAAATAAGCTGGATTCACTGGGCTGTGTCGCAGAGATAATCCTCTGTGTAGAGGTCTGCTTTTTCTAAACTCAGCCCTGCAGATTTTGCTGGTGCTCTGGGAGTTAACAAATCAATGTCACTTGAGATTTATCCTTCCCGAGCCACTCCCGGTGGGAGACCTGAGGGGAGGTCTTTTCTTTTCTTTTCTTTTTTTGCCAAAGATGAAAGCACCACTGTCCCTGACATCTGAGAATTTTGTTCTTAAGAT
>NW_016107543.1:601813-614340 GCF_001604975.1 Cebus imitator | reverse complement strand
TGCAATGGCGCGATCTCGGCTCACCGCAACCTCCGCCTCCTGGGTTTAGGCAATTCTCCTGCCTCAGCCTCCTGAGTAGCTGGGATTACAGGCACACGCCACCATGCCCAGCTAATTTTTTGTAGTTTTAGTAGAGACGGGGTTTCACCATGTTGACCAGGATGGTCTCGATCCCTTGACCTCATGATCCACCCGCCTTGGCCTCCCAAAGTGCTGGGATTACAGGTTTGAGCTACCGCGCCCGGCCCTCAGCCCTATCTTTGACGCTACTCTAGTTGAAAACAAAATCAACCTGAGTTTAGGGAATAAGACTTAATAGAAATTCTTACCTCTTTCCCATTTTTTATTCACCATCGAGAAAGATATAGTTGGTTTTTAATTAAATACAGATTTCTAAGAGATATACCAGGCCATCATATGGAGACAATATTGAGGTAATTGCAAAACAATGTCTATGCTATTTTGCTATGTGGATGATAGGGAAAACACACTAGAAAAACGTATGTTTAATGAAATGTAGCTGAAAGATTGCTTTCAGAGCATTTAGTATTCTTAGATACCAGCTTGGACAATTCGGGCCAAACTGTGCCAGTCCCAGGTTAGATTAGTGACTGGGTGTCAGGACATTCTGTGTAAATGATTCCATGTTTACTTCTTTTTTTCTTTCTTCTTCTTCTTTTTTTTTCACATTTACTTCTTAAATTTAGGATCAGGAAAAAAGCCTTTCATCTCCACCTCTCCCCTATTTCACTTGCCAGAAAAATTGGTGGTGATTAAGAAGCCATCCTGCAAATAATGTGGTTAGTTAAGTCATCTAATGCCCCAGTTATCCGGTTAGTGGCAGGCAGTGAGGTGAGGATTTGGATAGTACAGTCAAACAGAGGAGCAGTAATCTGATTAGCCTGTTGCCATCTGAGGCTGTCAGCTAAGACGGTGGCTAATTGGGTGGGGAGCAGTTTTGCTGGGTGAGGTTTAGTTTCCAACACTGTAGGAATCTGCTACTTCAAAAGTCTCTTTTAAAACTATCCCCTAGCAGAGAATGTCCCTCCGCCTGTAGATTGCCTCATCAACCCATCAAACATGCTCTACCCACGCCACCCTACCCCCACCTTTTTTTTTTTTCATATAACAGTGTCAGAGCCACAACAGCTACAGACCAGATTTCCAATCAAGCCATTTGTTTTTATACTTTAGTGCCAATCTGATTTCTTTTTCTGCTAAGTTTCACAGCCAGAAGAGCCAGAGATCTGAGTGTGATACTTACTGTGGGGTGTATGGAGGTACCCAAAAGCCTTTGTAGTTTGGCAAGTGGCTGTTTCTTCTGGTTTACAGGTATAGAAGGGACTTTTTTTTTTTTTTTTTTTTTTAAATGCTGAAAGCCAATGGCCATACGATTTAGAGAGCCAGGGAGTGAAGTTACCTTGACCTTTTTCTTTTCTTTTTCCTTTTTTTTTGAGACAGAGTCTCACTCTGTGGCCAGGCTGGGGTGCAGTGGCACTGTCTTGGCACACTGCAACCTCCGCCTCCGGGGTTCAAGCAATTTTCCTGCCTCAGCCTCCTGAGTAGCTGGAACTACAGGTGCGCGCCACCACGCCCAGCTATTTTTTTGTATTTTTTAGAAGAGACGGGGTTTCACCATGTTGGCCTGGATGGTCTCGATCTCTTGACCTCGTGATCCGCCCGCCTCGGCTTCCCAAAGTGCTGGGATTACAGGCGTGAGCCACCGTGCCCGGTCTTCTTTTTTTGAGACAGAATCTCACTCTGTTGCCCAGACTCTGTGCAGTGGCACGATCTCGGCTCACAGCAAACCTCTGCCTCCCGGGTTCAAGCGATTCTCCTGCCTCAGCCTCCTGCGTAGCTGGGATTACAGGCGCACACCACCACGCCTGCCTAATTTTTGGGGTATTTTTAATAGAGATGGGGTTTCACCATGTTGGCCAGGCTGGTCACAAACTTCTGACCTTGTGATCCGCCTGCCTCGACCTCCCAAAGTGCTGGGATTACAGGCATCAGCCACCGCGCCCTGCAGACCTTTTTTTTCAGCTTCTTATCCTGCCCTACATCCCTGCTCTTTATTTTCTGGTATCCCCTTTTCTGTTGTCTTTCAGCCACAGAGCCGTGGCACGATGATATTCTGGCCTCTTAGCCACCCAGCCTTTCCGATTTGGGTCCCTGGGTCTTCAGGGAAGGATGGGGAGGTGGGAGAGAGCTGGGTGGCAGAGGAGGGGTATAGAAGAGTTTGTGTTTGCTCCCTCTGTTAAAACAGTTTAGAATAATGGCCATTGTCCTTACCTGTGGGATGGGATTGGTGCAAAGGCTCCTAAAACCGGAGGCATTTGGTTCTCTTTGGTTCACCTGCTCATATGCTGCCACCTAGTGGTTCCTTCTCCTTTAGCACCCTGTGTGAAGCGGAGGGGACGTTATGTATGGACACTTCTATACTGCCCTTATCTCACTTGGGTTTTTTTCCTCCTAAACCTAAAATTTCCTCTTTTCATCCATGTAATTATTCATAATACACAAAACGGCTTCCTTCTTTTTACTCCTGGGTCAGATAATCTGGAAATGCATAGTTGGTATGAGTTTTTTTTTTTTTTTTTTTTTTGAGAAAGTTCGAGCCCACTGACATCTGTTTGCTCCCTGGTTTTTCTCTTGTGATATAAGATGGATGTCTTACTCCAGTGCTGCAAAGTGGTCATTACAGAGGAGAGGAAGGCTACCACCAATCCAGAGCTTCTCTGAACAGTCATTTCTTTTTCTTTTTCTTGAGACAGTCTCACTGTGTCGCCCAGGCTGGAGTGCAGTGGCGTGATCTCAGCTCACTACAACCTCTGCCTCGCAGGTTCAAGCAATTCTCCTGTCTCAGCCCCTCGAGTAGCTGCAATTACAGGTGTGTGTTACCATGCCTGGCTAATTTTTGTGCTTTGAGTAGAGACAGGGTTTCACCACGTTGGTCAGGCTGGTCTCACACTCCTGACCTCGTGATCTGCCCCCCTCGGCCCCCCAAAGTGCTGGGATTACAGGTGTGAGCCACCATGCCTGGGCCTGAATAGGCATTTCTATAGCTGCTCAGTTGCCTGTCTTTCAACATTTTTCCTGTAGAGTCAGGCAATAATATCAGTTACCCTTATTGAGCAGTTATTATGTGCTGGGCATTGTTCCAAGTACCATTACACATGTTAAATCATTTAATCTTCCTAATCACTTATACACAGTGAATAGAGTATATCCCTTCTAAGGTTAGGAAACTGAGGCATAAAAAGTCAAACAACTTGTTCTAGAGAGCACAGTAGACAAGGAACTGAGATTTATTCCCAGGCTGTCTGGTTGTAGATGTTATGCTCTTAATAACTATGTTTTGCCGCCTCTTAATGTGCAGGTAACCTGAGTGCTTGGTACAGGCAACAGGAAAGAGAAAAAGGGAGCCCTGTATCCATATTTAAGTCCTCTTCAGAGCACTTCCTCAGCCCCTACCTGGGAGGTGTTGTAGTGCAAGACACATGGGTTAAGTAACCCAAGGCCTGAAGAGGAACTCTTCAATGTGCTGACTCCAAGGCCTTGCTTCTGGTTCTCCCACAAATAAAACCAAAAAAAAAAAAAAAAAAAAAAAAAAAAAAAAAAACCATGTAGCTGGCTAGGAGTGACGGGTGGCTCATGCCTGTAATCCCAACACTTTTGGAGGCTGAGGCGGGTGGATCATTTGAGCTCAGGAGTTTGAGACCAGCTGGGCCAACATGGTGAAACCCTGTCTCTATGAAAATACAAAAATCGGCCAGGCATGGTGGTCCAGCCACCCTATAACCTCAGCACTTTAGGGGGCCGAGGCGGGTGGATCACTTGAGGTCAGGAGTTCAAGACCAGCCTGACTAACATGGTGAAACCCCATCTCTACTAAAAGTACAAAAATTAGCCAGCTATGGTGGTGTGCACCTGTAATCCCAGCAACCTGGGAGGCTGAGGCAGGAGAATTGCTTGAATCAGGGAGGGGGCAGTTGCAGCAAGCCGAGATCATGCCACTGCACCCTAGCCTGGAACAGAGCAAGACTCCGTCTCAAAAACAAACAAACAAGCAAACGAACAAAAAAACAAAAATAAGCCACGTGTAGTGGTGGGCACCTGTAATCCTAGCTACTCGGGAGGCTGAGGCAGGCGAATTGATTGAACTCAGGAGGTGGAGGTTGCAGTGAGCAAGAACACGCCACTGCACTCCAGCCTGGGCAACAGAGCAAGAGTAAGACTCTTGTCTCAAAATAAAAAAAAATAAAAAAAATAAAATAAAATAAAATAAAATATAAAATAAAATAAATAAAAAAATAAAATAAAATAAATAAAATAAAATAAAATCAGAAAAGAAAAGAAAAGGACAAAGAAAGAAAACAGCAGACCTGGGTTCCAGAGAAGAGCGCTCTGAAAGACAATTACAAGTCTCCTCCTTTCTTTGGGCTTTTCTCTTGGGCTGTCCCCACTTTGTTGGAAGGTGGTGAAAATGCCCAGAGCTGACATATTGATACCATTACAAGAAGGAACTCAACATAATCACACATGTCAAGGAACCAAATCTCAAGTTTATTTGTGCTTTTCAAACCAGCCAGAACAACCAGCAATGTCCTCCTCCCAAGGTTTCCTTCTCTCTCACCTTCTTTGTGAAAAGCTTGTGGAAAAGGCAAATGTGGATGTGTGGATACATTTAGAGAAGGGGATGAGCTATGAGTAGGCTGGTTTAGTAACAGGTTTGATGAAAGGGCCTCTTCCCACTTGTCTTACTGGTAGCTTACAGTCACTATGAGGTGTCAGAAACTTGGGTCTCTTCAGTAAAGAGAGAAATCCAAGGCGTTGGTGGGGTGGCAGAAGTAGGGAGTGGGAACTTTCGATTATCAATTTCCTCATAAAGGCAGGATAGAGGGAAGAATATATTTCCTAAAGGAGGAAAAATATATAAATTTGCTTTTCTGATTCAAAATATAGACGTATTAAAGGGCACAGAGTATAACATTTTCCCCTCTACTCTGTCTCTGTTTCTCTCTCCTTGGAGGCAACCATGGCATCATTTTGTGTCTCCTTCCAGAAATATCCCATGCAAATATAAACAAATAGGTATATATAGTCTCCAGTCTTTTTTTATACAAATGGGGCAAATGTGGCTTCCATTCTTTGCTGTTGTTTTTTTTTTTTAACTTAGCAACATATCTCAGAATGTGTTCCATAATAGTTTCCCTTTTTTACTGTTGCATAATATTCAATTCTATGAATGTACAATAGTTATTTGACTAGTTCTCTATTAAACATTTTGGTCGTTTCCGAGTCGTTGCTATTACAATGAACCTTATGGGCCTGTCATTTTGCGTGTGTGCAAGTATAGCTACAGGGTAATTTCTTTCTTTTTTTTCTTTTTTTACCCAAACCAAAAATGGTCAATAGGATAAATTCTTAGAAGTAGAAAGGTTGGCTGTAATCCCAGCACTTTGGGAGGCCGAGGCGGGCGGATCACGAGATCAGAAGTTCGAGACCATCCTGGCCAACATGGTGAAACCCTGTCTTTAAAAAAAAAAAAGAAGTAGAATGGTTGGGCCAAGGACAATAAAGAGATAAATAAATAAATGACCAAGTGAAAAAGGGTAAATTTGTTTGTTATTTTTATTTATTTTGTTTTATTTATTTTTTTGAGACTGAGTCTCGTTCTGTCACCCAGGCTGGAGTGCAGTGGTGTGATCTTGGCTCACTGCAACCTCAGCCTCCCAGGTTCAAGCGATTCTCCTGCTTCAGTCTCCTGAGTAGCTGGGACTACAGGCGCATGCCACCATGCCTGGCTAATTTTTTGCATTTTTAGTAGAGATGGGGTTTCACCATGTTAGCTAGGATGGTCTCTGACCTTGTGATCCACCTGCCTCAGTCTCCCAAAGTGTTGGGATTACAGGCATGAGCCACCACGCCCAGCCTATTTATTTATTTTTTTTTGAGATGGAGTCTCTCTGTTGCCCAGGCTAGAGTGCAATGGTGCGATCTCGGCTCACTGCAACCTCCGCCTCCCGGGTTCAAGCAATTCTCCTGCCTCGGCTTCCCAAGTAGCTGGGATTACAGGTGCCCGCCAATACGTCTGGCTAATTTTTGTATTTTTAGTAGAGATGGGGTTTCATCATGTTGGTCAGGCTGGTGTTGAACTCCTGACCTCAAGTGATCTGCCTGCCTTGGCCTCTGAAAGTGCTGGGATTATAGGCGTGAGCCACCACGCCTGGTTGGGTGAATTTGTTTAGATTTGACAGAAAAATTCCAACCATCTACACTTATGGCCAGGGAACAGAGTCTTCATCAGGAAAGTCATAAAGTCAAACCTTGAGTGACAGGCCCGAGCAGGTGTTGTATGGGTGTACAAGGGCATTGGAGAATAAGATCTATCCTTATGTATCTTCCTAAATGAATTCACCCAGCTGCTCCTGCACACTAGAGTGGGCTCTGGTCTGGACTCCAAGGACTGTTTGTATCACTATCACATTGATGCCATTCTTTCCCCTGAGCAATGAAGACTACTCCCATTTCAGGGTAGAAGATGGTGCTAGCGACAACATGCTGGTCTTAGGGGCCCTCCATCAGCATCTTAATTTTAACCAAAACCCACTCTGCACCAAAGCAGCTCCCACTATTACTCCACCCAACCAAGCACCTACTTCCACTATTTTGAAACACAATGTGGTTCTTGCTAATAAAACACAAACCTATTTTTCTTTTTTGGAGACAGGGTCTTGTTGACCCAGGCTGGAGTGCAGTGGCACAGTCATGGCTCACTGCAGCCTCAACCTCCTGGGCTCAAGCAGTACTTCCACCTTAGCCTCCCAAGTAGCTGGGCCTACAGACGAGCACCACCACACTTGGCTAATTTAAAAAACATTTTTTGGTGGGGCAGATGTGGTAGCTCGTGTAATCCCAGCACTCTGGGAGACTGAAGTGGGCAGATCACCTGAAGTCAGGAGTTCAGACCAGTCTGGCCAACATGATAAAACACCATCTCTAGTAAAAATACAAAAATCCTGTAATCCCAGCACTTTGAGAGGCCGAGGTGAGCTGACTGCTTGAGCTCAGGAGAGACAGTAAAACCCTGTCTCTACTAAAACACAAAAAATTTTAGCTGGGCGTGGCATGTGCCTGTAGTCCCAGCTACTCAGGAGGCTGAGGCAGGAGAATTGCAAGAAACCAGGAGGCGGAGGTTGCAGTGAGCTGAGATACCCCCACTGCACTCCAGCCTGGGTAACAGAGCAAGACTCTGTCTCAAAAAAATTATCAAAAAAAATTTTTTTTTGTAGATATGAGTTTTCACTATGTTGCCCAGGCTGGTCTCAAACTCCTGATCTCCGCGCCATTGCACTCCAGCCTGGGTAACAAGAGCGGAACTCCATCTCAAAAAAAAACTCCTGATCTCAAGTGATCCTTCTGCCTTGGCCTCCCAAAGGGGATTACAGGTGTGAGGCACTGCGCCTGGCCCTGCAAACGATATTCTTTATTACTTAATTTGATTTGATTAATTTCCATAGGAATCCTTATATTGGAGTTTTAATCTTGGGTCAGTCATATTGCAATATGTGGGCATTTTGGGGAAATGGTGCCCTGGACTTGAGAGCTGGGGATAAACCCAGATCCAACCCTGTGGCAAAATTCCTAGGTTTCTCCCAATATCCATTCTTCCATTTGTATTTAATCATGAATCTCTCAATTCTAAGCTGGACATGGTGCATTCCAACTTCTGGCCAATGGAATGTGAGAGGAAGTTTGTGTGCAACATCTGTGAAGTGCCCTTAAGGGAGAGGGTATGCTTTTCTTTTTTTTCGAGATGGAGTCTTACTCTGTCACCCCGGCTGGAGTGCAATGGCGTGGTCTCAGCTCACTGCAACCTCTGCTTCCCAGGTTCAAGTGATTCTCCTGCCTTAGCCTCCCAGTAGCTGGGACTACAGGTATGTGCCACCTTACCCAGCTAATTTTTGTATTTTTAGTAGAGACGGGGTTGCACTATGTTGGCCAGGCTGGTCTCAAACTCCTGACCTTGTGATCTGCCTGCCTTGGCCTCCCAAAGTAATGGGATTACAGGTGTGAGCCACTGGGCCTGACCTCCTTTTTTTTTGAGACAGAGTCTCACTCTGTTTGTTGCCCAGGCTGGAGTGCAGTGGCATGATATTGGCTCACTGCAACCTCTGCCTCCTAGGTTCAAGTGATCCTCTTACCTCAGCCTCCTGAGTAGCTGGGATTACAGGGGCGTGCCACCATGCCCGGCTAATTTTTTGTATTTTTAATAGAGACAGGATTTCACCATGTTGGCCAGGCTGGTCTTGAACTCCTGACCTCAAGTGATCCTCCTGCCTTAGCCTTCCAAAGTGCTGGGATTCCAGGTGTGAGCCCCTGTGCCCGGCCTGACTTTCTCCTTTTATCTTTCCTGCTGTATTGTGGAGGAGGCAGACAAGATGGCTGGAGCTGGAGCATCTGTCTTGGCCATGAGGTAACCTTGGGAATGTTGGACGCATAGAGAAGAACAAAAAGAAAAGGTACCTAGGACTGGATACCTTGGACCACTTTCCTTATATTTTTACAGAAGAGAAAAATACATTTCTTTTTTTTCTTTTTCTTTCTTTCTTTTTTTTTTTTTTGAGACGGAGTTTCGCTCTTGTTACCCAGGCTGGAGTGCAATGGCGTGATCTCGGCTCACCGCAACCTCCGCCTCCCGGGTTCAGGCAATTCTCCTGCCCCAGCCTCCTGAGTCGCTGGGATTACAGACACACGCCACCATGCCCAGCTAATTTTTTTTTTTTTTGTATTTTTAGTAGAGACGGGGTTTCACCATGTTGATCAGGATGGTCTCGATCTCTTGACCTCGTGATCCACCCGCCTCGGCCTCCCACAGTGCTGGGATTACAGGCTTGAGCCACCGCGCCCGGCCTTTTTCTTTTTCTTAAGACGGGGTTTCACCATGTTGGTCAGGCTGGTCTTGATCTCCTGACCTCAGGTGATCCGCCCGCCTTGGCCTCCAAAGTGCTTGGATTACAGGCGTGAGCCACCGTGCCTGGCAGAAAAATACATTTCTGTGTTAACTTTTTTTTTTTTAGATGGAATGCAGTGGCACAATCTCAGCTCACTGCAACCTCCGCCTCCTCGGTTCAAGTGATTCTCCTGCCTCAGCCTCCTGAATAGCCGGGATTACAGACGCCCACCACCATGCCCAGCTCACTTTTGTATTTTTAGTAAAGAGGGGATTTCATCGTGTTGGCCAGGCTGGTGACCTCAAGTGATCCGCCCACCTCAGCCTCCCAAAGTGCAGGGATTACATCGCTCAGCCTTCTGTATTGTCACTTTTAGTTTGGATTTTATATTGCTATTAGTTGAACCTTATCTTAAGTGACACTGTCCCCAAATTTAAGAAAAAACAATTCCAGACTTATTTTCTTTCCATCAGTTGTGAATCATTAGCATTAGTTTGGGAAATGAAGAAAAGCTACTTTACTGGCAAATCTCATCTTTCAGAGAAACAAAGTAGTGGCCCACAAGTTCCACTCAACTAACAGGCAGTTCACTGACAATGGTTCTGATACCTGGGATTCATCTTTCTTCCACTTCAAATGCGGTGGTGAGATACTCCTTTGGAACAATCCCAACGAGGCTGTTCAGTTCTCCCACCCACCAGCCATACATGTTATACTCCTGAAAAGTGAAAAGAGGATAGCGTCAGTTAGAATTTGGTCATGCTTCTGCTCATTTATTCCAATGATTGCATGGGAGATTCTGTTTGGTGGTTTCATTGTTGCCATATTACTGCAAACTGTTAACTTCCCTGATGGGATTATTAAATTTAAAAAAGTCATTTAGAGGAAGAGAGTGCTTTCATTTTGCCATCTTCCTGTCTACATTGTAAAGTTAGCACATATGATGCCCTTGCTGAACCTAAAGAGCATTTTTTTTTAAAACCAAGCTGAATAGTATAGCTTCTTAGAGAAAGTTGGGCACATACTAAATTGCCAGAACACTGAAGATATTCAAGGGGTCAAGTCATAGTTCAAATCAATAATATTTATCAAGCATTTTCTATGTGCAAAGTGCTGTTTGAGTTCCCATGAGGTGTATAATGATGAATCAGAAGATTGCTTGCTCCTTGGGAGCTTGCAGCAGAGTAATGGGTTTTGGAGTCAGACAGACTGAGATCTAATCCTTGCTTGGTCATTTAGTAGCCACATGACCTTAGGTTCTCCTAGCTTTAGTTTCTTTGTCTGTAAGAGTAGGGATAATATCTCCCTGCTATATTGTGGGGATGTAAATTGTATCACTGAAGTAAAAACAACTGAAAGTGTCTGATACATAGTAGGTGCTCTAAACATTAGATTCTTTCCCTTGAACATGTGAGAGGTAACAGGTACATTAATAATGGCAGGCTGGACATAAATGTCACAGAGAGGGGCAAACAAGAAAGAGGCTGAGAGGGTTTAAAAGAGAGTTTAAGGGGTGGTCACAGGGTGAGGATACAGCTCCTTGAATACAGAATAGCTTCTCAAAAGCACAACAGATGTTGAAGAGCATGGGAATATTTCTGATAGCACCAGAAACTGTTTTCTTTCTTTTGAAAGAAGTAAAATTGCCAGGCGTGGTGGCTCACAACTGTAATCACAGCACTTTGGGAGGCCGAGTGGAGAGGATCACGAGGTCAGGAGATTGAGACCATCCTGGCCAACATGGTGAAACCCCGTCTCTACTAAAATACAAAAAGTTAGCTGGGCATGGTGGCAGGCACCTGTAGTTCCAGCTACTTGGGAGGCTGAGGCAGGGGAATCGCTTGAACTCAGGAGGCAGAGGTTGCAGTGAGCTGAGATCGTGCCACTGCACTCCAGCCTGGGTGACAGAGTGAGGCTCTGTCTCAGAAACAAACAAACAAACAGAAAAAAAAAAAGAAGTAAAATTAGAATAATTTTTTTTTCTTTTTGAGACAGAGTCTCACTCTGTCACCCAGGCTGGAGTGCAGTGGTGCCATCTTGGCTCACTGCAATCTCCGCCTCCTGGGTTCGCGCGATTCTCCTGCCTCAGCCTCCCAAGGATCTGGGACTGCAGGCATGCGCCACCATGCCTGGCTAATTTTTGTATTTTTAGTAGAGACGGGTTTCACCATGTTGGCCAGGCTGGTCTCGAACTCCTGACCTCATGGTTCGCCCGCCTCGGCCTCCCAAAGTGCTGGGATTACAGGTGTGAGCCACTGTACCTGGCCAGAATGAAATTTTAAGAGTGGGAAATATCATATATTCCAGTTCAATTGGATTTGGGGTACCATAGAGCTAACTGCTTCTTTGGAAAAAAAAAACAAAGAAAACCAGAATGGTGATATATAAAATTCAGAGTCCCTATATTATCTGGTGATCTTTTTGTCTCTAGATGCATATAATTATCATAGAACTATGATATCTAATATCTCTCCTCCTCAAACTCTTGTTGCTTCTGACAACCTCTTCTCCACCTTCAAAGAGAAAAGAGAAGCCATCAGATTTGTCAGCCTCCAGCCACCAAAGCAGAAACTTCCCTGTATTGACAACCATCTTTCTTTCCCATTAAAGTTGGGGAAGTATCCCTCCCCTGGTTTAAGACTACCGCTCAGAATATGCACTTGCAACCCTTCTCCTTTCTTTCTGAGAGATGAGGTTCTGTAGAGACTGACCTTCTCTGCCCGTAATGTAAATGGCTTCTTCCATCAGCACTGAAAGGTGTTTAAATTTCTCTCATTTTTGAAAACAACCATTAAATAGCTGCCACTACATGTCTACTTCCCATTTCTGCTAGTCTATGCCACACTTGTTGAGAGTTTACTTACTCACTGCTCCAACTTTCTTCCTGTTCACTGTTAAGCTGCTCTAATTAGGCCCTGCTGCTGTCCTCTACTTATGCTGTCCCTCCATGGTCTTCTGAAATCCTGCATTGCTCAAATTCTCTGAGTACTTCTCAGTCCTTAACTTACTTGATCTCTCAGCAGTTCTGGCACTATTGATCCTTCTTGAGGCCTTTTCTTCTCTTAGTTTCTATGATAACTATACTCTCTTGGTTTCCCTCCTGCCTGTTTGCTTCTCATTCTCCTTTGCAGGCTCATCTTGCTCAATTCCACTTTTTTTTTTCTTTTTCCATTCACCTAATACACTTATCAATTCCACTTTTTAATGTGGTAATTTTCCAGGGTTCTGTCCTGGTCTTCTCTTCTGTCTTGGTGCCCTTTACTAGAGCAATCCCATATACCTCTGTAGTGTAACCACCATGTCTGTGTTGATCACTCATGACCAGAGCTCCAGCCCAAGTCTGTGTTGGACCCCAGTAGCCAAGTGCATTCCACCAAGCTGTTCAAACTCAGTATGTCCTAAATTTAACATGTCATCCTGCCTTTACCTTCATCCTCACTCCAAAACTATCTTTGCTTCCTTGGTTCTCTATCTCAGCGAGTTGTACCATGATGCACTGTTACCCAAGCCAGAATCTCAGGGGTCATTCCTAATTTTACCCCCTTCTTCTTCTTCTTTTTTTTTTTTTTT
>NW_016107543.1:599438-601573 GCF_001604975.1 Cebus imitator | reverse complement strand
GTAGAGACGGGGTTTCACCATGTTGACCAGGATGGTCTCGATCTCTTGACCTCGTGATCCACCCGCCTCGGCCTCCCAAAGTGCTGGGATTACAGGCTTGAGCCACCGCGCCCGGCCCCTTCTTCTTCTTTTTTAGATGGCATCTTGCTCTCTGTCACCCAGGCTGGAGTGCAGTGGCATGATCTCATGATCTCAGCTCTCTGCAACCGATTATCCTCAGCCTCCTGAGTAGCTGAGACTACAGGCACACACACCATGCCAGGCTAATTATTTTTGTATTTTTAGTAAAGATGGGGTTTCACCATGTTGGCCAGGCTGGTCTCAAACTCCTGACCTCAGGTGAGCCACCCGCCTCAGCCTCCCAAAGTACTAGGATTACAGGCATGAACCACTGTGCCCAGCCCCATCCCCCTCTTCTAATCTATCCTTGAATCCTATCAGTTCTCCCTCAAAAATATTACTAAAATATGTCATCTTCTTTCCATTCCCAGTTGCCAATATCTTAGGGTCATGAAACTATCTCTCACATGAGAACTACAGAAACAATCTCCAAATTAGTCTCTGTATCAGCATTCTTCTTCTCTACTCTATTCATTCTGCAACCAGACTCTCTTACAGTGCACATTGACAATGTCACTGCTCTGCTTGAAAACTTTCAGTGGGTTCCCAGTGCCCCATGTTAACTTTTTTTTTTTTTGAGCCGTAGCCTCTGTTGCCTAGACTGGAGTGCAGTGACACTATCTCAGCTCACTGCAACCTCTGCCTCCCAGGTTCAAACGACTCTCCTACCTCAGTGTCCTGAGTAGCTGGGATTATAGGTGCCCACCACCACACCTGGCTAATTTTTGTATTTTTAGTAGAGACCGGGTTTCACCATGTTGGCCAGGCTGGTCTTGAACTCCTGACCTCAGGTGATTCACCTGCCTCAGCCTCCCAGAGTGCTGGGATTACAGGCATGGCCCCGTGCCTGGCCCCCTGCTTAACTTCTTAATAAGGCAGACAAGGCCCTGCAGGACCCAGTCCCAATCACTGTCCAGCATTGTCACTCACCTCCTAGATTTAGTGTCCCTTAGTAACATAGAACTTGTCTCATCTGCTCCCATGGGCCACAGGCTTCCTCACCTTGGAACCTTTCCTCTGTTTAGCTTCTACTTCCCTCCTCATTTCAAGGGGCTCACTCCTAAGCAGCCTTCGGATCTCAATTCCTGAGTTACTGACTCTCTGGAAGCCTCTCCTTGACACTCTCTGACTGTGTGGGGTCCTGGTTACACGGTCCACAGTGCTGTGCCCCGTGTTTGCCTGGAAAAGAGCTTGTGATCACACTGCCTTCTATTTGCCTGTCTTTGTCTCAGTGTCAATCGGTAGTTGGAAAGTTCTGAGGACTGGACCTTGTTGGTTTTGTTTGCTGTTGTATTCTCAGCCTTTAGCACTGTACACAGCAGAGTGGGGCCAAATAGATATTTGTTAAATGAGGCCAAGCATGGTGGCTCACGCCTATAATCCCAGTAATTTGGGAGGCCAAGGTGGGTGGATCACTGGGCTGATACCTGCATTAGTTCACTGCCAGTCTCTCTTAAGGATTAAGGCGGGAGATCCAAGATGGCTGATCACTAGCAGCTCGGGATTGTAGCTGCCATTGAAGGCACAGAGAACGAGAGGACGCCACACTTTCAGATCAATTTTTGCTGCTCACGCACCAGGTGATTCCCAGCGGAGGAGCCCCACGGGTCGCCAGCGCGACTCTTGTGGCGGCGAGGCAGTTTTGCCGCTGCCTTGGTGCGGTGGTTCTTGGTGCAGAGTCAGAAAAGCACCATCAATCTTAATGCCGCTGTTTTGGCCGGTGCAGTGGGCTGCTCAGATTTTAGCGCCAGGAATCAACAAGTTGAACGTCCATTCAGAAACCCAACTATAAAGATGGTAATTATAAAGACCACAGATGGATAAATCTATAAAGAAGGGAAGAAACCAGCCTAAAAAGGCTGAGAATACCCAAAATCAGAACGCCTCTCCTTCTACAGGGGATCACAGTTCCTCATCAGCAACGGAACAAGGCCTGATGGAGAACGAGTGTGTTCCATTAACAGAAGCAGCCTTTAAAAAGTGGATGATAAGAAACTTCTGGGAATTAAAAGAAC
>NW_016107543.1:583021-597483 GCF_001604975.1 Cebus imitator | reverse complement strand
CTCTCTTTCAAAAAAAAAAAAAAAACAAAAAACAAAAATTAGCTGAGTGTGGTTGCGGGTACCTGGATTGTGGTAGCTGGATTACAAATCCCAGCTACTCCGGAGGCTGAGGCAGGAGAATTGCTTGAACTCGGGAGGTGGAGGTTGTGGTGAGCTGAGATCACGCCACTGCATTCCAACCTGAGCAACAAGAGCTAAACTCCCTTGCAAAAAAACCCCCAAAAACTTGTTAATTGAGATTATGATGAAATGAAGGGGGCAGTGGAAATTTGTACTCTTAGTTGAGCAGATTTAGTTACAACTAACTCCAAGATATTCTCCTGGTGATTGAAACATTTGTGGCAGAAAGAGATCAACTGCCTTTGGAGATGGTCTCCTCAAATGACTCCCTAAACACCAATAAGAGTCTGAAATGCCATAAGAAGTGAGACTACTGAGTTGATCCTTTCAGGACCAGGGAATTGCCTTGTTAAAATCAGCCTTAAATAACTGAATGTGTCTGTCTGCCACCTCTTCTTATGCCACATCTTTTCTTTTCTTTTTTTGATGGAATTTTTTCTCTTGTTGCCCAGACTGCAGTGCAATGGTGCGATCTCAGCTCACCACAACCTCCACCTCCCAGGTTCAAGCGATTCTCCTCCCTCAGCCTCCCGAGTAGCTGGGATTATAGGCATGTGCCACCACACCCAGCTAATTTTGTATTTTTAGTAGAGATGGGGTTTCTCCATGTTGGTCAGGCTGGTCTCGAACTCCCAACCTCAGGTGATCTGCCCACCTCGGCCTCCCAAAGTGCTGGGATTACAGGTGTGAGCCATGATGCCCAGCCTGTCAGGGCATTTTTTAAGCTCCTCTTGGTACAAGTTATGTTACTGTCCATTTTCCAACACTGAAGTTAGGGCAGTTTCTGACTTAAGTTTTCTTGTAAGGCCCTTACTGTGAAGGGGAAATACATACTCTGTCTCCCTCTCACACCGTAACTCATAAAAGCTAGCTTTAGCTCTTCTGCTATCTCACAGGCAGAGGGTGGGCACAGTGTTTTCTCAGAGTCTTTTGATTGAAGTTAAGTTGCTGAAATGTGTGAAGTGTGGTCTTCCACCTGCCAGATGCTATCGTCTGCATCACCTGCAGGGGACAGGACAAGGCATTTGCTCCCCGGGGATTGTTCAACGCCCCTATCTTTGATTCATACTTTGTAGCACCCCTCTTTAGTTGTAATGCCAGGAGTACGGATGAAGCCTTGGGAAGGTGCTCTCTGCCAACTCAAAGAGGGTGCAAACAGGAAGCAGATGAGGCTCAGCAGGGACCTGCAAGAGCCAGGCTCCCAGTCTGTCTGCTCTTGCTTGAGGGGAACACTGACCCTGCCGACTGCAGATGTAGAAGCCTTGCCACAGTGGTGAGAACTGAAATGAGTGAAATCAACTCTCTGCCCTTCAAAACAAAGAGCAGGCAGAAGTGTAAGGAGGATGGCACAGTCTCAGAGACCATATGTATCCTGCTGTGGGAGCCTGGGAGCTTAATCAAAGCACCTACAGGTCCCAGGATCTGACTGTCTTTTTCCAGATTTCATCCCTTGGCTGGATACCCGAAAAGGGCTGCAGGGCTGAGATGTTTAAAGCATGAATAGAAAATTTCTAGCCTTCTCTCCTACTACCACCCCCCCATGCATTGCTCCAGCCCAGTCTGAACACCACGAGGTATTTTAAAATAATTTCTACTTTGATGAATTGCTGGGGAGTCCACAATTGCTCATAATCAAAGGGAGAAAAATGCAAATGAGATCCGGCCGAGAACTATCACCACCAAACGTTTATTTCACTGCACAGTGCCAAAAAGAATTAAAACAACATTAAACTCACAGCAATCATGTTTAAGCCCTCGTTTCCAAGTGCCAAATTGCACCACTCTGGATCATACAGATGTTCGTTAATTATGCTAATTTTTATTAAACTATTAAAATGGAGAGAGTACTGGCTCAGTCAGGTAGACCCCAGCTCTGAATGAACCCTGCTCTTGTCTAAAGGTGCTAATTTACTGCATTTTTATTAAGTTGCTGATTCTTGGGTTTTAGTTTTAGGATGGCAAAGAGAACTGAATTTCTGGGATCAACGTTTTCTATAAAGACTGATTTCTCTTTGCCCAGATGTTTGGAAAGATTGAGAAAATGCTGAGAGGCTCCCAGGAGACCTGAAATCCTCAATTTGGAAGTGTTTCTATCTTCAAGGTAGGGATACACATCTACAAGTGAAAATGTAGGGCTTCAGAATTACATGTGCTCATGACTCCATAACTCTACATATATATTCTGAATGGTAGAGCTAAGATTTAAATTATACAAAATTGTTCAATGAGGATGTTTTAGATAAGAATATAAAAAGTTATTTTAAAAAAACCACAAACCTTTCCATCAGGGCTTGCCACAAAGTCTTTTTAGAAACCTTTCATCTAAAATAAGTACACTGTACAGTTTGTTCTCATCATAAATATTTCTAGGTTTGACTAAACATCTGTTTCTCTCAACACCAACCTTGCCCCACCTGCTTGAATATCCCACATGAAGAAGTCTTAAAAATAAAAGTTGGCTATTTGGACTCCATTATCTGGCTGGAAAAACTATTGGTCTGGGTGAGTGGAGGGTTGAGTGAACCCGAAATAGACGCAGCACTCACCATCAGCAACAATCAAAGTGTTTATAGGGGATTGCACACTGCCATAAAAGAATTTATGCTGCTAATCTCCATCAACAAGAAAAAAAAAAATCCTACCAAACCTGCCATAAAAAGAACAGCAAATTCTATAAACAAAAAGCAGTATGGCCACCAACAACGGGCATGTTGCACAGCTTGACTCTGCCTCCAGTGGTTTCCTATTGCTGTTTATGGTTTCAAGACTATCATGGACCTCCTCGGTGCTCCTCCTGTCACAGGGCCCTGAGTCCCTGTGTGGTGCTGCAAATACCCTGTCAGTAGGTGTCAGGGGATATCCGGGGAAAACCAGCAGGCACCTATCATAAGCCTTAAAAGAGATTAAATACCCCTACTCCATGATTGCTACATTTTAATTTCTCTCCTCCCTGCTGGTTCCTATTTGTATAAGCTCTTCCATGGCTCCCCTGGAGTAGCACAGACATGACCTGGAATGACCATCCTATCTTGGGATGAGAATTCAATTTCTAGGCTCAGTGAATCCTAGGCTGTTCCAACAAAAGGAATTTACCATCCTCCAGGGCACATATTCTTAAACCAGAGTCTGTGAACCCCTGGCCTCTCTATGGATGGATGTGAAGGAATCTTTGAACTCCCTGAAACTGGTGTAAAATTTTGTGTGCATGTGTATATGGGCCTCGTCCCTGGGGTGAGGCCTTGACCTTTCATCAGATACTCAAAGGGTTTATGAGCCCTCTGCAGTTTACCAGCCGGCACTCTAGGGGAAAAAATACAATGGTCTTTATGGCCTGGATCTGTACTTCGGCCCAGGGTGGGTATCGCTGCACTCACCCCACACACTTCTGCTTTTAAAAAATACAGTGAAGGAGAGGCCAGGTGCGGTGGCTCACACCTGTAATCCCAGCACTTTGGGAGACCAAGGCCAAACTCCAGATCACAAGGTCAGGAGTTCTAGACCAGCCTGGCCAATATGATGAAATCCCGTCTCTACTTAAAATACAAAAAAATTAGCCGTGCGTGGTGGTGCACCCCTGTAATCCCAGCTACTCGGGAGGCTGAGGCAGGAGAATCACTTGAACCCGGAAGGCAGAGGTTGTAGTGAGCCGAGATAGCACCACTGCACTCCAGCCTGGGCGGCAGAGCGAGACTCCTCAAACAAAACAAAACAAAACAAAACAAAACAAAACAAAACAAAACAAAACAAAACAAAAACCAGTGAAGGAGAATCAAGAATCCTCATTCCTTCCAAGCTGGATTTCATGGGCTTCAACCCTCCAGCTGCAGAGGCTATTCCTTCCTCAAAGGCCAACTGCACTTGTGTACCTCTTTTAAGGCATCATCTCTTTTATGTCTCTCTTTTTTTTTTTGAGATAGAGTCTTGCTCTGTTGCCCAGGCAGGTGTGCAATGGCATGATCTTGGCTCACTGCAACCTCTGCCTCCCGGGTTCAAGCGACTCTCCTGCCTCAGCCTCCTGAGTAGTTGGGCTTACAGGCGCCCGCCATCATGTCCAGCTAATTTTTGTATTTTTAGTAGAGATGGGGTTTCAGCATGTCGGCCAGGCTGGTCTCAAACACCTGACTTCAGGTGATCCCGCACACCTCAGCCTCCCAAAGTGCTGAGATTACCAGCATGAGCCACCACACCCCGCCAAGGCATCATCTCTTTAACTGTGACTTCAAAGTTGTGGTGTCTTCTCATAATTTCCATTCAAATGGCTTGGGGCAATTCCCTGGAGAAAGCTCCTAATAGAAACATTCTCTTTTCACATTGAATTGGGTTCCAAACCTCCATGAAACAAGATTCCCAGAAAATGTCTCATATTTTTTTGTTCTTTTTTTTTTTAACTATAAAAGTTCACTATGTCAGTACTTATGAACAAGAGCCCACTAATCCGAAAGATTAGTAAGTGCTTGATATATGTATGGGAAAGGCCAATCAATCACAGAATTATTAGTTTATGATTGCTTATTTCTCTTATTAGTGTTTGTGTATCATACACTGCCATTAGTTAAGATAGGAAATTTGAATTCCTAAGCAGAGTAACTTGTACTATTCCAGGGTCAGTTCCAAACAACACATTTTTACTCTGGATTTCCCCACAAATTCTCTACTCCTAAAATCCAGTTTTGGATATACAATGCTTTCTTAGGGTATCATACACTATGAAATAAATTAAGGGCTCCAACACAGCATCCTTCTAACTGCTGAGAAAAACAAGGCTGGGAACAGGAATTGTTCACCAAAGACAAAGTACCCATTTTTCAGCAAAGATAGTTTTATGAAAAGATTTTCCAGAAGGAGAAAGGAGATGGTCAGTTGGGTGGCTGGTGGGTTAGAGGTGTCGGAACTTGTGAAAGGATCGAAGCTCAGCACTTGGCTGAAACCTTGGGTAGTGTGGCAGCCTCTCCGGCCTGTTTTACAATGTGTTCTAAGTTCTTGGCAATCACTTTCTCTTTTTCCATTATTCAGAGTTTTGGTCTATAAATCATAATAAAAATGAATCATTAAATTTGCCTCGATTGAGCTAGTTTTATTTATTGTTACATTTCGAGGAACTTGCTAACTTGGAGATTGATGGGCCTGGATACAGGGGAAGGTATGTGAGTATGAGAAGGGGACCTGGGAAAGCTGGGTAGTCAGCAGCAGCAATTGGGAGGGGGGTGGCTCATGGGGACAGCTCCACAAAGCGCACCCTGAGCTAAGTGTTCTGAGAAGAGGAATGTGTTCTCTAGATGGGGGGGGTCTCAGAGCACTTGAGTGTGAGAGAACATTTAGCCTTAAGGGTGAAGCTTATGTCCTGTACCGGGTGGGAGTGGATAATAATCAAGTTGAGGCCACGGAGGTATGCAGGGCCTGTGCACACACACTGTATGTTGTTGGTGAAGTGTGTGCAAAACAGAGTGGGTGTGTGCACGTGTATGTGACAGAAAAATCATAAGCTGTGAAGGTAAGAGCAAAGGTGAAACAGGGCTGTAAGTTAAGAGAAATGAAAAGAAGCACACAACTTGAACTTTACCTAAAGAAGAGAGAAGGGATAGAGAGAATGTAAACACTCTGCAGATGGGAGAAAGCAAGGCGCCAAGTGCAAAAGTCAGGAACAATAGAGACAGCACCACTTCGGAGCTGATAGAATTGTGATACCATGTGAGACGGGAGTATTAATATGTATTCCATAAACTGCGCAGCTCTGCACCGCTCTGTTTTGCTCTGACCGCAGTACCAGCCTCAGGCACCACAACACAATTTGGAAACAATGTGACGGAAATGTTTAATCTGCTCGGCCCATCTGTGCTGCGTATTTCTCCAGATCTCCCTGAGAGAGGCGCCTTGAATCTCCACATTGCCTTTAATATTCTCCTAAATCACCTCCCCACTGCACTTCAAGGGCCATTGCTACAATATCACAGGTTCATCCAAAGTGCAATGGGGAGGGGGTGTGGGGGGAGATGCAGGCCGGGAGATTTTTTATTTTAAAATAATTTCCAGAGATCGTCTTTTCTGCTTCCTTTAAAAAAAAGAAGAAAAGTTATTCTACTGTTGCCGTAAGGTTATTGAGGTTGTTTGCTACAAAACAGGATAGGATAGAGTGGAATCATTCTCCAAAGAATTATTTTTATTAATCTCGATTCTCTCAAATGCACAAGGGAGGGGTGAGCAGATGCTCATTTTCTCTTATCTCTTTTCCTTGCACCTTGCTAGAAAGCACACACAGGGTGTTCTAGGGTGATGTGTTCATTTGGGGCTGGAGCCTCTCTCCTTTTCACTCTTGGCATCAAGTACCAGTTTGTTAGTTCCCAGGGCCAACTCTGTCTCTGCTCTACTCTAAACAAAGCCATCTCAATCAGGACAAGCATCCATTTAGTCTCTGGTCAACATGCCCTCATTAGGAGAGTCTATATTTTTAATTTTAGCTTAAAACCTAAGATTTTCTCTCTTTAAGTACAGATGTTGGGTCTCAGATTTCTACTGCCTTTCCCCACTTGATTGTGCCAGATTCAGCAATTTGGGTCTAGCTGGGGTGGGCTTTGCAGAAAGACGTGTGACAAGTCACCATGTTCCAGACCCTAGACAAATGGAAGCGAGTTGCACATCACCAAGAAAATTAGGATTCCTTTTGCTCTGTGAATTAAAGAAATGAATAATTTAATCCTCAAGATTGTTCCGGCGAGGGAAAGGCAACGTCCCAGTTGCGGAGCCCTACAGCCTGTCGGTGTGTTACATCATCTGCACACATAGGCGTTTCCATGACAACCGCTTATAGCTTCATTTCCTGGATCCCTCTAGGGGGTGTCACAGCCAGATCCACCTGCTTTTCACCCTACCCTCAGTGGGGTCATGGTAAGGTCGCCAGAATAAATGAACGCGGGTACTAATGATCTGTTTACTGCTGTTTATGCTCTGTGTGTGTCAGGGGCACGCACATTTAGAGAGCTCATTATGGTTGCAATTAGAATGCACCATCGCTAGATATTTAACTCCTTTTTCTTTTAAATTAGCATTTTAATAACATTCTTTGAGCAGAGAAACAAAATGACCATTTTTCACGGACAAACTTCTAGCTGTAGGTGCAACTTTAATGGCAAAGTTGTGAAGGGGAAAGAAGGGGAAAAAAAGGCCATTTTTACTACTTTCACCCTCCTCCTTACCAAAAGGATATTTTTATTTGCTTTCTAACACACTCAATTTCCTAAATTTGTTTTGAATCCAATTATTTTGGGTGGCTTAAAGTACTGCACTCTTGTTGGACGGAAATTAGCAGCAATTGAAATTAACTTTTTATGTGACCTGTGAAAGGGGCTAAAATAATTACAAGTGTGTAGAAGAAACTCGCTCTCCAAAAGACCCTTGCTGTAGGATCAGGCTGTGATCCGATCATGCCATTATCCGAATATCTTTATACAGCAACTGCAAGGGCTTTTTTCTTTAAAAAGGTGATTGCAATTATTGTTTCTGTTTTATAATTATCAGGATTATCTCATAGAAAATAAGTGATGACAAAAACTTGTCATTATAGACAGGATAAATAAGCAGAAAGAATGAAAACAGTAACACAGCATTGTTTACCATTTAAAAATGGTGAGCAACAAAAAGCAGGACAGTAGGAACAAGAAAGGTGTAGAGACCCACTTGATCACAACGTTTCAAAAGGCATTCCTTTTTAGGGATCAGCCAACACCTTTTCTAGGTGTTTATAGATGCTCTGTTTCTGTAAAGTACAGTGAAAAATAACAATTTGAATGTTTCGATTATCTTTCCCAGTCCGTTCCATTTTCATTATTTATTTCCTATAAATCGGGACCTTGCTGAACATAATTCTGCAGACAAGGAGGTGGATGGGACAGCCAATGTGAACAAGGAGATAGATGGTGGGTGCGTGTAAGACAGATGCTATGTGCTTATGAAAAGGAGCAGTATGTCTGCATGTGAACATCCACAAAATAGAGCAAGCAAGTGTGTACACTATAACAGATATTTATAGGTGGAAAAATGTGCAAGGAGGATTGTGTGGGAACAGGCACAGAGAGTCTGAAATGGTTTGCTTTTTTCCTACCCTCCTGGAATCCACGTCCAAGTTCTGCCTAAGATGTCCCACACTTGCTGTGGCTCCTGTGAACCTCGCAAGCCTTTCCATGACAACAGACGGGGATTTCACAGCCAGAAGACTTAGGAGGTCAATAGTTGAAAAGCAAGAGTAAGAAAGAGAGATCTTTAAACAATCACACTAACCTCCCTTCCCTTCTAAAGATAGAAGGAAAAAATTTAAAGACGCAGCAGGAAAAAAAAAAGAGCCTTTCTAAAAATGCAAGTTTAAACTGTTCACGCTTTTGTATCAGCCTAGTTGCACCTTAGAATCTGCCATTTCATAAATAAAATACCGATGGCATAGACAATAATTTGGTGATAGCTACCCCAGGACATATCTAGATGCACTTCTGTTATTTTAATTAAATACTGCATTATGGTTTCTGACAACTACATAGCTACAGCGTAAATGAATTCAGAATTAAAGTGTTACTTAGGCATTCAGTAATTTTTGTTTCATTCCTCAGTTTTACAAAGCAAATAGCTATAAAATCAAGATGTTTGTTCATTTACAGATGGAGCAGGATTGTCGTCGCTGTTTTTTCCCTCTTTAATCCTCATCCACAAAAAGAAGACAGAGCTCAGAGTCTGGCTCCCAACACTCTTAGCTTATGAGCCACATCGCAAAGAAAAATACATCCTCTTGACTATAATGTGAAATGCTGAATATTAATTGCTGGTATTATGCTTATCTTTCTAGCCGGGTTCTGTCTTTTAACAATTATTTGGATGGGCTACAGTCTTGCACTGCCAGGAGATTTTTCTCCTTTATTTAATAGTTAGAAACCTATTTTATTTTATTAAAAAAATTATAAAGTTCACAATGCTTCATGTAAGTTCTTAGTATTTGGAACTCTCCCCAAATATAGAATATTATTAGACACAGAGAAACTGCAGAATCTCTTGCTAAAAAGATGATGAACATTTCTGCATTTAAAAGAAAAAATAATTTTCATTTTAGCAATATTAATATTCCTTAATGAAAATGGAGAGGGTGTTACAATTTGATATACTTAGTTAGTTTCAATGTCACTTCACTAGCAAATCATGAGGAAGTTTCAGAATATTCTCATCTATCAGGTGCAGATTTTCACTCAAAATTAATATGTGGAGTAAAAGGATTTTTTCCCAAATCTGAGGATTTAATTGTATCTTTAATGTTTCATATGTCAAGATGAAAGTTTTAAAATAATGTTTTCTGAAACCATTTCCTATTATTTCTAATTTGAGAATCAATATGGTCTTTTTATTAGCCTTAAATACCATACGTCTGGGAATGTCTGCAAATTTAAGCTTTTCTGTGTTCTAATCAATTACCTTCAATCTTGCATAACTAATTCTATAACCTGCACAGAAGTTACTGCCCTGTATGTTAGCAATGAGGTTATAATTTGTTTCAATATTTTGCTAGTTTGGTTAGAGAGCTGAATCCATGCAATACTAAGAACTAGTGGCAGAAGAGGCTTGGGGAGATTGAGTTCCTTTTGAGAAAATAATTTTACTGAAACAAAGCTTTTGTGACTCCCTTTAAATAGGGCATCTCACCAAAATGTCATCCAGCCTCTTTGGCAGATTAGTGAGGAGTTTATTACTAAATCTCTGTCTAATAAACGTGCAGTTGACTCTGTGGGAGCTGCTTGTTATAATACTGGCGATGGGAAATGGAGGAAATGTCACAGTTAAAGACACAAATTTTCCCCATAATATATTCGAATGGAAACCTCTGAATCCAATACTACATGGGCATATCTAATAAATTCACAATATTTCAGTCTCAACAGCCTTCACCGGTTAGTTTTAAAGATTTATGTGGTAAAAAATTACTCAGTGATGAATATGGTTTATTCTGTGCAGTATTGGAGGTATAAGGAATTAAACTACCGTCTTTAACAGTGAATTTATTATTACCTCTGTCAAAGACGAAGACTTTAACAGCATTTGTTATAAATTCACTGCAAAATAAATGGCTGGAATTTTTAACACTGGAGTTTGTAAAGCATCGGGTGATTCTGAGCATTAACCTAACCCTGCCATGGCTTATATGGGTCTAGGTAAACATTTCTGTCTGGGCTTCATAGTTAATTATCTGGTCTGGACTTTTCTCCAACTGAAAAGTGTGTGTGCACATGGACACACACACACACACAAAGAAAGTGAAAGGTCTTGTCCAGGACAACTGTTTAGGAATAAGTAGATTAGAGAGGAAAATGCCAATTTTACTCTCTTTTTAAAAACTGGGTTTTAGAATAAATGGTCAGGGTTTGCAGAATAGGGTTGATGTGCAATTGGGCCTCTTGTTAGCAGGTTTACATGCATGCATATGCACACACACATAAACACCGTCTGCCTTTTGTCCTCTCTTGGAATGGGTGTCCCCTCATTTATAAAAATTACCTGGAAGGAATGAGGCTGCCAGGGTTTGTTCTAGACGATTGGTTCCTGTCTGGGGGAAAGGAATGGCCTCTACTGAATTTGACCGGTATATGACCGTTGCCTTCCGGCTGACCCCAAATCCCATTCCTATCCTCCTAACTCTATTGCCTCCCATAGGGGTTATTAATGAGAGAAAACACCATCATCATCATCTTCATCATCACAGCACAGTGTTGACCTGCTTGTTAACATGAAATGGGGTGGTGGGGACACCTTCTGCTTCTCTTTCGTACTATCATAAATAAGAAAAGATACTTTGCCATAGGATCCCCTCACTCACCCTCTTTGATTAGGTCAGAGGTGCATAATAGCTCTTTGACAGGCATTGATCAGTTTCATCACACTGTTTGGGCAGCCTGTGCCCCAGGCCTATATTCTCCCCACTTACTACCCCTAAATTACCTCCCAGATAACCTCCCGCCCATCCCCCACTCAGCCAACCAGAGGGTATGGTGCCTGAGGAAATCCTAAATGGACACTAGATGTCACCAAACACCTCCTTTCCCTCAGAGCACTGAAATTAAAAAAAAAAAAAGAAAGAAAACAACAAAAAAACCCTTCATTTAAAGCAATTGAAGGAATTAACTTATCTGTTTTTATGAGGGTTGTTGTGACATTCAACTAAGCACACTTAAAAGAGGAAGTATTGCTGCATTAAGATAATTTTTACAACATACAAATCTCTTTTGGAGAGAGCAGGGTCAAGGGAGGGCAAAGGTTTACATTCTTTAAGTAGCCCTTTGAGGAAGTAGGTGGAGAAAATCGGGTTAAAACTCCCATTATAACAGACATAGTGTTGTGTTAACATAGTCCAGGTGTGCTGGCTCAGGCCCACTGCATTCAGATGACTAGACTCTGGCTGTGGAGCCAGGATCCAATCTGAGTTTAAGTAGCTGCAGTCCAGGGTGACAAAGTCTGTCCATTCTTCTTCACAAAAGACCCATGACCATCTGATGGCATCACGTGTTCCACGCTAAACTTGAATTTGTCTGTAAGGCCCCCTGTTTCCATATCAATTGCATCAGTAGGGAAGATGACCCAGATCCTTGTGTGTCTGGGCCATGAGAATACCTTCCCACCCCAGCTAAGCCACCATGTAAGTATAAACCTTACGTCGTGCCCAACTGGTTGCTCCAAGGCTGCTTTCCAAGAAGTAAGGGACTGGACAATTCCTTGGAAGAGCCTCAGACCAATTTATGATGCACACAACCCAAGCCCAAGAGATGTATCCCACTAGCTCAGTTTACCTTAAATGGAAGACCTCATCCTCCTTCCTAGTCAATTGAAAAAGAGTTTCTCTTTCTCTCCCTCTTTAATTTGCCCTTCTGAACAGCTCATGTTACCACCATAAATAACTTCCGGAACAGGATGCTTTTTTAAAAAACGGGTGTTTAAGAGTTACCTTGGCAGGGCGTGGTGGCTCACGTCTGTGATCCCAGCACTTTGGGAGGTCAAGGTGGGTGGATCACTCGAGTCCAGGGGTTCAAGACCAGCCTGGCCAACATGGCAAAACCCCAATTCTACTAAAAATGCAAAAAATTAGCCAGCTGTGGTGTTTCATGCCTGTAATCCCAGCTACTAGGAATGCTGAGGCAGGAGAATCACTTGAACCCGGAGGTGAAGGTTGCAGTGAGCCACAATCACGCCACTGCACTCCAGTCTGGGTGACAGAGCAAGACTCTGTCTCCAAAAAAAAAAAAAGTTATCTTGAATAGTGGAACAAGAACTATTATTATTATTTTAATTGTTTCTTGAGACGGAGTCTTGCTTTGTCGCCCAGCTAGAGTGCAACAGCACGATCTTGGCTCACTGCAACCACTGCCACCCAGGTTGAAGCCATTCTCCTGCCTCAGCCTCCCTAGTAGCTGGGACTACAGGCATGTGCCACCACGCCTGGCTAATTTTTGTATTTTTAGTAGAGATGGGGTTTTACCATGTTGGCCAGGCTAGTCTCGAACACCTGACCTCAGGTAATCCACCTGCCTCAGCCTCCCAAAGTGCTGGAATTACAGGCGTGAGCCACCATGCCCTGCCAACAAGCACTATTATTATTTGGAAAGAATGTTCCCTAGTGAGAGACCTTGGAGCCAAGAAGACAAGGATCACTTTTCTGAAAGCTAGGACTTGTGACTTGTCTTATCCAAAGAGAGGCATCTTACCTCTCTTTCTGCCACTTACAACAAGTGACCACAGGCCTGGCACAGTGGCTCATGCCACCTGCCTCAGCCTCCCGAAGTGTTGGAGTTACAGGCATGAGCCACCATGGCCAATATGCAAAACATGGCAAATATGGCAAAACCCCATCTCTACTGAAAATACAAAAATTAGCTGGGTGCAGTGGCACTTGCCTGTAGTCCCAGCTACTCAGGAGACAGGCAGGAGAATTGCTTAAACCCGGGAGGCAGAGGTTGCAGTGAGCTGAGATGGTACCACTGCATTCCAGCTTGGGTGACAGAGCCAGACTCCATCTCAAAAAAAACCAAAAACAAAACAAGTGACCAAAGTGGTTCTGGTCCACAAAAGGGCCTTGCAATCCTCAGATGAAAGGAACTAAGCCAGGGCACCACACCATCACATGGAGGGTGATTCGGCACCTGCCCTGTCATGCCTGGTGCCCAGGCTGAATGGATTTTTGGAGTACACCTGTTGTTGAACCCCTGCCAAGTACTGATGGCCACTAACCCCCAAATCACTTTTCCCCGCTGTTGATGTTTGGAATGTCAGACAGGACTGAGCAGCAGCCGGCATGTATTTCAAACACAGCAGATGGATTTTTATATTAGCTCCTATTTCATGTTCAGGCAGAGCGACCGCCACACTAAAACCGCAGCCTCAGTGCTGCCGAGTTTGCTTCTGTGAGATTAATTCTGTGAAATTAATTGGGACAAGATTGAAAAGGAAATTAAAATGCAGCTGAGTGAACAGGCCTTTCAAACACCTTTTTCCTGCTCTATTCAAACTTGAATTCTGCGGTGGTCGCTGGCATCGTGGGAAGTAATTTACGAGACGCAGGCTCTCAGGAGCCATTGGTTACGTATGAGGAGACCTGCACCAGCGCCACAATCTGGAGCCACTGAAGAGCGCAAAACACCCCGCTGTGGCTTGAGCTGCGTCCTGGCTCCAGGGAGGAAGGGAAGCTTAGTCTCTCACCAGAAAAAGCTGTTCAGAAATATCTGAGTCCAAAAGGAACACAGGAACATCCGCTGGATGCTCAGATCTGCTTTGTTATTAAAATCTCCCTTTAATATATTTTGAGACCCAAATTGGAACTCAGTGAATTAAGTGGGCATGCCGCTGCATGGGGCCAAGGAATGCATGGATGTGATGCACAGTGGTCAGTGGGAGTCCTCCTGCTGACTGTGCCACTGGTTACTGTTTCAGAGTTTGGATGTGTGGTTCTGGTCTCTCCAGGAAATGAAGTTTGAATAATTGGTCAGGGACGAAAGCTCTCAGACCAGGAAAGGGATGGTGGATTTTCATGTAGCCCTCTTCACTGGGTAGTTTTTTTTCATGTCCAAGTGAGCACCTTTTGTGCTGTAGATCATCTCTTTTTCAACAATTTACTGAACTCCTAGTAAGTGCCCAACAGTGATCCAAAAGTTTATTATTAGTGGAAGGGAAGGAAACATTCCTACATGCCAGGCACTTCCTTGCACAAATTATCTAATTTAAGCATCACAACAAACCTATAAATATACATTTTCCCAGTTGTCACATGTGAGGAAGCTGAAGATTAGCAGGATTAAGAGATTTTTGCTCACGGTCGTAAATAACCTGTCTCT
>NW_016107543.1:542855-582280 GCF_001604975.1 Cebus imitator | reverse complement strand
TGAGGCAGGTGGGTCGCCTGCGGTCAGGAGTTCAAGACCAGCCTGGCCAACATGGGGAAACCCTGTTTCTACTAAAATACAAAAATTAGCCGGGCATGCTAGTGGCACCTGTAATCCCACCTACTTGGGAGGCTGAGGCAAGAGAATTTCTTGAACCTAAGAGGCGGAGGTTGCAGTGAGCTGAGATCACGCCACTGCACTGTAGCCTGGGCAACAAAGAGAGACTCTATCTCAAAAAAAAAAAAGAAAAGAAAAAAAGGAAAATGGATAAATCGGCCGGTGCGGTGGCTCACGCCTGTAATCCCAGCACTTTGGGAGGCCGAAGTAGGTGGATCACCTGAAGTCAGTAGTTTGAGACCAGCCAGACCAACATTGGAAAACCTGGACTCTACTAAAAATAGAAAATTAGCTTGGCATGGTGGCACGTGCCTGTAATCCCAGCTACTCAGGAGGCTGAGGCAGAAGAAGCGCTTGAACCTGGGAGGTGGTGGTTGCAGTGAGCCGAAATCATGCCATCGCACCCCTGTCTGGGCAACAAGAGCAAAACTCTATCTCCACGAAAGAAAAACAAACCAAAACAGAAAACAAAAGCGATAAATAGCCCTCTTTCTGGGATCATTTGTGCCCAAAGGCAAGACTGAAAGATTCTCCTGAGTTTGGTCCTAGATTCTAGAGTTCAAAGTTGGATCATACTTGGGTGACTATTAAGAAATAGCAGGAAGCAGCAGGAGCCTACGACCAAAGCTGCCATCATCATCTCCCCTACCCCCTCTATCTCACTTCCCTTTCTAGATCCTCTAGCCTCCTCACCGCGGACTCGGCCTTTCAGAATACTTTTATTAGATAGACAGAGAGGGGGAAACCAGACGTATTTATAAGAACTTCTGAAAACAAAAGCGCTGGTAATTAAAAAAAATTATTTTTTGTTTAAACTGAATAAGTAATTAAAGCTAAAACACTTTTTTGTGTGGAACTTCCTTAGCAGTTTCACAGTGTCAGGCCCACCATATTTAGAACAGGAATGTCTGAGGTAGAAGGATTCTTAGATGCTATACAACTCCACTCTCTCATTTAACAGGCAAGGAAACAAGTCCAGTTAAGCTGAGCAGCACACAGCTGCCTGCATCTGTGTTTCTCAGGGAAACAGACATCCCCAGATTCCTAAACAGCAGGCCTTTCTTGTCCAACAGAGCTTCTACTGGACAAAAAGAAAAGTAAAATAGAGCTTTCTAGATGCCATTTTCCTGGACTAAATTCAACTTGGGTTAGTTCTTTTTATTTATTTTCTTTTTTTCTTTAACTTGGGTTAGTTTTGTCCTTACAGGTGTGAGAGACAGCTGTGGAGTGTAACGGACCCCAACAAAGGAAGGCAGCTGAGACTAAAGTGGGAATAAATTAGGATCTATCTGAGAGAAAATTCCAGAGAGTAGGCACAATTGACCTTCTGAATAGACAGATGGCTGGGAATGACAGTGGAATCTCCTTTTCTATCTGAACTTATTCATTTGTGCTTCTTAGAAGCAACACAATAAATAGATTGGGTGGCCTTTTAAGGTTCCCTCCTGTCCAAGGATTACTATTGAATTAGGTAATATAATAAAGGTGAATCCAAATTGAAATGCTCCCCAAACCAACGTTAACTGGAATGAAGCTTCATGAGGGAAAGGTCAGCTGAGCTCCTAACTTCTCATTTCCTCTTTGATATGCAGGGATTTACAATATGGGGAAGGGAGCCAGCTGGTATAGCTTTTTGGGGAAGAAATATGCTACTACTAATATAATGGATCAGTATGAAAATGGACTCAGAACCTTCCAGAAGAGTGGAGAAAGAAGCTGATAGAAACAGGGCAGCGAGGTATTCTCATTGAATTAAACTCTTATATATTAGCTTTCTTTTCTTCTTTTCTTTTTGGAGAGAGAGCCTCACTGTCACCAAGGCTAGAATACAGTGGCAATCATGACAGCAATCATGGTAGCCTTGAACTCCTGGGCTCAAGTGATTCTCCCAGCTCAGCCTCCAGAGTAGCTGAGACTACAAGCATGTACCAACATACCCAGCTAGTTTTTTTTTATTTTGTAGAGATGGGATCCTGCTATGTTGCCCAAGCTGGTCTCAAACTCTTGGCCTCAAGCATCCTCCTGCCTCGGCCTCCCAAAATACTGGGATCACAGGTATAAGTCACCATACCTGTCCTATGTTAGCTTTTAGTAACAGAGAAGGGGAAGAGGAATTGGTTAAAAAAAAAAAAAGATTGGGTTGGTTCCCAATGTTCTTTGAGATTTCTTAAAAATACGGTAGCCACGGTAACCACAGACAGCTCCATACTGCAGGACAGGTCACTGCACAACTCCTTCTAACTAGAGGAAAGGGACCCCCAGTGAAAAGCCATTAACAAAGGCAAAAGACATGCAAAACAAACAAAATAATCATGACAGAGAGAAGGCCAGCAGCCAGTCTGGCTCTCTTCTCCCCACCTCCTGCTGCAGGCACCTCCAGACAATGTAAACAGTTAATTTGTTCACCTGCAGGCTCTGGGCAAACAGAGGCCTGGTCACACCTGAGTGGATAACTCGATTACCCCTGTAATGCCAGCGTGGTAATGTACACAAATTCTATTACACGGCAAACCTTGCTTTCAGGCATTTGAAATACCAATCAGGCCAATGTCCACTCCCTTCTTTGCTTCCAATTTATTCTTGGTGTATTGGAGCTGCACCGAAATGGCACTAGGGTGGTAGTGAGTTAAGAATCCAGGAGAAATCACTAGAAGATTGTGATCTCACTCAGTAACGCCTGCAGGCCTTGTTCTCTGTTGCAAACAAAGGGTTGGGTTTGAATTGGGTCCATATTTAAAGGGGCCTGATTCTGTTGGAACCATGGAAAGGTGCTCTGGGTCAGACCTAGATTGTTTCCTAAGGTGCTTATGGTATATCTCAAACCAAGACAAACCTTTGCCTAAGGTAGTAAAATTCTCAGAATAAAGATAAAAGATATTCACACATTAAAAAGGAAGAAAGATAAATGATAAATGACAGATTAATAACCAATGGGTTTTCAGTTTTCCCTTATGGAATCCACATACTCAGCAATTAAGAAGTAAGTTGTGCCCATTTCAAAAATGTGTTTGTAGAGATTGATTGCATGGAGAGAGGGCTTTTTAAGAAGTGCTAGGAATAGAACCTATTATTTTAGCCCACCTGTAGAATATGTATTGTCTTTCTTTCTTTTTTTTTTTTTTTGAGACAGAGTTTCACTCTTGTTACCCAGGCTGGAGTGCAATGGAGTGATCTCGGCTCACCGCCACCTCCGCCTCCTGGGTTCAGGCAATTCTCCTGCCTCAGCCTCCTGAGTAGCTGGGATTACAGGCACGCGCCACCATGCCCAGCTGATTTTTTGTATTTTTAGTAGAGACGGGGTTTCACCATGTTGACCAGGATGGTGTCGATGTCTTGATCTCGTGATCCACCCGACTCGGCCTCCCAAAGTGCTGGGATTACAGGCGTGAGCCACCGCGCCCGGCCTGCATTGTCTTTCTTTACCAAAATGATCCTACTGATCTCCCAGACTGTAGCCCATGAGTTCTGAATCTTCTTCACATCAGTGATTGATCTATAATAATCTATCCTTTAAAAAAAAAAACAGTTTGTTATGGTCAGCAATACTATTTGTGAGATAGTTAGCTGGAACTAGGGTTAACCTGTGACTGAGGAAGAGAATAAAGTTAGCTGGCCCGTGTGTGATTGAATTCACTTTCTTGGCCTTATCAGCAATTGCTCAAACCAATTGAGTTAACTAGCTCTGACTCCTCCCCCATATGTAATTATGTTACAGTCTTGTTTATCTATAAATGAAATAAGAAGACAGCTTACTTAGCCAGAATGATTACAGTAGTATTATATGGTAATAAATTATGTACATAGTGATGACCTTTAAGCACAAGTCCCTAAAAAAGATTAAATTTCGATTGGCATAGTTTTGGTATAATACCAATTTTATTTTAAAATTTTATTTTATTATTTTTATTATTTATTTATTTATTTTGAGGAGTCTTGCTCTGTTGCCAGGCTGGAGTGTAGTGGCGTGATCTCGGCTCACTGCAACCTCTGCCTCTCAGGTTCAAGCGATTCTCCTGCCTCAGCCTCCTGAGTAGCTGCGACTACAGGCACCCACCACCATGCCTGGCTAATTTTTGTATTTTTTTTAGTAGAGATGGGGTTTTCACCATGTTGGCCAAGATGGTCTCAATCTCCTGACCTCATGTTCTGCCCGACTTGGCCTCCCAAAGTGCTGGGATTACAGGTGTGAACCACTGTGCCCAGCCCCCTCCCCCTTTTTTTTTGAGACTGAGTCTCCCTCTGTCACTCAGACTGAAGTGCAGTGGCACCTTCTCGGCTCACTGCAACTTCCACCTCCTAAGCTCAAGCAATTCTCCTGCCTCAGCTTCCTGAGTAGCTGGGCATGCACCACCATACCCAGCTAATTTTTGTATTTTTAGCAGAGGCAGGGTTTTATCTTTTATCATGTTGGCCAGGCTGGTCTTGAACTCCTGACCTCAAGTGATCCACTCGCCTTGGCCTCCCAAAGTGTTGGGGTTACAGGCGTGAGCCACCGCGCCTGGCCTTGTATTTTTATTTTTGAGACAGGATTATCTGTCTCAGAATCTATTTTGCTCTCACCCAGGCTGGAGTGCAGTGGTGTGATCTCAGCTCACTGCAACCCCTGCCTCCCAGGTTCAAGCAATTCTCATGCCTCAGCCTCCCAAGTAGCTGGGACTACAAGAGCATGCCACCATGCCCGGCTAATTTTTAGTATATGAGTAGAGACTGGGTTTCTAGTATTTTAGACTAGACTGGGGTTTTGTATTTTAGAAGAGACTGGTTTAGGGAGACCTGGGTTGCCCAGGATGGTCTCAAACTCCTGAGCTCAGGAAATTCACCCACTTGACCTCCCAAAGTGCTAGGATTGCAGGCGTGAGCCACCATGTCTGGCATGGCCTTGTATTTTTAAATGTGAAAATTGGTTCTTGAATCTGGATTTTCATCTAAAACTTTTCCCAACAATTATGAATAAATGGGAATTTATATGTGAGCGAGCCATGGGGAGTGTATGACATGGAATAATTCTGTTTATGGTGACTAAATCAAGAGTGAAAAAATTGACTTTCGATTCAGGCCCCATATTCTCTGTCCTTACCTTGCTGAGAATGTGGATGAGGTCACCCCGTTGGAAGGACAGTTCATCTGGCTGGTCACCATGGCAATCCCACAGGCCCTGGTAGTAACTGGCATAGTCTACTGATCAAAGAGAGGAAAAATCAAAGTTAAAAGGACTCTGTTTTTTCCAAGGAGCCCATGTTTTTGCCTTAAATGGAAACCAGGGTTCTGATATTGTCCCTAGGAAACCTCAGATTAAGGAGGGTTGAGATGAGATACAGCCAAATACTCAGCATGAGCAAAGGACTATGGGAGAAGGAGATCATTAACTAACATTAAATATTTACAGATCACTCCTAGTAGGATGCTGTTCAACAATATGATAAATATATTTATTTATTAATAAAAGAAAATCAGGCAGGTAATTTTTCACTTGGGTTTGTAAGTAAGCAGTGCAGAGGTTTCCTGCCAGACTTTCCTGATCCAGGCCATCTAAAGTATCTAGTTTTTCTCTGCATTATGCATTTGAAGGATCAGAGTAAATCTGTGACTTTGGCTTATTTACAAGAAAGGCTGAGTCAGCCAGCAGGCTTTTGGATTACAGCTCACTTTTCGGCCTCCTCTGTCCATAGCAACTTTGTCCTGGGCACTTCCCACCCAGGTACTATATGAGATAATCACCAATAAATACTGAAACAAATAGCGCAGTCTTTAAGTGGAACCAAGGGGGTGTCTTATCCATTACAACTAAATTCTGGGTGGGCTGGCCCTTTTCCAGCATCTCATTTGTAGACCCTGAACATGTCTGCCAAGATTTATCTGCAAGCCCCCAGGGGAAAAGAAACCAAAGTGATCTGCATTAAAAATGAAAGCAACTGAAGACGACAAACCAAGCTTTAGAAGCAGCTGGAGAGATTTACTGAGCTTCTCAGCAAAACTAGATGGCAATGATGCCACAGGACAGCCATCGATTCTTAACAATGAAGAATTTGTATTGATCCTCTACCCGGAAAGGTTAAACACTAGAGTACAAAATGGGAGAGGATCTGGGGATTTGAATGGCAGGAGAGCTAATGCCCACTAGACCAGGGATGCTCCTTGTTCCTTGGGGTGCTCTGTATGAGAGCTGGGAACAAAGCACCTACAAAAAATGAAATTCAACTGATGGGAGTCAGGAAGCCTGGGTTCTAATTAAAATTCTCATGATCTTGGGGGAATCTATTCTATAGATTTCCACCTTTCCCTTTATTAAATTTGACTCTCTCAAGAGCAGTGATAGTACTGGTGGCTGAGGATAGGGCAAGTGGGCAGTAGGGCCACAGACACCCTGCGTATATTTGTTTTTTTCTACTTGTTCCTGACTTACGAGCAATTCAAAGAATAAAGGCATAGGGGGACAAAATCCCTATATGTCTTTGGAAGAGAACTTTGGTAGGAATCTTAAAGGGTACAAAAACAGAGAACAGAGAGAACTATTTAGTTAAGACTCGGGTATTGCAAACAACCGTGAAAATGTCAACCATATAGAAACTCAGGCATGTTTTCTTCACACATAAAATTGTCTGTGTGTGAGTAGACAACAGAGGGCAGCAAACAAGATAACAACTGTGAAAACATTCTGCCACAGAGTTGATCATATGTTTGGAAGAAAAATACTTAGGGAGAAATATGTTAACTATTGAAAAGACAAAGCATATATATTTGGAAATATAAGTACATGAAATAATAGAGAAATATAAATCCCTGAAAAGTGAAAGTAGTTTTCCCAGAGGATATATTATGAATTTTCAATTTTAATGGAGTTGATTAGTCATCCCAAGATTTTGACTAAATTCAGGAATGAAAGAATATTGACATCAATATTTTTCATGGATTTATATATAGTAGAGAAAACCATTTTTATAAAATTAGATTCTAAAACCATAACAATATTTCTGAGCCGTAAGGAGACTGACAAGCTTGTCTTGGTCTTTTCTGGCCAAGTGGATGGTCACTCTGGAGGACTGTTCCCTGCAGTGTGCCTGGATGTGGGATAGGTCCTAATACTAAGTACCCTTTTGGTGTATAAGAAAAGTGATTTGACATTGGGTATACATGGGCCTGGTAGAACATCTAGAAAAAGACCTATTCTTTTTTTTTTTTTGTTTTGTTTTTTTAAAAGATGGGGTTTCACCATGATGGCCAGGCTGGTCTTGAACTCCTGACCTCAGGTGATCCACCCACCTTGGCCTCCCAAAGTGCTAGGATTACAGGCATGAGCCACCGTGCTCGGCAAAAAAGACCTTTCTAAAAGCACAACAGATCATAGGGAAAGCAAGAAGCTAGGAGGAAAACAGAAGCCTTCCAGGAAAAAAATTTAGGTAGAAAAGGTCTTTGATGTTAAAGGCCAAAAGAAGACAGAGTTCAGGAATTCAGGAGATGGTTTAGCTCAGCCCAAGAATAGGGATTGTCAGAAGTAGAACAGCTCCAAAAAACAGGCAGAATGAAGGGCTAAAAACTGGGAAAAGGTTAAACTTGCTAGCTAGCTTGTGCTCTTCTGTATTAAGGAAATCAGTGAGAGGTAGGTAATTCCTTAGCTGGGCAAGATGACTCCATATTGCAGACTTCCTGTTTAACACACATGTGATTTGCATTTATGTGTATGTGTGCATGCAACTTCACTTCTCAGCATCCAACAGACATGTATACAGTACCTACTAAATGCCAGGGCCTGTGTTAGATACTGGGAATTCCACACTGGCCACACATGAGCCCTCCTCTCAAGGCTACCCTTTAGTCGGGGAGGCACCATGGAAAAAACAGTTGTACCAATGTTTATTTGTGATTGTGATATGTCTGTGAAGGAGAGGCTGAGGATGCTGTGTGTAACAGGGAATCTAACATAGTTTGAGGGATTAGAAAGGGCCTTTCTGATCAAGTGGGTGTTATTTAAGTACCTTAAAGAGGGGAAGAGACAAGTTGGAGGAGGGCTTCATTCCTGAAGCTTGGCACCAGGAAGAGCTTAAAAGCCCAGAAGGCTGCAGGGCTAGACCAGCTTCTCCCTAAACCTGCCCAACTCATCCTATAAACAAGAGAATGTATCAGGAGACTTTGATTTCTTTAGCTCAGGGAGAGGAACTGAGAGCCCAAAGGTAAGGCTTGCCTCTGTGGGCTGGATTTAGGTTCCTTTGGGCTTATACTATTCTGGCAGCCGTCTGAAATCAGAAATGGTGCAGCACTCTGACCATTTAATTAATTCAAAACATCCTCATTCTCATTTTGAGGACATTATTCCATCTAATTATTTTTTTTCCAGTCTGTCCATTTGGAATGAAAAACAAAAGAATAAAGCTTAATGCCAGCATTTCTCAATGTCGCTCCAAAAAAATGTAACTCTGCACTAAATAAAGCCTGGTAATTCAAAAGCAAAGCACTAATATATTCAGCATAAAACAGACAGAGGACCTAAAGCAATAATGACACCACTAATAACTAAAACAGTTATAACAATTAACAACAATTACAATGATAGAGAAGCTAATGGGTATGATCACTGCATTTAAATTGCTAGCAGAGCTGAGAAAGACTTTTTCTACAGAAAAAAAAAAAAAAAAAAAAAAAAGAGCAGCATCTTATTCTCTTTATCCTATGTAAGAGAAGCTAAGCTCCAAGCAACCAAAATGTCGTAAGAAGAATAGCAACAGACCAAGTTTAAAAAAAAGTATTGGTTTCTTTTTTCTAGGTATTTATTGCAAAGCATTTGTCATTGCATGCCAGGTTCTTTACAACTAGTGACTGTCATTTCTCTTGTAACCGAGGCCAAGCTGGTGCTACTGATGATAAAGTCAATGTCTGAAAATTAGCCTCTATGATGAGGAAAGTTTTTTTTTTTTTTTTTGAGATGGAGTCTCACTCTTGTCGCCCAGGTTGGAGTGGAGTGGTGCGATCTCAGCTCACTGCAACCTCTGCCTCCCAGGTTCAAGCAATTCTCCTGCCTCAGCCTCTTGAGTAACTGGGATTACAGGTGCCTGCCACCAAGCTTGGCTAATTTTTGTGTTTTTAGTAGATACGGGGTTTCACCATGTTGGCCAGGATGGTCTCGAACTCTCGACCTCAGGTGATTCACCTACCTCAGCCTCCCAAAGTGCAGAGATTACAGGCATGAGCCACCATGCCCAGCCTTACAAGGAAAGTTTAAGGTAAAAAGGACCAGGACATCTTTCTGCCTTTCTCCTTTCTTAGGGACAATAAAACCTGACTATTCCTTCCAGAGTTCAGCTTATGTTTGGGAGTCACTGGGTAGCTACAGAATTCAAGCTGTGACCAGAGAAAAGTGGCTAAAGGCAGGCCAGCATGTTATTTATATTTTCTTGATGACTAAAGTGATTGTGTCAGTGAGGCCTAGCACTGAGTATAACCTCTTAAGTTTGGAAAAGAGAGACAGAATACGAAGACAGATAAAGCCAGTCCTACGAAAGCATGGGATGGTAAGACTAGGACAAAAAATGCCTTAAGTAGTGACCCATTGGAAGTGACTTGAAATGTTCTTTAAGCCAGGTCAGAAAGGTCCAACATATTTAGTCCATTCAAGTAAACTCTGATAATTTTTTGTTGTTGTTGTTCGAGACAGGGTTTCACTTTGTCACCCAAGCTGAAGTCCAGTGGCACAATCACAGCTCACTGTAGCCTCAAACTCCTGGGCTTATGCTATCCTCTCCCTTCAGCCTCCTAAGTAGCTGGGACTACAGGTGCATGCCACCACATCCAGTTAATCTTTTAATTTTTTGAAAAGATAGGATCTCACTCTGCTGCCCTCAACAGATCAGAAGCTTGCTGATCTCAAACTTCTGGGCTCAAGCAATTCTCCCACCTCAGCCTCCCAAAGTGCTGGAATTTTAGATTTGAGTTACTGTGCCCGGCCTTGATAATTTATTAACTATTTCGGAAGAAAGCTATGAAAAAATTTGCCAAGTATCCACTGACTGTGGTACCAGAGGAGGAAGAACAATTGGATAATACCATTTGCTTACTTCAGAGGGCTTTAATCTTGAGTTTTGAAATTACTATGGTCCTTGGTGTTATAAGTATGAGTTGGAAGTGGGGGAACACTCACATTCTGATTTTCATCTCATTTACTCTTTCATTGGGCCGATATTTTAGTTGGTTGATAATCAGCTCATGTTTGGTCTTGGGAAACAGGCTTCAAAAGGTAAGAGCTGCAAACATCTCTGTGGTCTTTCATTTTTTGGCCCTCCTGAAAGCAACCATCTGCTTATAAGACCACAGTGGTGTGGTCTGTGTCTCATTTTGGCTTAGTTTGCCCACAGTTTCAGAGCTGGGGTTGGGGTAGACTGAGGGAGGTATGGGTGGGAGGGGTCTATTTCAGGTTTTCCTTGGTCAGGGATTTTATGTATCTAAGGATGATTTGTGCCTCCAGGATTGCTTTTTATTTGACATAGCACATGCAAACAAATGGCTAGTAATTTTTATAAAAACAAATACAGAGGGAGTTTTATTTTTGGTTACCTGGAGGTTACCTATTCATGATAAGGAAAGGTGATAAGCTCTCATTACCCAAGACCTTTAGTGTTAGACTATTAGGCTGATGGGTTGAAATTTAGTGAAAATCTGAGGTGTTGAAGAGTCACTCATTAAAATAACCCTGTTACTAGCAGTCATGCTGTAAACTGAGCTCTTTATAGATTGAGCAATCAATACTACAAGGCTGTGATAGATTTTCTAGGTAACAGAATGAAATAAAAGAAATTACATCTTACAGGGTCATTAACACTCAATAAGTATGAACTGAATTCCTTTCACCCATTCTGATAAGATCTAGTTGGGCCTTAAAAATGTTAGCAATTCCATCAGGGAAAAGCACAGCATTCAAGGAACAGGATTCATGGAGGTTGGAAAAAAGTACTTGGATTTTAAAAGTTACTCTGCTAGCCATAGCATCTTTTAGGAAACAAGGAAGAAGGGAAAGATCAACTTGCTTAAAATTTTTTTCCCCCAAAAAGCATGTTAACACCTGAGAAAAACTAAGTAGCACAAACTTGTGTAGCTTGTCTATGACATAGGAATTCAGGCTGTCCTAGAGCTCCTTACCTTTCACTGGGGCTGCCTGCCCTTCCCCCAGACCTCTGTCTTTTATTGTTACAAAACTAAGTGATGACATTTGGATTTATATATTTTTCACCATTTCTATAGCTCCTTTGCAGAAAAGGCACTACATAAAATCGATCAATAAATAAGTAAACACAAATAATAAAAATTCCTGCCTCAGATTCTGCAGAGATAGCGAAAAGTCTTCCTGTTTTTTTAATCACTAAGTCACCAATCATTATAACTGGTGGGAAGTGTAAACCATAGAAACATATTCAGAGCTCGCTATACTTTAACAACACTTATTTTGGAGGCAGGAAGTATGAGGAACAAAAGGTTGTTTTTTTTTTTTTAAACCTATTTGAATTATAGCTGTGGGAACAGTTAAGAAATAAATCTACTCTCACCTCCCAGATATAACCTTACAGAAAGAGGTAGAAGGAGGAAATGAGATGAGGGAGGAGTCTGAAACTGGATTCTAGACTTTGCCAAAAGACTGATGCTTCCTGAATGGAGTTTAATATGAAATTGGCCATAGGAAGCTTACAGTTACTCCACCAAAGCTGTCCACATGAAGCGTTTCTTTTCTGCACTAGTGATGGAAGTTGGTTGAGAAAAGATATATGTGGAACATGGGTGGGTCAGAACAGATTTTCATTTGGAATTCTGTATAGTAAGTAGACAAAAGAAGGAGATAGGTTTCAGAATGAACTTAATCACATGTGTTCATTATCATGAGGTCCCTGCAGCTACACTCACATCCTTGCATCATACCTGCCTCCACTGCTTTCTTTCTCTCCTGCTTTGGCACATGACTTCTGAGGCTGCATCTTTGTTATCTCTTCTCTTCCCTGGGAGAAGCTGGACCCTTAGGAAGTTGGGTCCTAAACCTTTTAAGTATTTACTTTCTGCAGAGAATGAACCTAGAAATGGAGCTTTGGTGGATGGATAAAGAAGAGAAGAAAAAGCACAAGGAAAGGAGAGAGGAGAATGGGAAAAGACAGGGCCAGATAACAGAAGGAGCAGGGAGGGAAAGAGGGCAAGAATTCCTAGTCTTAAGAATTTCATAGACTCTCTAATAAAAATATCAGCCAGTATCTAAATCAGTCATGATTAGGGCTCTGCTGATGGAATGAATGTCCTTGAGGTGGCCCTTGCAATGCGCAGCATTTCTTTATTGACAACCATGGAATAGGTCCTTGGTCCACTTACGGAGGCTTCAGAGGGGCATCTGACCTCAGAAAGGATGGGCTCACTAACAGCCTGAAGCATGGTTAACAGTCTGGGATGAATAAGATGTAATTTTATATTCAACAAACCTGTTACATATTCATTTCCAAATGTGCCTGGAATCAAACCAGGCCATCAGAAGTCAGCGTCACCAAGCAATTCTATCCTTCACCCCGTGTTCACTTTTCAGATCTGACACATTTCTATTCCCCTCTGAACTTGCAATCTCCGGGCCTCTCAGAGAGGAGACATTTCCATTCTTTCCATTCTCAATCCTCTGATCTCTTAGAGATGAGGCAATTCTATTTTCACTGTACTGATTTGAGAAAAACTGATAGGAAAAAATAAATATCTGGTTTGGCTTCCTACCCTCTCTAAGATAAATCTTGGTTGTTTTGGGAACCATTAATTAAAGTGAATGGATGGCTGCTTTTAAAGTTTAAATATTTCCCTACTCAGTCACTTTATTTGGGGCTCTTGAGGTCACACATAGATACCCTCTTTAATTATTGAGTCAGGTAATTTTTGTAGTCTCGGAAAAAGGTGCTTTCTCTAATCAGAAGCCCATAATGTCCCACCCAGTGCCTGTGCATTTAGAAGCTCTTATACCTCCTTTTCGTCGAGTGCCACTCTCATCCTCTTCTAGATTATGCTCTTCATCTGGGGGAATAAATGATCAGTATTAGCAATTAGTGGTTCACAGTCTCATGTTATTTATTTATTTATTTATTTATTTATTTATTGAGATAGTCTCTTGCTCTGTTGCCCAGGCTAGAGTGCAGTGGCCCGATTTTGGCTCACTGCAAATTCCACCTCCCAGGTTCAAGGGATTGTCCTGCCTCAGCCCCCCAAGGAGCTAGGAGTACAGGCGTCCGCCACCACACCCAGCTAATTTTTGTATTTTTAGTAGAGACGGGGTTTTGCCATGTTGTCCAGGCTGGTCTTGAACTCCTGGCTTCAGGTGATCTGCCCTCCTCTGCCTCCTAAAGTACTGGGATTACAGGTGTGAGCTACCATGTCCAGCCAATCAGTCTCACATTCTTTATATGGAGAGGCCCCTTTCTCTGAGCTCATCATACTCTTTTCTTTAAGGAAAGTTTAATTACTGTGATCTTCAAGAAAAAAAAAATCATCTCTCACCTTCAAACTGGCCCTCTCCTTCTCTTCCCTTTCATTTATTCATAAACATTTTGAAGTGCTTATTACATGCAAGACATTGCACTAGGAAGTGGGACAAGCCATAAAAAAGACTGTCAGGGTTCCTGCCCTTTTGGAGCTTCCAGGCCATTGGATTATTTAGGTGTCTATCACCAGTATCCTAATCATTTTCCTCAAACTCCATTTCTCCTTCCCTCTGGAATTCTCTTCAAAATTATCACCTCTATGCAAGCATTCTCTCTGGTTTTAAGCACTCCAGAGTTAGAATGTAAGTCTGTCTCTCTGTGTGTGTGTGTGTGTGTGTGTGACTCGTGTGTGTGTGTGATTTGAAGTGGGTGTTTAAACCCTCTGTGATTGGCCAGGTGCGGTGGCTCACACCTGTAATCCTAGCACTTTGGGAGGCCGAGGTGTGTCGATCATGAGGTCAGGAGTTTGAGACCAGCCTGGCCAACATGGTGAAACTTCGTCTCTACTAAAAATACAAAAATTAGCTGGGCATGGTGGCAGGTGCCTGTAATTCCAGCTACTCGGGAGGCTGAGGCAGGAGAATTGCTTGAACCTGGGAGACAGAGGTTGCAGTGCCACTGAACTCCAGCCTGGGTGACAGAGCAAGACTCTGACTCAGGGAAATAAAACCAAAAAACTTCCTGTGGTTAATTAGTCTTTAATCCTTAATGTATCCATCTTTGTTCAGCTGTAGTAGAGGCTGGTCATGTACATAATTTTATGTTCCTAGTACTTGGGGCTTGTAGTTATCTTTTTACTGTTTTTATTCAGCCTGCCTTGTTCATTAGAGTATAAGCTCCTGAGGGTAGTTGGAATGATCTTTTAATTAATTGCTGTAGATTCACAATGGATTCTAAGTCAATGCCATTGTCTAACTCCAGTCAAGTGTTTATACTGTCGAAGTCATAACATGATTGGCCTAAGTTTCTTACCCTCATTAACCTGTTTCATCTTATCACATTACCTGATAAAGTAGGAACTGGGCCTTTATAAAGTAAATATGTGCCGAAATAATATTTAGCTATTTTATACATGGGGCAAAGTGAACAAGAATACACTCACTATTTTTTTCACTACCACCATGTTCTCCCACTCTCTCACTCACACATATATACACACACGTGCACAGTAGATAGGGTATAATAAGCAATGTTTTGAGGGCTGAATAATCAGCTTCTCCTGCCTACATTTACTTTCCTTTCTCCTTCTGAGTCTTACAACATTTGCTTGTCTTACTTCTCTATAGTTTTGCCACTAAATGAACCTTTGAGGAGATGGTCTGGGGACATTTTTTTCTTTCTTTTTTTAAATGTAATGTTTATAGGGCAATATGAGTTCTGGTATGTCAGACTGGAAAAGTAAGCTCCAAGCTCATAGATAAGAAGTAGCAGAACAAAAATATGTTAGAATACTATAGAGCATTAAAGAAGTAATTGATTTCAAGTAAAAAAGAGACTGATACTGCCAGGTGTGGTGGCTCATGCCTGTAATCCTAGCACGCTGATAGGAAGGATCACTTGAGCCCAAGAGTTTGAGAGCAGCGTAGACAACAGAGCAAGACCCTGTCTCTACAAAAAATAAAAACAAAAATTAGGCATGGTGGTGCACACCTGTACTTCTAGCTACTTGGGAGACTGAGGCTGGAGGACTGCCTGAGCCCAGGGGTTTGTGGCTGCAGTAAGCCATGATTGCACCACTGCACTCCAGCCTGGGCCTGGGGAACAGAGCGAGCCCTTGTCTCTAAAAAACAAAAAAGACTGATAATCTGGGATATATATACATATATATTTGCCCTATAATATGGTATGGGAAAAGGAGCACTTTGACTCAACAGTTCTTATAGCCATGTATGATCTAGCATCAGAGAATGCTCTACTTGCCACGTGTAGTGTTCCCTCAACCCTACCACAGAGAATAAAAGAACCTAAGCTAATGGAGGAGTGAAATCAAATATAGGAAACAGATCATGCTGAAATAAACTGCATCAAACATTCTTTGCATATTGTCTTCTTGTTACTCGTCCACTTCCTTCCTTTCTCTGCTATGATGCATTTCCTTTTTGACATGGGACTAATTTTAGGATTGAAAACATTAGAGGAAAAATTGGTACATCCTCCATTTTAGAGATACCCAACAATTTGGAGAGAGAGCAGCTCTTTTGTTGGTATCAAACAACTCCATCACAAAGACCAATAATTTGCTGTGCTTAGGCACTTTTGCAGAGAGGGTTTATTCTACCTCTGCTGTCTGTGTGCAGCTGTCTCTTCCTCCCAATTCTAATCAATGTAAATTGGGTCAGATCTCCACTGTGAATTACAAATTGGATCCGAAGTTGGAGGGTCACTGTGTTGCTACTCCACCTCCTTCCCATTGCCATTAGATGGGAAGCTTCACCAAAGATCTTTTCTAAATAAATCAGACTTTATTGTAAAACTCGGCCACTGACGAGACATAACCTCATTAGCATTGATTTTAAAATAAATTATTGAAAGTGGCTTGCCTGCTCTTTGCATTTGTAAAATAGGAGAATGTAAATGTATTTGCAATGATAAAAATGAAAACTAAAACTTGATTCCTTTATCCTTTTGGGCAACAGCACTTAATATAGTCATAATACAAATATGGAATAATAGAAATGTGTTCTATGCAGTTCAATTCCAGACCAGATACTTTCCATTACACCTTTGGAATCACCTAGAAAGAAAGAAAAACACTGGCCATAGAGCTTTTATATCATCCACCGTCATTACTAAGCTCTACAATGATGGATGTGAATGGGGAAGCTTCAATCCCCACATCTGTTCTATCTAACACTGTCCTTCCCAGGTGGCTGAAAGCAGGCTCAAATCAAGAAGCCTTCCCATTGATGGGCTTGGTGCTATGACTCTGGGGTCTTTGGAAGACTGGGTATAGGGCACTGTCACATAGTGAAGGAAAGCACTGTTCACAGCTGGTTGTAAAAATTACACCGCAGACACCTCCCTAGGTTCTGGGGGCACAATACAAATAGGCATACAATTTATCTCAGATCCTTCCATGAAACTAAACAGATGTCTTTCAAACTCCAAGTCAAAGACAACTGATTATATGGCAACAGAAAAAAAGGGGTGGGTTAAATAGCTAAAGCTCTCATTTTTATTAATCTATAATGTGAGGCTTTAATTTTAAGAGACAACTTTGAACAATATATTTTAGGCTAAAGAGCTTGTTGAATTTCTTTATAAGAGTATTATTAGGCATTTCAGCATTATATCTACTGAAATACATCTTCATTTAAGAGTGAATTAAAATTTATGTGCTGGCTCAACTTTTAAACAGTAATGGATTATAATGGTCCTTGCTCCTAACGGTGCATATGGGACCCCAACCTTACATAGGTTTTAAACAAATTAACCTCTAAAGATTACTGTCCACTTATCACATTAAATGCTCTACTTGATCCCCAAATATCTCATCTCAATTGGGAAAACAGTTGAAGAAGATTCTGTTAACTGTGCGAACATGTAAGAGAACCATGGGGCATCACAAATGAGCATCAGTATCCGGAGAGTCGATTTCAATCAACATTCTTGGCACAATGTCAGGGACACTAATGAGAGGCTGAGAGGAACAGGACACTGAATCTACCTCAGAGGGACAGAGAGGAGCCAGCAGCTTCTCATGACACCTGGCTCTTTTCTGAAGTGCTGCTCTGACACTCTTCCGACATTGGCTACACTGATATCAGAAAGAATAACATTAGAAAAAAATGACTAAATCAGGAAGAGGGGAAATCACTTACTTCCCCAAACAAAGAAAGTGACAAAATCTTCAAAAAATGCCAACTGTGGCCGGGCACGGTGGCTCAAGCCTGTAATCCCAGCACTTTGGGAGGCTGAGGCGGGTGGATCACGAGGTCAAGAGATCGAGACCATCCTGGTCAACATGGTGAAACCCCGTCTCTACTAAAACTACAAAAAATTAGCTGGGCATGGTGGCACGTGCCTGTAATCCCAGCTACTCAGGAGGCTGAGGCAGGAGAATTGCCTGAACCCAAGAGGCGGAGGTTGCGGTGAGCTGAGATCGTGCCATTACACTCCAGCCTGGGTAACAAGAGCGAAACTCCGTCCCCCAAAAAAAAAAAAAAAATGCCAACTGTATCAATGTATCAATGTACAGCCAGACATCAAGGTGTTCTGGTGACAGATGCGACAAATACAGACAGACTCAAGGTGTAAAGGGGACGTGCAGAAAAGTAGAAATAAACTGCTCCCCAACATGCACAGATACGTTATAAATCCACAGATGTTATAGCACCTCATCAGACCACATGGAAAATACAAGCAAGATGCTAATAACACATTTAATTCTCTGTTCTGTATTTGGTAATCTCAACTGTTACCTCAAAATATTTGCATCTTATTTCAGTGATATGGGCTTGATGTATAAGATATTATGATGTATAAGATATTAAACTCAATTTGTGCTAACTGCAACACTTGGAATGCACTGAATTTAATTTCACAAATAATACCTAAGCATCTACTAATTGGGGAGAAAGACCTGAATACAAATCACTGTGGTGAGGGCTAAAACAAAGCTTAATTCCAGTTGCGAATCTGGGAAGGTGTCACTAGGGAGACGGTTGACCAGAATGTGGACGATTTCACAGGCTGAGATCAGGAGGGTAGTCTAGGTAGAAGAAACAACGATTCCAGTTTTGGCGCTGGCCAAGCAGGACTGTGTGGCTGGGGCTCAGTGGGTATGGGAGTAAGAAAGAGAAAAGGCCAGAAGTTCAGAGGAGGCCTGATAATGGTGTTGACTCTTTCCTGATGCTCTTTCTTCATAAACTTTGTATTTTTCTTCTCCATTTTTTTAAAAAATTTCTTTAGACTTCTTACCTTCACTGTTACCCCTTCCTGTGGGTCTGAACAACTGTACAGGGGGAAAAATAATTCCACAGAATGCTTGTTTCCATTTGACTCAAAATTTAAAAAACTCAGTTATATGCTTTATTATAAAGCAATCTGGTTTCTAGGTCTATAATAACACCCTGGGGCAGTGTGGGCAGCATTGGAATGTGCACAGAAATTCCCAAAGAAGGCTCTTCATCTCTCTTTCCATTTGCGCTTCTGAAATCTCTCTAGAGAACACAGCCAGATTCCGTTGCCACTGCAGCTGCTACAAGGCCCCAGTTATAGCACTTCAATGGTCTCAGGCGCCTTGCTGGATCCCAGCCTTGAGACCTCAGACAAAATTTGATAAAAGCTGTCCTTTTATGGAATCTTGAATCATGGAGCTGGGCCTATGCTGGCCTGTAAAATAACTATGAGAGTGGTGGTGGTGGTGAGAGGGGGCTCAGAAAGGCCTCCTATTTTCTACATATTGCTTTAGCATTTCTTTGTGGTAGTTCCCTGCAGTTTAATCTATTGCAAATGAGATCCTAAAACAATCAGCCCCCATATGCTCAACACGGATGTTCAGAAATCCCACCAGATACCAACCTTGAAACCATATTTTCCAGCACTAACATTTCTGTGGTCTGGCTGAAAACCTTGAGTACTCTGGTGTTCCCTCATGGGGAGAAGAGTGCTAGCCATGTAGCAAATGCTAATTATTCCATGATTAATGTGATGGAGTGAGTTTAATGTGATGACCCATACATTGTTTTGATTACGAAAAACATTTTTTTTGACTTGGTATTTGTTACATACATTTTTCTCCCTATTAGGAAACCCATCTAAATTATACCCTGGAAGGGAGGTCTCACTAACATGGCTTTCCCCATAGAGACAGTGAGGGCTTATGTGGGCCCCATCCCAAAAGGGAGGATTAGCAGAACTGTCAATGTTAAATATCCTCCACAAAGCACATTTACTTGTTATAATGAAACAAATGTTAGAGGCCCACGTATTTGACTCTTGATGGGTATGCAGTGTTAGCACAATCCAATGTTACTGTAGGCCATCCTTCCACCCAGCACCTGGCCTCGCAGTAAAAATGGGCCTGAGCAGAAGGTGCACTCCACATTCCATCTGCTCAGGATTTTCAATTTCACCTGCTCCATACACATAGCTGGAAACATACAACTGGACTGTCTCGGGTCTGGTTCGAGAGGGCGGGGACCTAACCACCTCCAGTTCTTCAAGGAGATAACACTTCCTGTTTAAACACCATCACATTAATAATAGCCAGCATTTACTGAGTACTCACTGTATGCCATTGTATGTCAGGGCTCTGTGCTAAGAACTTTACACATGTCAGTTCTAGACTCCTTACCACATTCCTCTAAGACAACTACTATTGTTTTCCCCATTTTACAGGTAGTACAATCAGGCAGGGAGAGGGCAAGTAACTTGCTCAAGGTCTCACAGCTAGCAGGTGGCAGAGCAGATCCGTCCTGACTTAGAGCCAGTATCTGTACGTATGATACCATGCTGTCTCATGTGCCGCTGGTTGGTAGGTGGTCTTGTGAGAGGGTAGCAGAAAGGAGAGGGTTAGGCCCCCTCACATTCCCTTCTCAGTTTCTCCAGGACTGATGGTGTGGCACATGTAAAATTCAAACAGTAAGTTCAGAAGCAACAGCTGAGTGGAGTGGACAGGAAGCTGAGTGATAGCGACTGGTTGCTGAAATATTCATATCATAATTAAATGTCAATATATCCCACCTCCAACTCTGTCTCTAAGAACTGTGATGGATAGAGGCTTATGGGAAAGAACCTGTTGGCTGGGTACAGTGCTGTCCTTTGGAAACTAAGAGGGCACTTAGCTGCTGTTTCCTTAACCTGAAGAAAGAGACCCTGGGTTTCCTACTGTGTGGCTTTCCTCACTTCCAATGGACAGCTGGTTGTGGATACAGGGTAAGTGTACCCTCAGACCAGTCTTCATGCCCTTGGGGCCACTCCAACATACAAGCCGGTGGGAATTTTGGAAAAATGCCCTGCTACTCTGGGCAGTGCTGCAATGGCCAAGGGGAAAAGTTTAGGAGGCAAGAGAAAGATGGTCATTAGGAAGCCAATCATACCTTCGCTGCCCACTCCTGGGATAAGGTGACAGTCCCAAACTCATCTAATTTTTTGAGGCCTCTTTCTCTTTATTCTCCTTTGCTCTGTGTCTCTGAGCATCAGCCCCCTCCTCCCTGGCTCTTTTGAAAACAAAACATGGTACATAAAAAGGCCCTTTCTTTCCACCCCAGAAGGTTCACTGAGGTATTCCCAGAGCACTCTTCCACAGTTGTAACCCAAAATGGACTGTCACCCAGATATTTCCCCAAGCCTGGGCAGGAGTGAGCAGAATATGAGCTCACGAGGAAAATTCTGGCCAAGTTGGGGAGTGCATCTCTTTTTAGGGAGTGTTGTGAATTAGATCCATTTCTGCACCCTGCTGTTGCAATGGAGCTGACTGTGAAAGGGAAGATTCTCAGAGGAGCTGTGTTTTAATGTAGCAATTTGATTCAATTTTCCACTCTATAAAATTACCCATCACTGCTCGTTGCTTTCTAACAGACACCTTCACTCTTAATTTAACAATCCTATCGAATTCTGCCAGGGAAATTGGAAAAATTTATCACCTGTGAAATTTTATTTTCCTTTGGTTGTATCTGTTTTTGTAAAACTTCATTAACGACGATGACTTGCTGAGGAAATTATCATTTTTTTTAACGTCAGACACAAGAAATGGCTCGACCTCAGCCAAGATATCATTTGCATAATAAAACACAACAAAAAGGCTGGAGAAGTCGGAACTGGCAGAGGCTAGAAGTGCTAGGAGAAGAAGCAGGCTCTCCTTGGTGGGTGGGTAAAGTCCCCAGCAGGGCGGGGACATGTGGCCAAAGTCCTGCCCCTTGACTCAGGAAGCAATGATGTAGCTTCTTCCCCAGGAAGAGATAAATGCAGTTGGACGCTCTTCTTAGGAAGCCTTGAAATGCAAGTTGCTTACTGTTGATGCTTTTAGCAACCAGCCCTATCTTCAGGGGCTTGAGTGTTAGATTCACCTTAGTTCCTAGGTTCATCTGGGATTGAGGCTTAAATTGCTATAAATTTAAGCTTAACGTGAATTTCTCAGCAGAGCACTGAACTCCTGGCAAATTTCCATAGGAACCATCTTTCTGGAAGGACTTGAAGATTAGCGTTCCTGTGGTCTAACTACCTCACAATTAAAAGCTCAGGCTTTGGTTCTCCTCTGTCTGACCCCCACTGAGCTCTGCACTGTTCACCAGCTGCTGTTATCCCCACTAGAAGTGGCTATGCAGAAGCAGTGATGACTATATAGTTTTTAAGATGATAGTTTTCATGCCTTTGGAAAAAAGGAAATACAGAGAGTAGACATGTTGTAATGATGAGCAGATAAAACATGTTAGGCTTCTTTTTAAGAGTAGTGATAATCCTGTCCACAGCTGTGATGCTGATCATGTGGACATGAAGCATGGAAAAAAAGAAAAAGAGTTGTGATTTGATTCACGGTATATCTGAACTAGGTAATAGCGTGTTGTTCTCTATCAAGGTTTATTATCAAGGTTTGCTCTATGAAGGTATTACTAAAAACGTTTGTCAGCATTTACAACATGTTTCAGATTTTTGAAATCCTTCAAAATTTTGAAGCAATTTTCCATTATTTTCACAACTACACACCAAAAAGTTGAAACTTGAGAATTTTGATGACTCATCCCAAAACTCACAGTAAACCAATAAAAACCAATGTAAATGTTCTTGACTGTTTAACCTGGTGGACACATGTAATAAGTTACTTCACATGGCATGGATAGAAGACACTCCCTAATCAAATTCTTCTTGCTCCCAGAGCAAGGCAGAGCTTCATTATCATTTTCCCTACAATCTCATAAAGCTTCCTACATTATCTCCTTCAGAGGATGAAGGCTAGATTTGGCTTCCTTTGGAATTTTCAAAGTTATTTTTTTTTTTATTGCAAAGTTATTATTCTTTAATCAGGTCACGAATTTCTGAAACTAGCGGAAGATAAACGGAGCACAAAATTTCTCACCTGGCAAGACTTCATAAATATCTTCTTCTTCTTTCTCCTCTGTAGGCTCCTTTATCCCCATACTACCAGGCAAGATAGTGGGTCTGCACTGGGAACCAGAATTTGGGGAGTCAAAACCATCAATATCATCATATGTCTCTTCTTCTTTTTGTTCTTCTTCTTCTTCATCCTCCTCCTCTTCACATGGAATGGTTAAGGAGCTCAGATCTGCCAGGGCAAAGATGAGAATGAATCAAGAAACAGAGAAAAATAAAATAATAAGGTGGGAGGAAAGAGGGAGAAGGAGGAAGCGGGATGAGAGTAAAACATGTCAAAAGAAAATGAAACACCAGGTTAAATGCTGTTATTTCTAATGTGAGCTTTGGTGGCAGGAAATCTACAGAAAAGGCCAGACTAGCACTGCATCAGGTTTAAACCATCAGCATAAATCCTTCCTTGCAATAAAACTTGATCAGGGTGAAGCACCCCTGAAAAGTATGGGTGTATAAATGAGAACACGAGGTGAAGGGAAGAAAATAGGCCAGAAGAGGAAAAGCCAGTGTGCTGCACACAACTCATCAAGTAGAAAACTGGAAGGGTGAGTGAAGGCTTGCAGTCCTGCAGGGTGCATAGGCCATGGGAACTCTGTAGAATACTGGAGCTGTCAGAAGCTCATCTCCCCAGTGATTTCACTGCAGAATTTCAGACAAGTTTGTTTGCAGAGAAAAAAATGGACAACAGTGAAAGAGAATAAGAAACGGGGTATGGAAAAATATAACAGTAATACAAGACCAAATGGAATAGCTGAACGATGCAATTACCATGTCCTTTTGCAACTGCAGCGTCTAGCTGCCCTTTAAGTGGGTCACTGTATAGAGGGTGTTGAGCCATTACAGCACTGCGGAGCACCAGGGCAGGGGAGGGAGATTGGTTTTTTATTTTAATGGGGAACTGGGAATGTTCATTCTCTGATGTATACTACAGAGTACTCTCTGAAATCCTGCTGAGGGCCCTCTGCAGGATGGGTGAGTGCAGTCACCGTACTCTGGGGAAGGAAAGGATGGAGAGACATCCAACGTTCATTTCAAAATGCAATAAAACTGTTTGGCTTGATTAGGCTTTTAATAAAGATTTTGCAACAATTTTCATCTGAATTTTGGTGCCACCACATATGAGGAAAGGATCAAAAACACATTTGTGGCTTAAACCATATGTTATTATTTTGTTTGTTTTAAAATAAAATGGAATGAATAATTTCGTCAATGTGGGATTCTGAAAGTACCACAGGGTACAGCTCAATAAAGCTGCTTTGAGTTTTATTGAGGTTTACACACTTAGGGGTATATTACACGCATAAATCCAAGGCACCTAGATGAGAGTATACCCTGTAGTCTTGCCATCAATGTTCATGTTTGCCTAGTTCCAGTCTATTATACATGACGCTGTTGGTAGGTGCAATAGTTTGTTTTTGTGATAGCAAAGGCATAACTGAGAAAAACAGACAATTCTTGTAATTAAAGCTCTGGTGCTTCCTTCTTTTTATCCACAATAAAATCTCATAGCAGAATAAAAAACAGATGAAAAGGCTTGGCATTTTTAGGTTGACATGTTTCTTTCTAGGTCTTGGGCCATGTATAAAGTTGGTGCTTCTGCCTTTCTGCAGAGGTAGGGTCCTGCCATGATGGTAAGTGAGGATTATCTAATACCAAGTGACACACCCAAGGTTGGCTTCTTCTACGTGCCAGGCCACTCGCAGATAAGCCTTCCTGGGCCACTGTTTCTGCTTTGTCTATAGGCTGGCCGGCAGAGGGTACTCTAAGAGCAGTCATTTACCATCTTCAGGCAGGTCCCTTCCCATCCTAAAGCAAGGAACATCTTATTGTGGCTTGGGAAATAGCAATTTGTTTTTAATGTACAATGTCCCTGAAGACCATCGAGATTAGTTTAGATTTCTACTTCCTCCTAAGACTAAAATAAGAAGATTTTGAACCTCAATTGCAACTAGATGACTTTAAGTTAGATATTATAAATTTCCTTTCCAGAATATAAGGGGTTAGGAGACACTGAATTGGGCTGAGCTGATTTTTAGAATCTTCTTTTTTAGTGGTTTTGAATATTACAGACTTGCCTGTAGGTAGGTGGATGAGCTATGATACCAGAGTCTTCTCCAGGTTGATGTCATCTTTACCTTCTCATTTATACATAGTACTATTTGTTGTTATAATATGAAGAATGTGGTAGGAAAGGCAGACTTGAGAAAGGATAGAAAAAATACATACTGAAGCCTGTAGATTACATTTATGCAACAAAACTTCAACTGCAAATCAACTCAAGTATTATTTCTATAACAGTGACACTTACCTTTTAACAAGAAACTTATTTGATCCACCCAGTCTCTGGCTTCTGCTGGACTAGTAGCTGTAAACTAGAGAAAAATCAGTGAATTAATTTATCACTGTCACTAAAATTTCCATGAATCTTGACAGGGATGTCCAAGTGGGAGGAACCTCTGAGTTTCAGAGTCAAGTTTAAAGTTCAGGATTCTCTGTCTGCATAACATATAGAAAAAAGACCAAATAATTCACTCAAACTGATTTTTCATTCAGCAGTTTTGCATACCCAGAGATGACAGCTCTTTGAGTCCAGACGTTCATGTCCATGTGCATTCTTTCATTTAATTACCTATTCCTTCATCAGGCGTTTATTTGAGAAAAGTTTACAAGAAAAAAAGCAAACCAACCCACACAGATGAAATGGGAACACTACAAAGGAGGCACATTTGGTATCAACTGGATATTGAGGAGGTAGGGAACACCTATTGTTGCCTAGAGTAGGTTAGGTCAGGGTGGCTTGCTGTAATAATATCATTTTGGCTGGATTTTAAAGAAGGGTCTGTGGAAACCGGTGGATAGAGTTGGACATTTCAGGTAGGGAGACCCGTGTGCAAAAGAACAGGAATAAAATGACTTATGGGGAATTCCGGCTGGCAGATCAACTTGAATGGAGAAAAATAACAGGTGAAGTTGGAGACCTGAGGGGCAGAGAAGACTTTGTAAAATGGCTCTGAGTACCTGGAGTTCAGAGTTAAAATATAGGCAACAGGAAGCCACTATCAGCTCTAGCAAAGGGAGTGGGGGATTCTTTCAATAGCTGTGAGTAGGAAGGATTGAAATAGAAAAATCTGGAGACGGGAGACCAACTGGTCCTCTGGGTGAACTTAACTATTGTGATGGCTGTGGGAATAAATAAGAAGGGGAAGAGCCAAAGGATGTCGTAGAAGAAGAATCCACAGACAATGGTAATGATTTGAATTTAACAGGCCAAAGAAAAGAAGTAAATAAACTACATTCTGATTTACAAAATAGGCCAGTCAAGCATTAGCCCTTAGTAATTTTTTTATTTTAAATAAATCAACTTGTAATAATTGGTCCTGAAAAATATTTTAATTATCTGGCCATTGGAGTAAGGTAAAGATATATGCTATACAAAGAAACTGGATTCCTGCATAATACTTTTTAATAGACATTGTCATTCTTGATTTCTTAAAAACACATTTCTATAAAAACATTTCTAGAAATATTCGTTTAGACTTGTTACATAAACTTTTATCTAGATATGTTGCTATCAGGATGTAATAATAAAAATAACTAGGAATATATTCAGTACATACATCTATATTACATATATTCATAAAGGACTGTATAGAAAAGTTTTAGTACAAATGTTAAACGATTTTTGGAAATTGCATAATGAAGACCTAGATCCTTTAACAAAACAAGAGTTAAGATACCGTAGAAATAAAAAGAAGAATGCTGAGAAAAGTATGAAGACTAAAAGGATTACTTAAGTGGTTAATTTACTCTTAACATGGTTTTTCTCTTTTTCATAAGCTGAAGTTTTTCTAAATTGCTTTAATAAAATCGTGATAAGGTAAAAATTACCCAAAAGCAGGAAACAATATACACACACACGCAAACATACATTGGTAAAAATCATTATATTTCCACAGTCAGAAATTTTTAAATTTTGTTGGTTGTTCAGGATGAAGATGGCAAAAATAAAATAAAACAAATTAATTTTATAATGAGGTAAAGATTCAAACTGAGCATAGCGAGGAATAAGTCTTTCTTGCCTCAACCAGGTCCTCTAGTCCTTCAGTTATTATTGTTACTAACTATTGTTACCAATATCTTAGAAATCCTTCAGAGATATGCAAGGCATCTACACACAGGAAGACTATTTTGGATAGCAAGATAAACATGGTAAAATAATTTTTTTTTTTTACTCTACAGTTAGATCTTCTGTTTTCTGGGTTTCGTGGGAGGAAGTGAAGAAAATCAGTTGAAAAATAAAGAGAATGGGATTTTAAATCATAAAATCAGAGACTATAAGTAAGGAATTGGCTTGTGTGCTGCAATTGACAAGCAGCTCACCTACGAAGTGAAATCGAGAAGGGGAGGAATGAAGGATGGAAGCCAAGCAAAGTCTGTATCTAGGAAGAGAGTGACAACAGAGGGAGGGTATGGCATGACAAATGTGAGGTAATGTCAAGAAAGAGCGTCTTAGTTGGTACGAAATGAGCAGGTAACAAAGAAAGGCTGGAACCCAGCATAGTAACCATGGCTCACATGCAATACAGAAGGAAACTGCAACACCAATGAGGATCACCATCTCCTTGGTGCATCCTACCTCATAGTTGCGCCTATCCTGGGAGGTCAGTTCAAAGCAGGATTCTTTCTTGGAATCTCTTCGCAGGTGGGGGGCCATCCGTACACTGTAGCCCTTAATGAGGAAGGTCCCTTTGGGCTGCTTGCCTGAAAGATAGAAAAGCTCCCTGTATCCCTAGAGAGATGCAACTGGCAAGGGAAGGCATCTTCTCTGGTATGTAAAATAAAAGCACAGAAAGAGCTGTTACATCCCTGAGGAACCACAATAGTCAAGGAAAGGTAGAGAAGCTTAGGAAGAGGCTACTGTGACAGTGAGGCAGATATCACTGCCAAGCTAGGGAAATGCAACGTGAAAGGTTATTTTGCCAAAAGAGTACAACAGAGACAGAGAATTTATTAGAATGTTAAGAGATCTATAATAACAGAAAGAAGGAATTATTACAGCAGGGAGAGTGTGGCTGTAAATGTGAGGCTCTCGAAGGCTATTATAGAGCTGAAACATTATTATCAGGGCCAGCAGAGCTCACATTTGAGGGGAGGGACAGCAGCACAGGGGAGCATTATAAGATCCCAAAATCGCCTCCCATGCCATATGTAGCATTTGGGCTAAACTGCTCTCCCCCTCCCCTGCTGGTCAGGTGGGAATTTATGCTAGAGGGAGAATAATTACAACTCAGTATTTTATCCTTCTAAGAGGTCAACCTGGGAAGTAGCAGAGTAATGCTGAGTATTATTAGATGACGAGGAAGGATATAAAAGGAAAAGGACCCTAAGTGAAGGGGAGACTATTCTGCTTGTCACTACTTTAAAAAAATGTTAGAAACACAAAAAGAGGAGGGCTCGCAAGAATTTTGTGTCCTTATTGCGTGGTTCAGGCAGAACACAGAGAATAGGAACCACAGTGTCTGGGATGCTTTGAGCCCTATATCGTGTGAAATGAATTGCTTAATAAATGCTTTTTGATGATGATAATGATAAGGATGGCAGTGGGATGACAACATTAAAAAAGAAAGAAAAAGAAAAAAGACTCTGTCCTCACCCAGTTGAGCTAAAAGAAATACATAAACACTCTTCTTACTAAAGAAAATGTCATGGGCACAATAAGAAATAACTGGCGAGAAGGGAGCCATGGAACAGTGCTTTTTGACACCAGAATCTTTTTTGTTGAAGTATCTCTCCTTGTTCTAACTGGCCACTAAAATGTTTTGTTGTTTCTTTGGTCACTAGATTTTATTTCACCCTGATGGCAAAATGGTCAATAAAAGCCCCTGAGTCTCTTGCTCTTGCTCTCCCCACTCCTCTCTCACCGTGAGTATGGAAGATTCTGAATGAACAGACGTGACACACCTTGTTTTATATCTAGGTATGCCAAGAACTTATTTAAATGCAAAAGAAATGATGAACATTTTTATAGTAACAAATGTATATTAGTTTGGAGTTTTAAAATAAGAAAAGAACAGCTGGCTGTGTTGTATGCCTATAATGTAGAGGAGAAATTGTGGTTGCTGGGTTTGAGAATGGGCTGGGTATTGGAAGGAGACAGGGGACTTGTAGCTCAGTTTACAAACTATGCTGTTATCCTTTCCAAGCAGGGCTTTAGACTTTGCCCCTAGATGGGAAAGGTTCTGAGGAATCTAGGATGGTGAACAGTAGGTGAAGTTCTGTGATAACCACTGCAGGAAGGGAGGCAGGATGAAGCAATTGCTACCAAGTCCAAGGGCAAATCTTTTTTTTTTTTTTTTGAGACAGAGTCTTGCTCTGTCAACAGGCGCTAGGCTGGAGTGCAGTGGCGCGATTTGGCTTACTGCAATCTCCGCCAAGGGCAAATCTTAAGAATTTCAAGTCACTTAGCAAAACTGCAGTTCTTTCCACTACCTTAGTGCCACAGGTGCAGGAAGTACAAAGGCAACTGGATGGGTGTCTGATTATTCTCTACATTGGATATCCAGGTACTGGGAGAGGACTAAATTTGAGGAAGGAGTAAGGAAGGAGAAACAGAGAATGATTACAAGGAAGAAGACGGGTCTACTCAAACTGTATTGCTGGCCTCTGTATGAAGGTGCACAGCACAAGGAAATTTGCCCTAACAAGAACTGATGTTTTTTAAACTTTGTTTCTCTCTTGCTTCTTAGAATTACTCCTGGGGCAGTCCAACTCTGTATAAGAGTATCCCCTATTTAAAAGTTTGCATTCATCTATAATAATTTTTAGCTTGTATTTATTTGTAATTGTCTCTCATTGTGCTTATGTCCTCTATTTCTATTCATAAATCAATCAATTGCATTAAACATGCATAGAAGGTCTTCCAGGGTTGACTTGACTGAGTCAGTGGTGGATCATTAAAAAACTGTCTCTGGCCTGAATCAACACTTCATTGTTGCTGTCATCTGGCTGAAGCGCATGTCTTGGGTACAGCAACCATTTAGGTCTCCATATTCCATGGCTATAGGAATGTCCACTGCACTACTTACTTCCTAGTAGTCGTTAGGATAAAGTTTGGAGTATGCCCTTGGGGGTTCTATTTATGGGCCATTGTTTAAGCTCTTTAAGTCTTTCTCAGAATTAATTTTTTTTTCAATATTTTAGCGATGGCATTGATGCCCATAAAGAGTTTCAAGTTCTTTTTTTTAAAAATAAAAACATTCAACATTTATAATGTTCTGTTGTTAATCATAATAAAAGATAACCTTTTGATATGCTGACCACACTCTTAGTGTTTAAAGGTGAAATAATTTCTAAATTGGCTTCTCTGTTTTTGGTGATGGGCAAGGTATTATGTGCCCATGCCTATTTCTTTCCTAAGCATGTCCCTTTATGGATATTAGTTAAGGACTGCTATCTTGAGATCTAAGTGCTTGAGAATTTACGAAGTGTTTGCATCCAGGAGTGAGATGCTGCTGTGCAAATGGAGAACACTTACTCTTCTCATTAGCATAGTAGTAGAAGAGACCTCTGCTGACAACACACCATCGCTTCTGCCACTCCGATCCAAAGAAACTATGATCTAAACAGAACAGCAGTAGGGGACATAAATTCAGATAACTACCATCATTGAAAAGTCTGTAAAATCCAACAACATACAGTCCAGTGTGTTACTGTTTTATTTCCCAGGTTAATGGACTGTAAAACCCTCCTTTTTACTCCCACAGGTTATCCCATATTGACTCAGGGTCCAGGGGACTAGCTCAGTTAAAGGTCCAAGTTCTAAACAGAGTTGCCTGCTCTGTGTTCCCACAGCTGTCTTTTTATCTAGCCTCCTTTATATCTTTCGGGTTCTAATCTCATCCTGCACATTTTCAAATTCTCCATTATATCTTAATGTGTTGCCTTTGACAAAGCAAAATGATTCTCCAGGCCATGGCCATGAAAGAGTCTTTTTTTTTTTTCTTTTGGTGTTGAGCCAATTTGCCTGTTGCGTGTTAAACCTAAGATACCAACTCTAGTGGTACCTATTCTAATTGAATGAATTAGAGGTCAAGAGTTGGGTTTGAAGGCAGGAGTAGTGGCTCATGTATGTAATCCCAGGACTTTGGGAGGCTGAGATGGGAGGTATGCTTAAAACCAGGAGTTTGAGATCAGCCTAAGCAACAAAGTGAGACCATGTCTCTACAAAAAAATAATAAAATAGCCATGCACAGTTATGTGAACCGTTGTTCCAGCGATTTGAGAGGCTAAAGTGGGAGCATCACTTGAGCCCAGGAGTTGGAGGCTGCAGTGAGCTAGGATGGCGCTACTGTACTTCAGCCTTGGCAATAGAGGGAGATCCTGTCTTTTTTTTTTTTTTTTTCTTTTTAAAGGTGGTGGCTCATGCCTGTAATCCCAGCATTTTGGGAGGCTCAGGTGGGCAGATCACTTGAGGCCAGGAGTTTAAGACTAGCCTGGCCAACATGGTAAAATCCTGTCTCTGCTAAAAATGCAAAAAATTAACTGGGTGTGGTGGCACACACCTGTAGTCCTAGCTACTCAGGAGGTTGAGACAGCAGAATCACTTTAACCAGGAGCTGGAGGTTGCAGTGAGCCACAATTACATCCAGAGCAAGACTGTCTCAAAAAAAAAAAAAAAAAAAAAAAGGAGTTGGGCTTGTCTGAAATTTGAAAGTAGGCTGCTTCACATATGACATAAAAACTATACAGTGGGAGCACACTGAGAGATGAGGACAAGAACACCATTCATTGGTTTAACAAGTTTTGTTAAGCACCTGTCACATAAAAGGCACTGGAGTTAGAGAGGTGAGCAGGGCATAACTATTCCTATCTTGAAGAAGCTTACAGTCTGCCCAAGGCTGGGACATCTCTCTTTAGCCTACACACAAACACCAGACTCTTCTTTCCTTGCTTTGCTTTTGCCTTGTATCTGCCTAGCACAGTACTGGACACAGAGAAGGCACCCAACGTGTTAGGCTTCTTTTTCCTCACTTCCCTTTCCTTCCTGGAATGTCCTGCAATCTGTGGGTCTGACCAATACCTTTGCTTTTCTTCTCCAAGTATCCTTGCTTGATTATGTTATCAAGCTCTTGAGCTCCTCTGATGATGTCTTCCATTCCTAAAAAGACCAATGGCAAAATGCTTTGTTGAAACCTGGCAAAATTTTCATTTAGGCTACTTTAGATAATTCACATTAATAACAGAGTACAAAAGGGCAACTGCTTAAACACAGCACAAGATAAGACAATTTCTATATGATTGGAGAGAAAAGCAAATTTTCTTTCTTTTTTCTGAGACAGAATCTTGCTCTGTCACCCAGGCTGGAGTGCAGTGTGGTGTGATCTCAGCTCACTGCAACTTCTATCTCCCAGGTTCAAGTGATTCTCCTGCCTCAGCCTTCCAGGTAGCTGGGACTACAGGCGCCACCACCACACCCAGCTAATATTTTTTGTATTTTTGGTAGAGATGAGGTTTCACTGTACTAGCCAGGATGGTCTCAAACTTCTGACCTTAAGTGATCTGTCCACCTTGGCCTCCCAAAGTGCTGGATTACAGACGTGAGCCACTGCCTGGCCAATTTTCTTTCTTTTCCATTATATCTAATGCTAAAATTGCTTAAAAATATCTAAATATACATTAATTTGTAGTAAGGTGAGAAAGCCTAAATATGTACTGACTGGCAGGAAAAGGACCCCAGAAAATTAAGAATTTTCTTATGTATATAAGTTCCAAATTGGATAAACCTCATTGAGATAATCAAAAGTCAAATGAATAGCTACCAGCACAGACAAATATTTTTAATAAGTAATAGACTTCACATCAAACATAGTTATCTAAGAGGGAGCAATAAACACACGTTCAATTTGTTTTCTTTTAACAGACAGCCACCTCTGTGAACATAAATTTTAAGTTTGCACAAGAAGTGCTATGCAAGCTGAACTTAGCAATAACTGCCAAATCCTGATTTCTTAAAAGTAATGGGAAAGAGACTGTGTGCAGTGGCTCTTGCCTGTAATCCAAGCACTTTGCGAGGCAGAGGCGAGTGGATCACAAGGTCAGGAGTTTGAGAGAAACCTGGCCAACACGGTGAAACCCGTCTCTACTAAAGGTACAAAAAATTAGCCGGCTGTGGTGGTGTGTGCCTGTAGTCTCAGCTACCTGGGAGGCTGAGGCAGGAGAATCACTTGATCTTGGGGGTAGAGATTGCAGTGAGCCGAGACTGTGCCATTGTGCTCCAGCCTGGGTGACAGGGCGAGACTCTATCTCAAAAAAAAAAAAAAAAAAAAAAAAAAAAAAAAAAAAAAAGTATGGGAAAGAATCTAAGAACTGTAGAAGGCTTCAAAAAAAATACCCTGAAACTGACATCAGCCTTTCATTGTATGCTGCTAACGTTCTTGGCTTTCAATTAGCCTTGTTAGGTACAAATTTATTGAGAAGTCAAGATCCATCTTCCTCCACTGGGGTTTATACTTACTTCACATAAGGGAGAGACGAAGGATAGAGACAAAGAAGGAATTTACTTCTCAAAAAATAAAATGAAAGAAGAATGAAAAAAAAAAAAACCAACCTCTTTTAAGAACACACTCTACATTTCTTAATTAGGCAAAATGAAGGTAATTGGGCTAGCAGTATTTTAACATTTATTCTTTTTAGTCCCAGAACCCAAATCTCTTTTGGATTGCCTTAAATAATTTATGAAGCAAACCAAATACAAAACAAAGTTAGGAATACAGTAACTACATATGAATCAACTGGGCACCTATACAATATCTTGAGAGTTATGGTTGAAATAACTTTTTTTTCAAACAATTGTTTTTTGAACATTTCCTTCAGTAACATTTATTCAAAGGTGACTGTGAGCTGGCACTACTTTGCTCAGTATTTTTCCTACTTTTTGTTTAAAAATAACATCTCACGACAATTTAAAATGCAATCAAAATTACATTTTGTTTTAAAGCTCCTTCAAGCTTAGTTTTAAAAAGATAGATCAGAAGAACCTCTTTTTTGTTTTTAAGTGTGTCTATGTGCCTGATTCTTTATCCAGTTGGTCCTATTGTGAACTTCCTTGTTCATGGACTATTTTCATTTGTGTGTTTCACAGTTAGCAAACTATGTGGTTGCCATAAATCCTTTTAATCCATTTTAGGGTGCATGCACGAGATGAATAGCAGCAAAGGAAAGTTCATTTTTCTAGGATTCTTTCATTTTTCCTATCCCTCTGGAAACACTCCAAGAAAACAGTAGCAGGTTCTACTTAGGGAGAGGCATTGAGTTGGGTAAGGACCAGTTATGGAAGAGAAGGCTCTCTGAAGTGCTGTCAAAAAATTGCTCCTGGGGAGGCCAGGTGTGGTGGCACACACCTGTAATCCCAGCTACTCAGAAGGCTGAGGTAGGGGGATCCCTTGAGCCCAGGAGTTCAAGGCTGCCATGAGCTGTGATTGAACTACGGCAGTCCAGCCTGGGTGACAGAGCTAGACTTTCTTTAAAAAAAAAAAAATTGCTCCTGGAGGCCTAAAAATTAAATTAAAGACATAGGGGGATGAGGAAACAGGATCCCATAAGCTTGGAGTTTCCATCTCTTCTTCCTATAGGTTTTTTTCCTTTTGTTTTAAAGGTCTTGTTAAACTTAGAGACACAGCTCCTTGTTAAAGATGCCAAGAGTCTGAATCATAAAAGACATGTTAAACGTTCTATTAGAATTCAAACCTCCTTTTTTTAATGCAAATTTAAATGGCATTTTATGGAACATCTATAATTATGAAAATGGGAAGACATTGCCTCGTGTGCAGGGAGAGTCTGTGAGTATGAATATTACATTAATGTGCCCACACCAGCTCACTGATCCTGCTGGCAGGAGCATAAAAAATGCTTGAGTGAAACTTTTATTTAGATGTTAAGACTCCAGGCCCCAGCGGGGTGACAGAGACAGCCCCTGTGAGTTGCCATCAGAGAGAGAGCTTGAATTGAATTACCCAGGGGGGAGGAAGTAGTGATGAGCACTGCTTCGCTTATTTAATTTCATTTACTTTCAGTACATTATCAGCATGAGACTTTTCTCTCCCCACTAACCGAAACCCAAGAATGCCACCACCAAGAAAACAAAGACATAATGCAGCAGAGATGTAACTCCAAGTTACTAATTCTAGGAGACTAGAGACAGCACCACCACCACCTTCTCTACCCAAGAGTCAGACTCAGTTTGCTAAAATTGGGGTACTGAAGGAATTGCTGAATTTTCTCTCTTGGTCATTCACTAAAAAGATTCTGAAAAGTAATATAGCTAGAAACAGTTTTTTATATGCTGTGTTTTTGTGTGTAGTCAGTAAGATGTGCCTGCCTGCCTGCCTGCCTTCTTTCTCTCCTTCTCTTTCTTTTCTTTTCTTTTCTTTCCTTCCTTCCTTCCTTCCTTCCTTCCTTCCTTCTTTCTCTCTCTCTCTTTCTTTCTTTCTTTCTTTCTTTCTTTCTTTCTTTCTTTCTTTCTTTCTTTTTCTTTCTTTCTTTCTTTCTTTTTCTCTCTCTCTCTGTTTCTTTTTTTTCTTTCTTTCTTTTCTTTCTTTCTCTCCTTCCTTCCTTCCTTCTCTCTCTCTCTCTCTCTCTCTCTCTTTCTAACAGAGTCTCACTCTTGTCACCCAGGCTAGAGTGCAATGGTGCAATCTTGGCTCACTGCAACCTCTGCCTCTTGGGTTCCAGCGATTCTCCTGCCCCAGCCTCCCAAGTAACTGGGATTACAGGCGCCCACCACCACACTTGGATAATTTTTGTATTTTCAGTAGAGATGGGGTTTCACCATGTTGATCAGGCTGGTCTCGAACTCCTGACCTCAGGTCATCCACCTGCCTTGGCCTCCTAAAGTACTGGGATTACAGGCGTGAGCCATAGCACCTGGCCTATGTTGCTTTCTTATTCATTAGAATCTGTATTGAGGAACTCTCTTGCCTGGTTTCTCTTATGGGCAGTGGGAAAAAATGGGATTATAGGCAAAGTTTAGAATGTATATGGAAAAAAAAATTAGGAAATTATTGTCTTATATGTACAAGGTACTGTATGGTGAGTCCAATAATAGAGCTGTTCTCAATGTAGTTGACTCTGAGCTCAATCTCATTAGCTCCATGATCTGACAAATCCAAGCAAACAAGATGGGAATCCACAGTGGCATGCAAGCTACATCCTCTTTTGGTGTCAGCACAGAGTCCTACTGATCAAGAACTGATGATCCTGAGGATGCACAATGTTAGCCATGCCATGGGGGGATGAGGCAGGAATCTTGTATGCCTGGCTCCACACCTACTAGTAAATAAACAGATCTGCAGAGAGCTACTTAATGTATAGTAGAAAGTATGTAAAAGTATGTTTTAGAGAATGGGTATAAAAACAGGAAGAAGTTGCAAACAATTGTATAGGTTGCTATTTTAAGGCAAAAAATTTATATTTAAGTATACAGTTAAAAAAAGAAGCTTTTTGTTCATTACCTGAGAAAAGATACAACCACCATCATGAAAAAATAAAAATGATTTCGATTTATTGAGAATAAATGGCCCTCTTGGGTAAGTCTAAAGGTGTATTACATTATATCAGCACAAAACAGAATTACATTAGTGTCATAATCTCTCTGTACCACTACACTTAACTAAATCTCTTAGAACAGCCCGTATAAAGAAAAGATTCACTTAGCTGAAGGATATGGGGCCATAAAGATAAGATCAACAGAGAAGTGTGTTACCCAGAAGTGATGGCCACCCAACTTTCATGGCAGATGAAGATAAAAGAAATTCTCAGATATCTTTCTCTCTTCATCTAGATTCCTTTAAACCCTTGTATCCCACCCACATCCAACTCTGCAATAAAAAACGACAGGATAGGATTCCATCTCTCAATGCTAAACATGACTCTTCACTCAGCTATGCACAGCAACAACAATGGGGACCCTTTGGAGTGTGATACATTTCCATAAAGCAGTCAATAAAAAAGACACGGGAGCTTATGTGAGTCACGGCCTATTTAACCAGCTGTGTTCTAGCCCACTGAGAAAAGAGAATTGGAGAAATCAGTTGGCAACACCAGAGCACAAGGCTAATAGCACAGGAGGCCACACAATTTCCACTGCAAAAAGGCTGTAGACCCTGCAGAACAAACCAGGTGCCCACTAACTTTCATTATAGGCAGCTGGCTTGATCTCTTGCTAAATCATCCAGAAAGGAAAATAAATAATTTTTTAAAAAACATCTTTTGTTCAAATCTTTTCCCTGTTAAGTCATGGACTTCTCCCATCCTCCCTCTTCCTTTTAATTCAAGTTCTTTTCAACTGTTTAAAAAGGGACCAAACCAATTTGAGCCTAGAGACTAATAGCTACCGGGGTGAATTTCAGACAGGGTGAAGTTTAGCAGCTTCCTTCATTAAAGTACACATGCAAAAAACCTGCGGATTGGGTGTATGAGATTGGAGAAAATTTAATATTTGAGGGCTGGGAATGGTCAAATTCTACCTGCAATTCCAGTGCACTCACAGATGGCTGATGTGTGTGCATCTGCAGACATGTACACAAACACACGCTTTAAAATGCCTCAAATGTACCGAGGTGAGGAGGGTATAGTAGGTAAGTTGTGAGGGATTAATTTTCTCTTGTCTGGTGACTGTGGATTTCAAATCTGTTCATGAAACTCTCTTTTGTGCATCTGATTTCTGTGGCCTTCTTTAATAAGTTCATTACTTCAAGCCTGTAATCCCAGCACTGTGGGAGGCCGAGGCGGGTGGATCACGAGGTCAAGAGATCGAGACCATCCTGGTCAACATGGTGAAACCCCGTCTCTACTAAAAATACAAAAAATTAGCTGGGCATGGTGGCGCGTGCCTGTAATCCCAGCGACTCGGGAGGCTGGGGCAGGAGAATTGCCTGAACCCAGGAGGCGGAGGTTGCGGTGAGCCGAGATCGCGCCATTGCACTCCAGCCTGGGTAACAAGAGTGAAACTCCGTCTCAAAAAAAAAAAAAAAAAAAAAAAAAGGTTCATTACTGCTTTTCCTTAGCTTTTTGCTTTTCTGGTTTACTTTTTTTTTGCCTTTTTCTCAATTTTCAGGAACCAGTCAATAAATGATAGTTTGTAGTATCTGGCAGGAAGTGTTCATTTTCTGGTGCTAACAGGGAAGTTGGTTTCTATGACTATTCCTTAATTAGTCCCTTGAACAGGTGTATATAGTTATTTAACTTCTGTGGTTCCATTTGATATCCACCTGAGTTTACACTTATACCGAACACTTTTCTTTCATTCTGTTTCACTTATTAAGGAATTTAGCCCAACATTTAAAGGGTGAAAAATTCTAAACCATTACTAATAGATTTAGCATCTAAAAGTTTCAAAGATATAGAAAGCACTCAAACAGATGGCTTTAAACTAACTGAATGGAACGGTTCATGGAGAAATAAATTGGACAACAGATGAAAGGAAGGGAGTGAACACAACGTACTTAATCAAGTTCTTCAACAAGCTGTGATGTAAAAAGCTAGGAAACAAAATGAGAAGAACTGGAGCTAGACTAAAGGACCCCAGAAAATGGTAGAAATGACGTGTTTGTAGTTAGCAAACCAACACAGAAGACAACTTTCATGAGACCTCAATAGACTCATGTTGTCCTTCCAATTTTTGAAGGTCTTTTAAAAAGACCAGTGAATTCAGCTTATAGTGAACTTAGGTTACAGAAATCTGTGGAGAAAATCCTGTTATACTGAAGATAAAAAAACTTCTGAGGTCCTAGGTCAGTTGTACTAAGAAAAAAAGCAGATAATAAACAAAATAATTAAAATGAATATGCTTTAACAAAAATGGCCCCAAAAAAACCTAACCAGTTTTTAATTCATCAGGATTGTATCAAGCATTTTTACATCTAAGTCCCACAACATCCCTATGAGGCATGTTTTATTATCACCCTCACTATACAGACTAGGAAACTGAGGTGTAGTGAAATGACATGACTTGCTGAAGGTTGCTCAGTTGGAAAAGCCCGGTGCTCTTTCCAATACTCTGAGCTTCAGACATGCATAGAAGTGGTTGAGGAAAGATTGGGTCTTCCCACTTCACTCCCCCACAAAAAGAGACCCTGTGTTTTGGAAGAAGAAACAGGCATGATGTGTGATTATTCTAACTCTTGGTGTCAAAAAACTATTTTAATATCTATATTTCTTATTTACCTTTTTATGAGCAAACTGAGCAGGTTTTATTTTAGGATCCAGGGTACATGTGTAGGTTTGTTACAAACGTATATTGTGTGATGCTGAGGTTTGGAGTATGAATGTATCTGTCACCCAGGTAGTGAGCACAGTACCCAATAATAGTTTTTCAACCCTTGCTCCCCCCCTCCCTCCTCCTGTATTTACCCAGTGTCTATTGTTGCCATATTTATGTCCATATGTACCCCATGTGTAGCTCCCACTTATAAGAGAGAACATTACATATTTCGTTTTCTGTTTCTGCTTTAGTTCAAAAACATGGAATGCTTCACAAATTTGCATGTCATTCTTGTACAGGGGCTATGCTAATCTCTGTGTTATTCCAATTTTAGTATATTCACTGCCAAAGTGAGCACTCTTATTTACTTTTTATTTTTTTGAGACAGACTCTCTGTCACCCAGGCTGTAGTGCAGTGGTGTGATCTCGGCTCACTGCAATCTCCACTTCCTGAGTGCAAGCGATTCTCCTGCCTCAGCCTCCAAGTAGCTAGGACTACAGGCACAAGCCACCACACCCAGCTA
>NW_016107543.1:535509-542230 GCF_001604975.1 Cebus imitator | reverse complement strand
AAAAAAAAAAAAAAAGAAAAAAGAAAAGAAACTATAAGAGGACACAGCCAGAAGCTCGTAATCCTAGCAGTTTGGGAGGCTGAGGTGGGTGGATCATGAGGTCAGGAGTTTGAGACCAGCCTGGCCAGCATGGTGAAACCCTGTTTCTACGAAAAATACAGAAACATTAGCCAGGCATGGTGGCATGTGCCTGTAATCCAGCTACTCAGGAGGCTGAAGCAAGAGAATTGCTTGAACCTGGGAGGCAGAGGTTGCAGTGAGCTAAGATTGTACCACTGCACTCCAGCCTGGGTGACAGAGCAAGACTCTGTCTCCAAAAAAAAAAAAAAAAAAAATTGCTGTTTGGATGCTTGGTCACCAAGGTTTGTAAGACCTCTTCTAAGGCAAGGGTGATATCTAGAAAAAGAACCCCCGTTCCAGTGTAGGGCTCATGCGGGAATCTTGGACATGATTTATTTACTCTTGAAGGAAAAGGTTTGATTTGAAAAAGAAGAAGATTTTTCCCAGCACTTTGGGAGGCTGAGGCAGGAGTCACTTGAGGCCAGGAGTTTGAGACCAGCCTGGCCAACATGGCAAAACCCTATCTCTACTAAAAATAAAGAAATTAGTCAGGCATGGTGGTACATGCCTGTAGTCCCAGGTACTTGGAAGCCTGAGGCAAGAGGACTGCTTGAGCCTGGAAGGTGGAGGTTGCAGTGAGCTGAGACTGTACCAGCCTAGGCAACAGAGCAAGATTCTGGCTCAAAAAAAAAAAAAAAAAAAGATTTTTAAAGCCAAATATCCAAATTGGTTTCTTTTTATAAAGTATTCCCTCAATAATGCCAAGCCACAAGGTAATTTATAGAAACCATGAGTATTCATGGAGGATGAAGAACCCTCTCATTCCTACAAAGGGGCAGCACACGCTAATTGTCTAAGAGACCTGTGGTCTTGGGAGATACTCTCTTCCACAACTTAACTTTCAGTGATATTTTACTTATAAGAAATGAAAGTGTTAGGAAAAAGCCCTTCTAACTCCAGGCATGGTAACTTCAATGCACTAGTGATAACATCTAAATAAATGTTAATAATCAATACTTTCTGGTAGGTGTCAGGAGTTCATCTTAAAGAATGACTAACTATAATAATCCACTGCTTCTCAATCATGAAACATTAGTGTACTTTGATCAGTTAAAGGACAGAGATTATGAATAATTTACTTTTTTTTTTTTTGGCTTTGTACATTTATTTATTTTATTTTATTTTTTTAATTTTTATTTTTATTTTTTTCCCATTTATTTATTTTATTGCATTTTAGGTTTTGGGGTACATGTGAAGAACATGCAAAATTGTTGCCTAGGAACACACATAGCAGTGTGATTTGCTGCCTTCTTCCCCATCACCTACATCTCACATTTCTCCCCAATAATTTACTTTTAGAATAAGAATAGGTTTTAAGTTTTTCTACAACAATACCATTCATGGAATTCTGATATGCTTTCTTACAGGGAAAACTCAATTAAAAATAACTTATAGCATATCCTATGTATGCTACAGACTATAGTGATGAAACGAATCTGATGTACTATCATAATTATGGCATCAAGAATCTCCACAGTGCTTTATTTACTTGAAAAAAATTGTGTTCCTTAAAAACCATGAGTGTTCTGTGGTAGTGGGTTAAGCATATGTGTCTTTTGATTTTATCAATAACACATATCTGTAACCCAGCATCCTCAGCTTCATTTTTATCCTAAGAATCCATCCTTCATATAGAACCACAAAAGACCAGAAGTCTCTTTAGCACCTAAGCCACTATAAGTAGCAACAGACCAAAGTGGGAATCTGGATGCAAATTAAAGCAGCAATCCTTCAAATGGCCTCATGATTCTAAAAAGGACAAGAGGATTTAAAAATGCCAAATTGTCTTTTTACAAACCTTGCAAGATCAATGTATTCCCTCTGAGTCAGATCAACATTAAACATGTATCACTTGAGAGCCTATCTTTAAAAATGAATGACGAAATGTCATTTTCAGATCTATTTATTTACTATGCCACTGGGCTGTGATAAGAACACAGAGAAAAGGAAATAAAAAGAAAAGAGCCTTGCCTGGGTTTGGAATCATATTTTAACTGGTTCACCAAACTGTGGCGAGAAGTCGTCTTTCTAAAACACAGATCATGTCACATTCCTGCTTAAATCCTATAATGGGTCTTTATTACCTACAGGATGAAACTGAAACTCTCCAGCATGTAAAAACTTTAAGCCCTTGGTCTCTTCCTACCTTCCAGTTTCATTTTCTCCCACCTTTGTCGCCTCCCAGTACTCTAGCAACAATAAGAAACGGACTTTGTCCTATGGAACATACCATGTACTTTACACTGCCAGGTCTCTGTGTATTCTGTTTTTCCGGTTTGGAACTTCCTCTCTACTCCCAGCTGTTGAATTGGGAGTGCTCCTTCAATTCAAATGTCACATCCTCTTTGAATCTTTGATTTCCCCATGTAAAATTATATACTCCTCTTCTGTGCTTTTATAGCATTTTCTAGCGCATTTTTATAGCACAGTCTTGGCTCCCAGGGACCCTAAATCTTTTCCCCAATGCATTCCATTCTTGCCACTTTGCTTCGGTTTCCATAAGACCTTAGTAACAATGTAAAGCTGTGAGAATCCTTGAACGAGCAAATAGAAAAAGGGCTATTCCTGGGAAAAGAACTGTAGTTGTGGACCTGGGTACAAGGCAGTAGGGAGGAGGGTAAAAATAATTTTGCATTCATAGGAAAAGAGATGACACCATGGAAGAAATTAAGTGAACAGAACATTATAGTATCTGGATTAAAATGGGGAAACAAGTTGCATATTAGATTCTTCTTTGGTGCACATACCTGTGCACCTAAGGGGATGGGCCAAGGTTTGCATAATTGTGTAGGTAAGAAGATTAAGAATTAGATTGAGGAGGAACTGGAGCATAGGAATAGCTGAGCCCCATCACAAGATTGGGCCATTCTTTTTTTTTTTTTTCTTTTGAGTTGGAGTTTTGCTCTTGCTGCCCAGGCTGGAGTGCAATGGCGTGATCTCGGCTCACTGCAACCTCTGCCTCCTGGGTTCAAGCAATTCTCCTGCCTCAGCCTCGCGAGTAGCTGGGATTATAGGTGCTTACCGCCATGCCCAGCTAATTTTTGTATTTTCAGTAGAGATGGGGTTTCACTGTGTTGGTCAGGCTGGTCTCGAACTGCTGACCTCAGGTGATCCACCCGCCTCCGCCTCCCAAAGTGCTGGGATTACAGGTGTGAGCCACTGTGCCTGGCCCTAGCCCATTCTTTGATTAGTTGTTGAACTGATGTGGGATTAAGAAGGATCTTTCCCTTAAATATATATATATATATATATATAAATATATATATATATGTAAGGATTGTGGTACTAATTATTTAATTTCTGGAAGCCTAAAGAAAAGCTGCCAGTAGGAAATCTGGTCCCTTTCATAGAGGGCAGTGCAATTCACTATTTGTGTACTTGTTTCTCTTTGTATCCCCAGGGGCCTCGTACACCCAGTAGGTACTCAATAAATGTTTGTTAAACTGAACTGAAACCACTTCTAGCCTAATAGGACTTGTGATCTGGAATGCAATATGAAAGTGAATATTTGTTAGTCAAACCATTTTTGCTTAAGTCACAAACAGTAATTTTTGTTCAACTTTAATCTTAGGGTAGGTATCATATAAAACAAGAAAGCAAGAAGATATAAGGAAAGGAGGATTTTGCCAAGAGAACCAAGAGGAAGTGGGGGTGCAGAAGTTAGCAAGTATGACAGCACCAAGAATGAAAGAAAGAGGACCAAAAAGGATTTTGGAGAAAAAGTTAGAATAAAATGTCATAAACCACAACTGGAGAAAAATAAATTTCCCTCCCTTCCTCCTTCCCTCCTTCCCTCCTTCCCTCCCTCCCTTCCTTCCTTCCTTCCTTCCTTCCTTCCTCCTCTCCTTCCCTCCCTCCCTCTCCCTCTCCCTCTCTTCCTTGCTTCTTTCCCTCCCTCTTTATTTTCTTTCTTCTCTCTCTTTTTCTTTTCTGAGACAGGGTCTTGCTGTGACACCCAGACTGAAGTGCAGTGGTACAATCACGGCTCACTGTAGCCTCCATCTCCTGGGTTCAAGCAATCCTCTTGCCCTTAGACTCCCAAGTAGCTTGGACTACTTGGTGTGCGCCACCATACTTGGCTAATTTATTTTTTATTTTTGGTAGAGACAGGGTCTCGTTATGTTGCCCAGGCTGGTCTTGAACTCTTGAGCTTAAGCAATTCTTCCACCTCAGCCTCCTAAAGTGCTGGGATTACAGGTGTGAGCTACCGTGCCTGGCCAAGAAATAAATTTCTGAGTCCCATCTTATAGCCTGATTAGCATACCAATTCTGTTTGCCTTGGACTTTATCTATCTCCAGAATAGGTTTCAGAAGAAGCCATAAACAGGCAAAAGACTGAGCCAAATGAATAACCGATTACTCTTTAGGAAATAGCTATCGATAGCAACTTCTGAGCTATAGACTTTGAGTGGCTGGGAATTTGGCCACTGACAGTGTTTCTTCAGTCTTGTTCTTTTCTCTCCTGGAGAAATGGCATTTTATTTTTGGACTTTCACATGTACATTGGTTTGCATCCTGTGAGCAAACATCCTAGGTGTGTCTGAGCATTTAATATTGTTAATGGTGAAGGCTACATGGAGATTAGTATGACAGACTCTGACGTCTCTATTTTAGTTACTATCCAAAGCAAAAGATGTAAGGAGGGATCAGATGATAATAATTTTGCCTTCTCCATGTCTCTCTAGTAAAAGACATTGAGATATCATCAGAGTACTGCATTGAGAAAACTTTAAAAGCAAACACAGCAGAAAATAAAAAAGAAGACTCAGGAACTAATTATCGTGATTCTCTGGGGGTATTTCAGGGTGGGTGATCTAATGAGAACTCTCACACCCCGTGAAGAAGAACTTGATGGGAAAGCAGTGATCTTAACAATGTGGCTTTGACCTGATATGTATTACCTCCTGGACAAAGGGCCACTCCCAAGCCAAACCTCACCCCCAGACAGCTCCATGGGTGTCTCTGTGCAGAAGCACCACCTCAAAGACAGAAAAATGATGTTGGCTATGATAAGTTACCTTTAAGGCAAAAATCAACCTCCCTTAAAAAAGATGTTACAAATTCTAGATTTAAATCTTTCTAGTTTCTTCTGTTTCATCTGACAAAACTCAAGCAAGTTTGAAGTCAAACTTTGCAAGGAAAAAGAATTAGGAGGAGAAAATGAAGGTGATGTTTCTAAACCCAAAATTTTCCAATCAAATCACCAAGTCTGTAATTGTAAAATAAAAACACTAAATCTCAATATCTATTTGCACAGCTCATTAACTAGGGGCTCACACTCAGCAAACGGGAAAAAAAGAAAACGAAAAAGCTTCAGTACCAAACACATTTGGAAAGTTACTATAGAGACCTATATTTACCTTGGAGCTAACCTAGGCTCTGCCACATTCTGCTACACTGTGGTTGGATGCATCTGTTTGTCTGTCTGTCTTTATTGCTTATTTAGCAAGTAGCAAATCAGGATGAGGCAAAGCATCTTTTGTCAGACCATGCAGGAGAGAGAAAGAGAACATTTCTTTCCCCACTGAACATTATGAACGTTATGGCAGGCACTCGACCTGCTCTGCTACTGGGACAACATGATTTACAATGTGAAAAGGGAAAACCTAAATCACCAAGTAATGAAAACATTAAAGTTAATGCATCACAAGTGAGGAATTTATTACCATTAACTCCAATAAACAGTTATAAAACACTCGTCCTTTCCTGTCTGTGCACAGGGACACAGACACTGGACTTCATTAAGCTCAACTTTCTTTTCTTCTTCACTAGACCAGTCATGTGTGTTTGAACCAACCACCATTTATTGTTAAGTGGACTGGCTCATTTTCCAGGACTGTAGAAAGCTGAAGGCACATCCATTCTGCTTCACGGCACTTGGTATAGACGGATGAAATAGCAAAGTTTAGAAGGCATGCAGCTTGGTATTGCTATATAAGTTTATTTAAAAGTCTCTAAAATGTATGTCTGACAAAAGCAGAGTAGCTCTTCCGAGCAGCCCTCCTCGCAGGCAGGTATATAAGTAATAATGCCTGGTGAGGAGGGTGGCATATTGGATGCCAATGCACGTCAGGTGCATTTAGCTGAATAATTTTTCCCTTATTATTGTTTGGTATAGGACCTTGGAAGCCTGAGATGGAAACCCATTTCCTTCTAACATTTTTCTCTGTCACAGGGGCAGAGAAGTTTATTACCTTAAGATTGTTCATGAACAAAAGAGGCTGTACATATTGGATGGCTAAGGTAGATTGGTTCCAGATTCATTTGTTTTCAAGGAAAAAAAGAACTAAAGTGTCTTTTGGATAGCCACTTCTAATTGTGGAATTGCCTAGGTGTTACAAAGCAGATAGGAGACGCAGCATGAAATTCAAGCTTCTCTGACCAGGTAGTTACAATGGTAACACAATAATAGTAACATTTTACATTTGGATAACACTTTATTTAGTGTTTATAAAATGCTTTCATGTATGACACCTCCTTAATTCTGATCTCCTTCATTCAGACAGAAAGATCTCATCAGTCTAGCCTTCCGAAGCTGAAACAGGCTTACATAGTTGGGAAGAAGAAGAACCAAGACATAAACTCAGTTTTTTTTTTTTTT
>NW_016107543.1:529854-535469 GCF_001604975.1 Cebus imitator | reverse complement strand
TTTTTTTGAGGCAGAGTTTCACTCTTGTTGCCTAGGCTGGAGTGCAATGGCGTGATCTCCACTCACTGCAACCTCCACCTCCTGAGTTCAAATGATTCCCCTGGCTCAGCCTCCTGAGAGCTGGGCTTACAGGCACCTGCCACCATGCCTGGCTAATTCTTTTTGTACTTTTAGTAGAATGGGGTTTCACCATGTTGACCAGGCTGGTCTTGAACTCCTGATCTCAAGTGATCCCCCGCGTTGGCCTCCCAAAGTGCTGGGATTACAGGTGTGAGCCACTGCACCCTGCCAAAACTCAAGTATTTTTAAGCTCCAAATCCAGTACTTTTTTCCTTTTTTTTTTTTTTTTTTGCTGTACCATGCTACATATTTTATCTAATGTATGTTACCGTCCTAACTATACAGTCAAGATGAACAATGCTTTAATTCTACTTTTCTCAGCTCAAATTTCATGAGTTTTAGGAACCCCACTCTGCTAACTAAGAATGGCTACAGTAACTATACTACTAAATGGAGCCATTATACCTGGGAGTTTTCCAGGATATTCAGCCTTAAAATGGGATCTGATCTTTGGCATTACCAGAGAAGAGACAGGTGCCTGGGCTGTATGAGGTTCACAGGGATAGTTAGTACCAGACATTGAATGGAACTTGGGGACTTCTTGATCTTGGCTTGATCTTGGCTTATTTGAGTTTCTACTTTTCAGGCATAAGCAATCCTCCCAGCTCAGCCTCCTGAGTAGCTGAAACTACGGGCATGTGCTACCATGCCCAGCTAATTTTTGCATTTTTTGGTAGAGACGGGATTTAGCCATGTTGCTCAGGCTGGTCTAGAACTCCTGGGCTTGAGCAATCCACCTGCCTCGGCCTCCCAAAGTGCTGGAATTACAGGTGTGAGCTACCGCGCCTGGCCGAGGAAATCTTAAATAGAGCAAAAAGATCAAGAAAAGGAAACCAGAAAAGATAAAAACTATTAGAACATAGAAACGGAGGAAAAGAAATTATCAAAGAAATAATAAAATTTTTCAAAATGATAGGAATTTTTTGATTGAAATGGTCCTCCATACACCCAGCACATGAAGGGAAAGGGACTCGCACCTTGGTGATGACAGTGATATTTCAGAACAGAATTCATATAAAGAAGATCCTAAAATCTTCTGAATCGGGGGCAAAAACAAGTCATACAAAGAATCAAGAATCAGGATGGCACTGAAGTTCTCCACACCAACAATGAAAGCTGGAAGCCAATGAAGCAAAACTTTCCAAGTTCTAAGGGAAAATGATTTCCATTAGTATTCTCACACCCAAAGTAACATTCAAGTGTAAAAGTAGAATACAGTGATTTTCAGACATTCAAAGTCTCAAGAAACTGACCTTCCAGGCATCCTTTCTCAGGATGCCACCACAATACGTGCTCCACCTAAATAGGGAGTCCACCAAGAAAGAAGGTGACATTGGGTCCAGAAAGTGGTGCTCTGATGAAGGAAAGGGATAAAGGGAAGTCCCAGGGTGAACAGCTATGCAGGAGGTCCGAGAGCAGCCAGCCCAGAGTGGGTAGGAGGATGGAGATCTCCAGGAGAGACTAGAGGCACAAATGGAACTGATGGATCATCTGGTGTGTTTGACCATGTGGAAAATTACAATTCTGCCAAGTTTGGAAAGAATTAGGGACAGTGACTTAGAAAACTATGCAAATGAAAAAAGTCAAGGCATTTGCCAACTCTAGGAAAAACAAGAATTTTCTTTTACATTTACTGGTTTATTATAAAGGATATTACAAAGGACACAGGTGAAGAGATACATAGGGCAAGGTATGAGGGAAGGGGTGTAGAGCTTCCATGCCCTCCCTGGCTGTATTACCGCTCCAGGAGCCTCCACCTGGTTAGCTATCTGGAAGCTCTATGAACCCAGTCCTCTTGGGTAAAAAATAAGGAGGTATATTTTTTACACCCTTTGGTATAAAAAATAAATACAATTTAATTATACAATTTTATAAGGGTTGACAGTAAATAACATTTATGTAGTTAAATAATGTAAACAATAAATATTGATTAACTAAAAATTACGATATAATCACACTGGAAAGATGAAGAACGAGGAATTGATGGCTGGGATGGAATAGGAATGCTAAATCCTCCCTTACCATAATATAAAATCAACAGATAATGTTGAAATTGATAAACTAAAAAAAATAGCTGTATAATCATATTATTTAGAAGTGTGGAAGGTATACATCAGAATGGATGAAAAAGTTAATTTCTAAAAAATGGAAAGGGTTTGCCTCTGGAAAGCAGAGCTCCAGCGTGACTGCTTGTAGTATTATTAGATCTTTAAAAAAATTTTTGGAAATGGGGTCTTGCTATGTGGCTCAGACTGGATTCAAATTCCTGGACTCAAGTAATCTTCCCACTTTAGCCTCCTAAGGGACTACAGGTACACACCACTGTGCCTGGATTTATTTGATTTTTTTTTTTTTTTTGACATGGAGTCTCCTTCTATTGCCCAGGCTGGAGTGCAGTGGTGCGATCTGGGTTCACTGCATCCTCCACCTCCTGGGTTCAAGCAATTCTTCTGCCTCAGCCTCCTGAGTAGCTGGGACTACAGGCAGCTAGTTTTTTGGATTTTTAGTAGAGACGGGGTTTCACCATATTGGCCAGGCTGGTATCTAACTCCTGACCTTGTGATCTGCCTGCCTTGGTCTCCTAAAGTGCTGGGATTACAGGCGTGAGCCACCACGCCGGGCCCTATTTGATTTTTAAGAACTATATGCATACATTATTCTGATACAAATAAAAATAACTAGAAAATTTAAAAAATAGTTTTTCAACTATTTAAAAGTAAAGCTGTCTCCATATTTATATAATGATGTCCATTCTGAGTGGCTGATTACACAAAATTCCTAAGCTTGGTATTAAGGTATGTGGCAAAGGAATCCAGAAAAGAAAGAAGAAAAGAAGAAACCAGTGTTGAATCAAGAGAAATAATGCTATTAAAAACACTTGAGCAGGTTGGGCATGGTGGCTCACGCCTATAATCCTAGCACCTTGGAGGCTGAGACAGGCAGATTACTTGAGGCCTGGAGTTCAAGACCAGGAGTTCTGGCCAACATGGAGAAACCATTTCTACTAAAAATACAAAAATTAGCTGGGTGTGGTGATGTATGCCTGTAATTCCAGCTACTCAGGAGGCTGAGGCATGAGAATTGCTTGAGCCTTGGAGGTGGAGGTTGCAGTGAGCCGAGATTGCGCCACTGCACTCCAGTGTGGGCAACAGAGGGAGACTCTGTCTCAAAAAAAAAAAAAAAAACCACTTACATAAAGTCATATATATTTGAATTAGATATTGTCTTAGGAATATTTTAATAATCTGTAGTCTTTATGCAATTTTAAGACTCATTTGCAATTCTAATATTGTACTTTATACCATACGTCTAATTTGCTTAAGCGCTTTCTGCATTGTAAGGGGACCCACAAAAACAGGAGGTCTCTTTCCACTGGAGAGCTACTTTATTTCCTAAGTAATAAAAGGTATGAAATCACATTATAAAATTTGGGGTCAGAATCCCAGGGTATAAATTTGGGTTGTAATTTACAAAATATTATTGTATTACTGGGCATGATCAGAATTTGATCAAGTACCTGTAGATAAAATCAAGTCAAGAAAAATTTATCTGGAACCTACCACGTGGGAGGTTTTGTGCCAGAGAGCACAGAATTCCTAGAATGTCCTAGAGGGACTTCAGATCAGTGCAAATACAGAGACAGCACAGACATGATTTTAATTTATAGGGTTGGAAAGGTATAAGGCTATAAAACAGGACACCTGTTGTCTTGCATTTATGTTAAAGGTTTCACCTTTTTAAAAAATAATCAGAAACACATAATCATTAGTCTTGACATAAATTATACTTTAGGTTGGGAGTGGAAATCATGTTTTCAGAATAGGAAGGGAAGGAAAAGTAAAACCAACTGCATGTAATTTTTCAAGCGGAAACAATGGCAATATGAAGATATATGGGCGTCAGACCCACTGGTAGAGGAAGGAGGCTGTGCTCTCTTACCTCTTACGATGTCACTCCTGTGACCTCTACCATTTGAAATGCTTTGATTCCACCTTGCCCAAGGGACCTGTGAGCACCAGGGAAAGGGATGAAGGATGCCTATGCCTGACCTCACCTTTACATTGTCTAATGACTGAAGGTATAAATCAGCTTTCCCCTTGAAGACCCAAGTGTCAGAAGCTCATGTGAAATGCTGGAAATATTAAATGATGTCCCTGAGGGTTTTATTGTTACTCAGTTTTCTCCTGTAACTGGGAGAGCTGTTCACATGACGGATACTCTCCCCCAGGACCTCAATTTGTATATAAAATGAAGTATGAAACTCCAACAACTTCTTGCCGGCTTGGAAAGAAAATAAACAATTAGTGGAGGCTGCACTTAGCCCATTGTCCTGTATATATTTCATGTATCTCTTTGCCTATTCCTGGTGAACAGTTCACACGAACAAAGATGTGATAACACTTTTTTTTCCACAGTAAAAAAGTACATTTTATTTAATGACGAAGTACACACACGTTCATACATACACATTTGTACATATGACTAAAACAATTTTTTTTTTGAGATGGAGTTTCCCACTTGTTAGCCAGGCTGGAGTGCAATGGCGCGATCTCAGCTCACCGCAACCTCCGCCTCCTGGGTTCAGGCAATTCTCCTGCTTCAGCCTCCTGAGTAGCTGGGATTACAGGCACGTACCACCATGCCCAGCTGATTTTTTGTATTTTTAGTAGAGATGGGGTTTCACCATGTTGACCAGGATGGTCTCGATCTCTTGATCTTGCGATCCACCCGCCTCGGCCTCCCAAAGTGCTGGGATTACCGGCCCACCGTGCCCGACCCGACTAAAACAATTTTTACTCTTACCACGTGGAATGCTATGTTCTTTCATTACAAAAAAAATGTAAGTCTATGTTCTTTCATTTAAAAAAAAATGCTGGTCACATTTTAGTAAAAAAAGTTTCATAAATCACTAATATGTTACAACCTATAACTCCCATAACTGCTCTAGAGCATTAACAATGCTAAACTATAATTTTAGGGGAATATATAGTCGTGCTCCTTCTTAGAATTAGCCCATGATAGTACTTTAGGGATTCAACTCAGAGAAAAAAAATTAACATAGCTTGTTACCATGTATCCAGCCTGGACATGGTACATGCTTTCAGTAAGTTTAAATCTCCTGCCTTCCTACACCCAAGATCTGAGGAAATGACTTGCAACTATGTAACAGGACCTTATGTCTGTATTATACATTTTATATTTGCCTTTTTATGTATATCATTTCATTTGATCTTCACAACAAACCTGTGAGGCAGGCGGAGAAAATATCAGATTTACTTTATAGATAATGAAATTAAGGTTCAGAGAGGTTAAGTTACTTTCTCAGTTACCATATACCTAGTTCAAGGCAGACAGAATAAGAACCATTAACTTTTAGGTTGGGGGCTCTTTTCTCTAAACCACATAGCTTCTGAGAATATAATCTAACCCAAAATATTTTTACCGCTTCATCCACATTTTCTTATTGTTAATTCAACTTTTTTTTTTTTTTTTTT
>NW_016107543.1:520043-529789 GCF_001604975.1 Cebus imitator | reverse complement strand
CAGGCTGGAGTGCAGTGGCATGATCTCGGCTCACTGTAACCTCTGTCTCTGGGGTTCAAGTGATTCTCCTGCCTCAGCCTCCCAAGTAGCTGGGATTACAGGCATGCATCGCCACGCCTGGCTAATTTTTTATTTTTAGTAGAGATGGGGTTTCTCCATGTTGGCCACGCTGGTCTCAAACACCTGACCTCAGGTGATCTGCCTGACTTAGCCTCCCAAAGTGCTGGGATTACAGGCGTGAGCCACTGCTCCTGGACTATTAATTCAACTTTTTATAGGATACCATAAAAGACCTAATTTTAAATTCATCATGCTAAATTTATACTTTGCTAGCAATGAAAACTTATGGTCACGGAACATATATTTTTCTGGAAAGCACTGTCTCCTTGCCTCTAGTCTAAAGGAACATAAGCAATATGAAAGACCCTAGAGGCCAAGGAAATTGAAGAGAAGTCAGAGGAAGGGATATAAAATGGAATGTATTAATGGATTTTAGTCCCTTTAAGCTTGTACTTTTGTGAGGGGGTTCAATGGGGAGCTTTAATGCAGATGAGACTTGAAGCTTCTGAAGAAGATCTAAGTCTTGATGAGGTTATTCAAACCCAAATCTTGAACGCATAATGATGATAGGCCATAGTCTTCAAAAACGTGGTACTTGATGCTCTCCCAAAGTGCTAGGATTTGAATGCCACAATACATATTGACTCATGTTTTTGCTCATTAATAGTCCGTGGTTTCTTTAAATGAAGTCCATTTTAGAGTCCATAGGTATCAGTGTTCTGCAAAACTGTCGGGGATCGGAGGCTCCCAGCGGACCCAAGATGCTCTGTCCCGCCTGTGGCGTCACCCTCCACCGTGGTAACACTCTTATTACAAATCCTTATTTCTGGGTCAATCAATCTTTGATAGTAAAAAAAAAAAAATCTCCATAGGCAACTCAGTGTGTTTTTGTAATGGACAAGAACAAAAGCTCTTCCTTTTATCCTATTTAGCAGAGGGAGTGTGCTAGTAACTAAAATTGAAGGGCGAGTGTCTGGATGCCGTGTCTAGCTAGGACTTGGGCCTGCATCTAAACCTCCCTTCCAGATTCTTTCTGCAGGACTTACAAAATCTATGGATATTTAAGTCTCCTAATATACCTTGATTCATTAATCCTCACCACTATCTCTATAAGAGTAATTTTCTATAATAAGAAAAATGACTATTTTTCTCTTGATGGAGAAATTAAAGTGACTTGCTCAAGTTTCTTAGTTAATAAGTGGACAAGTCAGGAACAGAAGGAATTCTCATGGCAGTCCTTAGCATTAATCTCTCCATATCTCAATCTTTCCCCCTCCTCTTTCCATCAAAAACTTGAAGTACTGCTACACAAAGAATACAGTCCTTATTATAGAAACATTATTATACATTTATGTAGAGCTTTAAAAATTTTTAGAACACTTTCAAACCTCCTATTTAATTTAGTTTTTATGGTAGTCCTATTAGGTGGGTATTTACAGAGTCTGGAAGGAAAGGATAAAAGTAAGAAACAGTTAAAACGAAAAGCCAGCAAAATATTAAGGATTACCTAAGACATTGTAGAATCTTAATTACCCCAGGTTTGTAAAAGCTGGCCAGATAGATGAAAATATTGATTAGACTGGCTATGCCTGTGCTGTAATAGGGGATTGATCACTAAATGACTCTGCTCTGTGTTCTAAGATTGGATTCCATGTATGAAAGGATATTCTGAAGAGTGTAATATACTCTTTTAACATGAGCTCCCTTGCCATTTAACTATGGCTGAATTAGGGGCAAACAGCACTGGTTCTCTACAGGTAAGAGAAAGTGTGAGGGCGGAGGGTGATTTCAAACAGCAGGTGAAGCCAATTGAAGAAACAGAGTCTTTTTCCCTCAGAAGTCTAAAACATCTTCTGAATCAGACCCAGTTGTTTTGTTCTTGTTGTTTGATAAGTAGAATTGGTGCTGCTTAAATGGTGTGTGTTTAAGTGAACTGGAAAAGAGCCCCTCTTCCAAAATCTTCTCAACTGACTTCCATAATTCCTGAAATTCCATCATTTGGGGACCATTCCCTTAGATGAAAACATTATTCCCCATTGAACTACAAATACCTCTGGGAGAGGTAGCACATTAATCAAGGTACTCTCATCTGCAATGTGGTAACAAGCTAGTACAGCACAGATCACTGGGAGGAGGAGGCGCAGAGCTTCAGCTCTCTTGGGGACAAAGGTACAGCTGTCTGTACCTATGTGGTAGACCACTGAGCAGAAGTAGATAACTGATAGATGTCAGGCAATGGCTTGTATCCATGAGGTCACGTGCGTGTAGTTGACAATATTATACTGAGCCATTACCAGTCATCAACACCTTGGAGCAGCGGTTCTTAACTGTGGCTGCACATCAGAATCACCTGTCTACCTCTTCAAAAATGTAGATACCTAAACTGCACCCCAGATATACTGATTCAGGATTAACTGGAGTGGGGCTGAGACATGTTTATTTTTACAAAGCTCTATGAGTAGTTCTGATGCTCACCTAGGGCCGAGAAACCACAGTCTCTGAGTAAATTTGTATGTTAGGTCCTTACTATCCTGATGGCTTCCTGGAGGGCGTTGGTGAGGTGGGCCCAGGGAGGCCCCTAGGTGGATGGCCTGACAGTGAGTATCAGAACAAGCATGAGGGGCAAGAGAAGTGCCATAAGCAACAAAGTAACCAAAGGTAACCTGGAAAAGAGCCAAGACAACTTGTACACATGGTAATTTTAACAAACTATCAAGGATCATTATTACCAAGACTGGAAGAAACTACATTAATCAGTCTATGAAAGTTAGGACTTCTGCACACCATTTAAGAAATACTAGATACATTATTATCTGTGCTAATATAACTCTGGCTTTAATAGTTTCCATGGCTGAAGAAGTCACTTGTAGTCATTTTATCACTGTGGTATCTTTCCCATTCCATTCTTCATAGTCAATTCCCAAGTGTTACCCTGCTCAGTTTGTCCTCAGCTACCCCCCAAAGGAAGTCCTTACCAGATGTATCATTAGGATTAGTTTAGCCAGTGTGACAGAAAATCCCAAATAATAGAGGCTTTAATAAAGCAGAAGGTAATTTCTTCTTCATGTATAAAAAGACTAGGAGGAGGCACTCCAGGAATGGGAGGGCACTTCATGCTTCTCTCTTTTTATTCCCCTGAAAAAGAGTTTTGCATCTTGGTGATCACATTTATTAGAAGGCTTGGAGAAAAATTAAAATTCCACTTAGCTTAAGAAGTTATGAATTATTTGAGGTGGGTGCAGTGGCTCATGCCTGTAATCCTAGCACTTTGGAAGGCTGAGGTGGGAGGATGGCTTAAGCCCAGGAGTTTGAGACCAGGCTGTGCAACATAAGGAGACTCCATCTCTATAATTTTTTTTTTTTTTAAATAGACATTATGAGTTATCTGCAAATCAACTCATTTCAGGAGTAGGGGAATTTATTAGTATCAAAATGTTTGCTGGTTTCTCTTTTGAATGTCCCGAACATTTAGAGTGGCAACTGTACAAAGTCTCCTATTTTCCATATGGGATAAAGTGTTTCAGCCAACTCTCAACAGAGGGACAACCAGGACAAAACATCTTCCTGGAAAACAGCACTGGATTTTCTGTTTCATTTATTTATATATCTCTTCATATGCTTCTTCATCAATTTCTATAGTAGTCACAGTTTCTTCCACATCTCTAATAACGTATTTAAATGTAGATCATAAGCATGTAATCTGCCTGGAAGCTCCTGGTAATCTCTCATTTTCACATAAATTCATTTATCCAGGCTGAGCCTGATAAGATCAAGGGGCTCCTCTATGATGTTGGTAGTTTGTTGCTGGTCTACATCATCTACCACGTTTCAAACCCTTTGTCCTTTGCCCTTCAGGCTTTTTCTGTCTTTATAAAGTATGTCATTTGTTCACCATGATCCAAACTGGCTCTAGTTCTACCCAGCAGGAAGGAGGAAAGAAGCAACACAGAAAGCATCACCCCTCCCCTTACCTGCTTAAGGACACTTGTGTGTGACCCTAAAGTTGGCATATCACATATACATTCCACTAGCCAGAACTTAAATTACATGGTCAAATCTAGTTGCTGCAGAGGTAGGGAGGCAGGGAGTTGTTCCGGGCAGAGCCATGAACCCATCTAAAAATAAAGAATGGGAGAATGGATACTGGGGGCTAGCTAGCAGTCTTAGCCATACCAGTAACACTGCATACAGCTAAAAAAGTATTGGTAGTCACCTTATGAACCTAGAATATCCCACTGGAAAGAAAGCAAATGAGTGTGGAAAGAGAAGACTGCTTAATTCCAGGTGTTGTGTAATTCATGGTGATTAGAGGAAAGTGTTTTCCACTAATGAAGAGTGAGAATTTGTTGAAAGTAGTTATCTGTGGTCCAAGAGTCATAACAGAAGCCTCAAATAAATGAAGTGCTGGTTTATCTTTTGAAAGGTTATGCTTCCTCTTGGAATTATGTGATTCAAAAGTCTACCTCTTGCCTAATGAAGGACTGGTATGCAGGCCTTCTTGCCCAAGTTCCTGAAATCAACATTTTTTTTTTTTTTTTTTGTGACGGAGTCTCACTCTGCCACCCAGGCTGCAGTGCAGTGGCATGATCTCAGCTCACTGCAACCTCTGCCTTCCGAATTCAAGCAATTCTCCTGCCTCAGCCTCCTGAGTAGCTGGGACTACAGGTGCCTGCCATCATGCCTAGCTAATTTTTGTACTTTCAGTATAGACAGGGTTTCACCATATTGGCCAGGCTGGTCTCGAATTCCTGGCCTTGTGATCCACCCACCTCATCCTCCCAAAGTGCTAGGATTACAGGCGTGAGCCACTACACTTGGCCCTGAAGTCAACTTCTATAACAATGTCAGGAACAGAACAACATATAAGACCACTGGATTGTGTGCTAGCTGTTAGTGCTCACACTAAGTAGGAGAAATGTTAGTACTAATTTCACATCCAAATTTGCTTAGCTGTGCTTAAAAAGATTCTGATCATTGAAAAGGTATACTTTTCCCTAACTCTAGGGCTCCAAGTGCATGAGAGTCGCAGATAATGTTGTTCTAGATGCATGTAGTATAAAATACAAATAATCTGTTTAAGTCTATGGTTGTGTTTGAATTGCTTCAGTGACTAGGATGATTTTAAAAGCAAAGCACTGTATCTTTTTCAATCTGATCTCCCTAAATCATGCAATAGACTTTTTTCCTTTCTTTGTGTTTCTCATTTGTCCAGCTGATTGAATTGTATGGCCATTTAGCTCAGTTAGATAGAGGAACACGGTGCTAAGGAGATGAGGTTTTATCCCTAAGTGGGTTGATTGGTGTGCAGAATTCAATTCTGTTCCATGTCTAGTTGACTGCTTCTCTACCCCTGGCTAGCTATTCTGAGGGGATGCATGCTTTTCAAAAGACGGGCTGAGTAGGAAAGGGTGGGTACCTCACCAGAATTAAGCTGTACTGTTATAATACCCTGCAAAGCTCCTTATACATAGTTGATGGGCCACAAGTACCTCTATACAAAGAGGAATACAAAGTAGTTTGGGTATGAAATGGTCCTCCAACAATAAACCATCCTACTTTCCGGAGACTATGACTTAGCAGTTTGGAGACTGAACTGCGGCATCAGGAATAGAAATGAAAGCTAGCGTGGCAAGAACAACTGTCATATTCACAGGACAAGGTTTGGGGCTCTCCATCTTCTGCTTCATGCTTGATCTGGGTCACCACATTCTGCCTATTTCCAACCCACCTCAGTGTGTCCCACCTCCAGGTAAGTTGTCATTATGTGTTGAGGAAGATCATCTCTGTAATAGGAATGATATTTGCCGCTGTTTTTACTTATTCTAGATAGAAATGTTATTTCTCACCACAGAGGAAGACTTTTTTCCCTCTTATCAAAATCTGTCAGGCTATCCACACAACCTGGAGAACAAATGTGTTTTTTATCCCTCTGTGAACAAACACGGCTCAGCACCTGCACAGCACTCAAGGGTGGCCAGGCCTCATCCTGACTCTGAGCCGGCTGCTGCTCTTGGATAGAGAAAGTAAAAATGATTGATTCAACATCTTAATTAAGATAAACAAACAAAGAGGAACATCAAATAATGGCCCTGACAGTTTGAAACAAACTGAAAGTACAGCTTTGCATTTCATAAAATAAAAAGTGTTTGATGTGAGGATGGCAGTTTAATAATTTGTAAATATCGCTGGCTTAGTATTATAGCTAATCCAAATATTTTTATTTCTCATCATAAGTTACCCTCTGCTGATAGCTTGTCCTCTTCAACTTACAGCTTTCACCCTCGAGCCTTCAACAGAGGCAGAGAGGAGAGGAAGAGAAAGGATCACAGGTTCTCTGTGGAATGTGAATTACAGAGTCAACTTCCTTTATACTTTCTGATTCTGAATATTCACTAGAAAATACCACTGACCAGCCCAAAGGATGTTTTGCCTTTTTCTTCATCTCCTCTAAAACTTATCAAACTTTAATTATAGCTTTCCATTAGTTTCTGATTGTTTCTTTTTCTTTAATTTTTTGTAGAGATGAGATTTTGCCATGTTGCCCAGGCTGGTGTCAAACTCTTGGGTTCAAGTGATCTACCCACCTTGGCCTCCCAAAGTGCCAGAATTACAGGCACAGGCCACTGTGCTGGGCCTGATTCTTAATTAAGAGAAGCTGAGCTTTCTCCAGTTTCTTTATTCTTTTTCTAAAATTAGAGGCTGGGCACAGTGGCTCACACCTGTAATCCCAGCATTTTGGGGCTGAGGCGGGCAGATCACCTGAGGTCAGGAGTTTGAGACCAGCCTGGCCAATATGGTGAAACTCTGTCTACTAAAAATACAAAAACTAACAAGGTGTGGTGGTGTGTGCCTGTAGTCCCAGCTTCTTGGGAGGCTGAGGCAAGAGAATTGCTTAAAGCTGAGAGGCGGAGGTTGTAGTGAACTGAGATTGTGCCACTGCACTTCAGCCTGAGTGACAGAGGGAGACTCTATTTCAAAAAATAAAATAAATAAAATAGTGGCTGGGTGTGGTGGCTCACACCTGTAATCTCAGCACTTTGGGAGGCCGAGGTGGATCACCTGAGGTCAGGAGTTTCAGACCAGCCTGGCCAACATGGAGAAACCTCGTCTGTATTAAAAATGCAAAAATTAGTAGGGCATGGTGGCAGGTGCCTGTAATCCCAGCTACTTGGGAGGCTGAGGCAGGAAAATCGCTTGAACCCGGGAGGGGGCAAAGATTGCGCCACTGCACTCCAGCCTGGGTGACAGAGTGAGACTCTGTTTCAAAATAAAATATAAAATAAAATAAAATTAGAGATGGGGGTTCCATTATGTTGCCCAGGCTGGTCTTGAACTCCTGGGCTCAAGCAATCCTCCTGCCTCAGCCTCTCCAAGTGCTGGGATTACAGGTGTGAGCCACTGCACCTGGCCTCTGGTTCTTAAATTGCAGAGAAAGAAAGAAACCTAACCACTATACTAACTGTAATGCTCCTACAGTACCATTTTTATATCATAATGAAATAGTCAGCTATAGATCTATATCTAAAATGTGTTTTATTGCCCTAATGCCCTGTGAAGAAGGGTAGCTGGAGGGTAGGGGTATTCTTGTTAATACTTATGTCTACACTTCCTTGGGTGGGTATGGAGGAAGACAAGCAGAATGCTGTGATGGTAATTATAAAAAGGCAAAAGTGGAAACCTCTATGTTTGCCACAGCCTTGTGATTTGGCTCTTGTGAAAAATATTCAGAGAAATAGTAGGTAATTTTAACAATTGATTTGGAATTTCCAAGGGTGCAATCCAGAACATATATCTGCAAAAGTAGAACCAAAGGAACACCATTGGGCAGACAGAGGCTTTGGGCTTTTTAGAAAGGTATATAAAAAGGGAAGGGTGAGGATGCAGACCTGTCAGATCAGCCTGCTGTGGCATATGACTCTGGACTCATGATAGGACCATTTTCTCATGGCTTCCCCATTATTTCTGCTGAAGTTCTTAACAGAAGTTTTTTTTTGTTTTTTTTTTTTTAACTGCTCTTGGATGATACCAAGCCAGGCTTAAGACCATACTGGATGGACGTGACAGGCAGGGGCCCACAGAGGAAAGCTGCAGTTCAGAGAATTCTCCACAGGGAAGCAGTATGAGATCAGGGTTTAGACAGAGGCCACACCAGCATCACCAGCTTTCCCTGATTTGAGACAGTTTTCCTCCTTTCCTTCCACTGTATTAGGATAAGAACCAACAGGGCAAGCTCACCTTTCAGGAGAGCCCCTGAGCCTAGCCTAACTGCAATCCTCCATGTAGCCCTTTACTCCCAGGCCTGTTCCTCCTCACCTAAACAGCTGGCTGCCGGCATATTGCTTTGCTATTCCATCTCTGACCTATGCATTATCTGAAGGATGCCATAAAGGTTCAAAATGCCCACTTTTGTGAAGTGACCTCATTCTGAGCTGCTGGGTTCACACCACTGATGCAGAGGGGAAACCTGCAGAGGGAAGCTTAGCAACATATCACACACATGTTGTTCCTGGTAGTATGAATTCTGGTGGCTTTTGACATTTCTTAAAAAGGACTCAGTTACATCTTTGGTATTCTGAGGAAAATGGTGCCAGCTATAACTTGATCTTGTTTGAACTATAGGAAGCAATACAACTTTATGGACAAAACTCTGAATAGAGAGCTTACAACTGAGGTTCTATCTTGACAACATCCTATTGATATAGTGTGTGATAACTGTAAAGCCACTACTTATCTTCCTTGCTTATGAAATTGAAATAACATATGATATATTGCTGACAAATCTTAAGAACTATGTATCCTATGTGCACTTTGCACAAGCACCTAATATTGTGAATATTTGTTATTTTTGTTTTGTTTTTTGAGATAGGGTCTCACTCTGTTGCCCAGGCAACAGTGGTTGTACAGTGGTACAGATTGTACAGTGGTACAATCTCGGCTCAATGAAACTTCTGCCTCCTGGGATCAAGGGATCCTCTCACCTCAGCCTACAGAGTAGCTGAGACTACAGGTGCATACCACCATGCTGGCATAATTTTTGTATTTTTTGTAGAGACAGGGTTTCACCATGTCATGTAGGCTGGTCTTGAAGTCCTGAGCTCAAGCAATTCACCCACCTTGCCTCCCAAAGTGCTGGGATTACAGGTGTGAGCCACTGTACCTGGCCTGAATATTCTTTAGAACATTTTGGCCTTTCTTTTGTCAGACATTCTCTAGAATATATATTCTTCCATTGACGGACTGGCAAATATTATAAGATTCAAAACTTTCTAAGAAATGTAAATGTTGAAAATTCTTCCAATACAGAAAGCAAAAATTCCATTTTCAGCATTTCTGTGCTGAGAGTGAAAAGGGGGAACATAGAAAGAACTGAAGTTGGCCAGGTGCGGTGGTTCACGCCTGTAATCCCAGCACTTTGGGAGGCTGAGGTGGGCGGATCACCTGAGGTCGGGAGTTCAAGACCAGCCTGGCCAACATGGAGAAACCCTGTCTCTACTAAAAATACAAAATTTGCCGGGTGTGGTGGCACATGCCTCTAATCCCAGCTACTCGGGAGGATGAGGCAGGAGAATCGCTTGAACCAGGGAGGCGGAGGTTGCAGTGAGCCCAGATCATGCCATTGCACTTCAGCCCGAGTGACAAGAGGGAAACTCCCTCTCAAAAAAAAAAAGGGGGGGCACATAGACCAA
>NW_016107543.1:514660-519777 GCF_001604975.1 Cebus imitator | reverse complement strand
GCCCGGCCAGATTTCTTAAAATATATCTCAGGTAAGCCACTCTCTTATCACATATTTTATTTTTTTTACCTGAAATATTTCAGAACTTAAATGTTTTTGTCAAATTTGAAAAAGGTGTGTGGTATTGACTTCTTCATACTGAACTCATTTTTATTTTCTTTATAGTCTGTCCAAACCATTTTCAGGCCCCTTAGATCAGTTACCTTTCTTCTAGGGACAATCAATAGAAAGCAAGCAAAAAGAAAAGTGAGTGAGACCTGCCCTCTCAGTGGTCTCCTGGGTAACTCTGCCTCCCAGATAGGATGATGCAAAGATGAACAGAAGAGGGGTTTCTGAATAGATTTATAGTAGGATTGCTTTCAAGATGGGATCAGCTGCAATGGTGCCAGATAAAAACTGCAGGAGACTGAGGTAGGTGGATTACTTGAGCTTAGGAGTTTGAAACCAGCCTGGGTAATATGGCAAAACACCCATTTCTACAAAACACACAAAGATTAGCCTGGCATGGTGGTATGCATCTGTAGTCCCAGCTGCTTGGGAGGCTGAGGTGAGAGAATAGCTTGAGCCAAGACGTCAAGGCTGCAGTGAGCTGAGATTGTGCCACTGCCTGACAGCTTGGGTGACAGAGCAAGATCTTGTTTCTAAATAAATAAATAAATAAATAAATAAGAAAAGGTTAGGTAAAGGTAAAAAAATATATGGAGTCCACTACAACATCTTTTATCCAAGGGAAACTAGTTAAAAAATATTTTAACAGCTTAAACTGCCTTCGAGGCCAATAAAGGCACCAAAATGGATTATCAGACCATGATTTGAGTTAGAAAAAGGATGCCAGTGCTGACTGACTGGGAAGCTATTGGAAATAAATTACATTATGTGAAACAGAGGGTCATAGCACAGGAACATCTTGAAGAGCCATAGGTGCACTGATTACATTTATCAAGACATTAGTAAAAGCTTTGTGTATAGCTTGTTTTTGCAGGTTATTTTATGAGATATTTTTAGATAAACTGATTTCATAGAGGAGGAGGAAGGTACTAAGTATCACATTGTGTTAATATGCCAGCTCGCCACCTTTGGGATTAAATTTGGTGTAGGGCACAAGTGAAATGAGTTTGGTGGTCTCAAACTAGGTATATATCCTTAAACAAATTCACAAATCATTTGCTAACAGCTAGGATCAGAGACCTGGGGCTGAGACAGCAAGAGTGTTGCAGGTCAGGAGGAAGACTAGCTGGCAGAGTTGGGTTAGAGAAGCAGCCATTTCCTCTAGTTCTCCAGCTTGGCTTCAGTTTATGTTACCAACTAACCCTTCTCATCCATAAACACTGACATTCACACTGATTTTACAACCTCTCTGCCTGGCAAACCCAACATCAATATTCCCAACAGCATTTATGAAACCTCTAGTTACCAAAGTCCTCATCACTTAGTCAATTCTAAGAATAATAATTTCATAAACACTATGGAAAAAGAGTCCTATTGTTAGACTGTAACTGCCCTTAGCAAAATAATGAAACTTGGTTGTTCTAGTGAATTCTAAATTTAAACACTGCTTGCTCTCTCTTCATTCAACGAAGGGCTTGTGTGTTACTCTGATGAAAATGCAGAGAATTAGAAAACAATGACTGTGTGAATGACATTTACAGAGATCTCATACTGGAAAGGGCACATTTTATTGTGACTCTGTGTCAAAAGTGTAGTTTCATCAGAGGACAGGAGGCAAAAGAAACAGGCAATCAATACTTGGGCCTCTAATATCTGAACTGAGAAAGAAAATCATTATCCTGTTACTTTTATTGTAGCATGATGCTTGAAATATTGCACCTTCTTTCCATAATAATACAATATTTTTGGGGTTTCAGATTGTTAAAATAAAAACCTCTTAGGGGCCACTATGTGAAATCAGAGCATAAGGCAGAAAGGAATAAACATGCACACATTTTACAGTGGGAATAAAGAGAAAGGCAGATTGAGAAAGAGAAAAAAATATAACAACCTAATTTCCTATTAGTATTTATCCAATAGTATATGTTTAATTTCTGAATCTCTAGAATTATTAAAGAGTTCCGTCCCTCCAATTTTTGAACAAAACACACAGATTTCCAATAGAGAAGAGTTCTCTCAATATTAATGAGGTTACTTGAGCAGCATTTTAATCTCTACATTTACCGAAAATTTTGTTTCATTGTTGAGAAACTAAAACCAAGTGAGAATTATGTGGAATCCAACATTGGATTTTAAAAGTCAGTTGTACTATTCACTTCTCATTGGCAAAGAAACTGGCCAGTCAACTTGAATTTCTTGCTGACAAAAAGAGAGGAATTATCATTCACAAGCCTTTTTGAAATTCTTATGTGTCCAGCCTCAAATAAAGCACCAGTTCTGCCTATTTCTACTGTGACTGTTTATTGGTTAGTATTTTCAAAACACTTCAGGTGATTAAGCGCTCCCCACTCTAGATTTCAGCATCCAATTTAAAAGTCTCTCTGAAAATGTATTATGGAGAATGGAGTCATGTCAGTTATATGTTAGTAGCAAAAATAAGTACAGCTGTCCTCAAGCTGACTTTTGTATTTTTGTGTGTTGGTACTGTAACCCAGTTATTTAAATTCTGGATTTTTTCCTCTTAGAATTATTATTGATGAGATTCGCATTATATAGTCATAAAGTCATGACCTGCTTTTCTGGGCTGTCTGCTGCAGCCCCATGGAGAGCTAAGTGGGTCCTTAATGAACAAGAAGAGGTTATCTGGCTGCACACAGTGTCTCCCAGTCTGCTCTGGCTAGAATCTACAGCAGTCACAGATAACAGTTCAAAGTCATGCAAATGAGGGCTAGGCTACCACTTTACTCCTCACAGAGTCGATGCTCCTGTGACCCACTGGCAGACACACAATGGCAGTAGAAAAAAGGATATTTTCAGAGACCTAATCCCTCCAAGCAACTGGTTTATTTCAACTGAAGAAACTACTACAGCCACCCACCAGAATTGCTAAAATTAAGAAAAACTGACAATACCAAGTGTCAGTGAGGATGAGGAGCAACTGGAATTTTTGCACATTGTTGGTGGGAGTATAAAATGGTGCAAATCTGTTGGAAAAATGTTTGGTAGAATCTCCTAAAGCAGAATATGCGCATGCCCTCTAACTCAGCAATTCCTCTCCTAGCTATTACCCAAAAGAAATGCCAACATAATGGTGTTCCAAAAGTCTGATATAATATTGTTCACAGCAGCATTATTTATAATACCTCCAAAGCAGAAGAAAACCAAATGTTTACCTACCGTAGAATGAAATAAAATGAATAAAGAAAATTACTATATAATAATGAGAACAAACAAGCTACGTCTACATGCAAAAACATGGACTATCCTCACAATTATTACGCTGAATGAAAGAGTCCAGACACACAAAAGTAAATATAATATGAATCTGTTCATATGAAGTTCAAGTACAGGCAAAATTAATCTGGTGATAGAGATCAGAATAGTAGTTATGTTGGCAGAGATAACTGGGAAGAGGCCTACAGAGAAGCTTCCATCCAGGTGTGGTGGCTCATGCCTATAATCCCAGCACTTCGGTAGGTCGAGACGGGAGGATCACTTGAAGTCAGGAGTTTGGGACCAGCCTGGCCAACATGGTGAAACCCTGTCTCTACTGAAAATAGAAAAATTAGCTAGGCTTGATGGCACATGCCTGTAATCCCAGCTACTCAGGAGGCTGAGGCACCAGAATTGCTTGAACCCAGGAGATGGAGGTTACAGTGAGTCCAGATCATACCACTGCACTCCAGCCTGGGTGACACAGCAAGACTCCATCTCAAAAAAATAAAAGAGAGAGAGAGAAGCTTTATGGGTGCTGGTATTGATCTTTTTTTTTTTTTTGGAGGTGGAGTCTTGCTCTGTCACTCAGAGCACACACTGTCCCCGGCCAAGTGTATTCACTTTATTAAAAAATCAATCAATCAATCAATCAATCAATCAATCACTAGGCAGGGCGCGGTGGCTCACACCTGTAATCCCAGCACTTTGGGAGGCTGAGGCGGGTGGATCGCAAGGTCAAGAGATCGAGACCAGCCTGACCAATGTGGCAAAACCCTGTTGTTATAAAAATATGAAAATTAGCCAGGCATGGTGGCACATGCCTGTAATCCCAGCTACACAGGAGGCTGGGGCAGGAGAATTGCCTGAACCCGGGAGGTGGAGGTTGCAGTTAGCCAAGATCATGCCACTGCACTCCAGTCTGGGTGACAGAGCGAGACTCCAACTCAAAAAAAAAAAAATCATTGAGTTCTACATTTTTGATTTGTGCATTTTTCTGTTTATATGATGTATTGGAATAAAAATGTTGACAAAAAATTATCAATGTAGTATACTGATTAATGCCTTTGTCATCTTCTGAAACACTAGGAAACAAAGGAAGAATGACTAAAACAGTTTCTCCTTGAGTAAACTTTGCTACAGAATTACTTTTTAAGAATCCTAGAGAAATTACATAGGCATGGCTAAAAGAATTTGTATTTCCTTGCCTGGAGCTCATAAGACTAAAAGGTGTTTTGGTTTAAACCTTCAAGTACTGTATACTGCATTATATCAAATGTTTTATAAAGAGGGTGCTAACCAGCTAATTCTGTTCATGCAGCAAGAGAAACTGGCTTAAATTAAAACAGGAGCAATTTAAATAAGTTAAATAATTGTGGGATCAAAATTGCTGAATATCTTTAAGAAATCCACAAGATCACCTGCAGTCTCTTTTAGTTCTGTTCTCCAGTTCAACTGCGGAATGGTGGCATAGTTTAAAAATCTGTCCTTCACAGAGAGCACTGCACATTTCAGGGCTCTTGCCCTAAACTCACTGATCAATACTGAAACATTCCTAACTCAGTTTCTCTCTCTAGACATCTCTGTTGTCTGCTCCTCCTGATGATAAGGGATGGAGAGGCCAGGTGCAGTGGCTCATGCTTATAATCCCAGCACTTTGGGAGGCCGAGACGGGTGGAACATGAGGTCAGGAGTTCAAGACCAGCCTGGCCAATGCAGTGAAACCCTGTCTCTACTAAAAATACAAAAATTAGCTGGGTGTGGTGGCAGGTGCCTATAATCCAGCTACTTGGGAG
>NW_016107543.1:489448-514565 GCF_001604975.1 Cebus imitator | reverse complement strand
AAAAAAAAAAAAAAAAGGAGGGAGAAAGCCCAATTGGTTAACATCTATAATTTGTAGTAATTCTATGATGAAATAAATATAAAGAATTATTATTATAATAAACCCAGTCAACCACAACATTGATGGTGCCAGAAATGTCTAAGGGGTAACTTGGAACTCAACATTCTTTCAGAAATTCAGTTGCTACAGTTAGCTACAGGCTTTGAGAAAGAGAGGGAATCACAAAGAGCCTAAGCTCAGGGAGCTGAGGTAAAAGGAGCCTGGTCTACAGGAAACCCTAGGTAAACATGATGAAAAGGGTTTCTCAAGCTAATACAAATCAATAATAGTTTTAGCTATCACCTAGGATTTTCTAGTTTTCTTTCCATTGATTACCCTTCCTTTATACTCCTACATTCTTTCTGCCTCTAAGAAAAGCCATATTCAAGAGATATTAATGAACTTCCTTGGGTTTTTAGTTTGTTTTGTCTTGCTTTGCTTTTGTAGCTGAAAAATGTACATAGCTAAAATAGGAGATGCATATAGAAGAATATTTTTGATGCTTCCTAAAATGTCCTCTTAAAATGTGCATGGTTTGAAGTCAAGCTTTTCAGTGTTAAAATGCTACCAGATTTTAAGCTCAATTCCTGTGTGGTTTTAGAGATGCTGGCATTCTAAAAACTGCTGATTCTCACTTGATAAATGAAACTGAGTTATAGCAACTAAGGTCTGAAGAATCAGAAGTAGATTTATGCTTAACAAAGATCTGTGTAAGATAAAAATTATTATGTGGAAATTTAAGGTCCTTCCAGTTTTAAGTTTCTAACTTCTTTGGAGTGGTTTTCTGGCACAACTAAGACACTGGTGCTCAATTTTGAGTAACACAGCAGTTCTCTGAATTATAGGTCCAATCTCTTACATTCTGGACACTTTCCTAGTTATTCCTAAATTTCCATATTACTATCATTATATATCACACAGTGTATGGAAATACCCTTTTGGCATCATCTATAAACTGCTGAAAACTGAAGTGTGGGCAAATGTCCCATATGCATATATGTCTATATAAACCAGGCCACAGAAGTAGTAAATCAGTCTAAGCACAGAAATACCTGCAAATTTCTTTTTTTGTTTATTTTTTTTTGTTTTGTTTTTAGAGATGGGGTTTCACCATACTGGCCTAGTCAGAGTAGTTTGAGACTACTAGGCTAGTCTCAAACTCCTGACCTTGTGATTTGCCACCTTGGCCTCCCAAAGTTCTGAGATTACAGATGTGAGCCACCGCACCCGGCCGTGCCTGCAAATTTCTATCAGTCAAGTCTAGAAGAACTAACACATGCATTTGGAAATAAGCAATTGTTGAAAATAAGGCAATTTAACCAGTTTCTTTTCTTTTTCTGTCACCCAGGCTGGAGTGCAGTGGTGTGATCTTGGCTCACTGCAACCTCCGCCTCTCGGATTCAAGCGATTCTCCTGCCTTAGCCTCCTGAGTAGCGGGACTACAGGTGCACACCACCACACTCGGCTAATTTTTGTATTTTCAGTAAAGACAGCGTTTCACCATGTTGGCCAGATGGTCTCGATCTCCTGACCTTGTGATCCACCCACTTCAGCCTCCCAAAGTGCTGGGATTACAGGTGTGAACCACGGTGCCTGGCCTAACCAGTTTTTATGAGCTCATAGTTACTGACGGTTAACAGTTTGCTTGGACTTGTTCACTCAGAGCTTCACTGGCATGTTCTATGAGCACAAGTACAGGTACCAAGGAAGAGCAGATGTGCAAGACACCGTATGTGAAAAATATGAGAGGAAGAGCAGATGGACCCTAGCTGAATACCTGAAATTGTTAATTAACACTATAAAAAAGTACATGAGTAGGTACCAAAATAAAAACCTACAGCTCAGAGAAGGCAGTATGTATAGACTGTGGAGAAGAGTACTTTGAGGTGAACTCTGAGTGATGGGAGAGAGAGAAAGAAGACGGAGGAGGAGGAGGAGGAGGAACTTTCCAGTTAGGAAATAGCACAAGCAAGAGCTTGAAAGTCTACACTGAGTATAATGCATTCTTAGCCAACAGTAACTTCACTGATGCCTGGAGCTTTTGTTGGATATGTAGGTGTAGTGTATTCTAGGAAATAAGATAAACATTTATCCTATGAGCGTAGGACAAACTGAAAGATTTCAAAGGTCAACCTAACAAGTTCTAATAATCTAGTTTTGCCTAGTTTCCCTCATTCCAATTTCTTAATGAATACTAAAATGAGCAGGTCCTTTAAATTGGAGAGGGTAGGAGGTCTCAGCTATGCAGAGTTATTGAAAATTTTCAGTCAGGAAATGACATAATAAAGCCAGTGTTTTTCTAGTGATCAAGATGATTTAAATATAGTTGCCCTACATCTACTCTTCTATTGACTGAGCTATTCCACTTTTCAAAATAGAATAATAATTCTTAACAAAATAAAATGGTTCTTGCTTTATATTCTTTCTGGAACAATGTGGTATCATATTTATGCCCAGTTAATGGATAGGAAATGTTATCAAATTTAAACTTTCTCTTAAACCTTGGGTTATTTTACCACTTTTCTTTAGGTGGCCAAAAAAGAACAAATGGTAAATAAATATATTAGTGGAAATTTTTGGAGACCACTGATCATGCTTAGTTAAAAAAGCCATACTTAGTGATCTGCTAGTGGAGGTGAGATGGGTGTGCTTCTGGTTGAAAGTTTATATTGTATACATACAATGTGGTCATATTTTATATCAATAGAGTTGTTTGTATAATGGAGCTAAACATATATTTAATGAAGTTTTGCCAAGTGTAATAGAACGCATTTGAGAACTACTGCTTTTACATAGCCATATTTGAATCTGTTCAATTTCAACAGATTAGGAAAGGACTGCAAATGAGTATAGGTGGCAGAAATTTAGAATTTAATAGGAAAGGGCAGTCTACTATGGCCTCTGGCTCAATTATGATAAAGTGAAATACAATTTGTATCTCTAGTATGTACATGCAAATTCTCTAAAGTAAAATAGTATATTTCAATATGCTTCTCCCTCACTAAAACTGATTTAGATATAAATGGGACTGAATGAGTTAATAGCTGTCCCATAGAGGTTCACTGTATTCCCAGTTCTTGGCACACACAGTAGGTGCTTACTCAACATGTTAAAAATCAATGAGTTAAAGGACTGAATACAGCAGGGAATCTGAGATTTTAGGTCTTGTTATTGATTTTCCACACATTTATTTATCAAGTAGATTTGGGTATATAGGCTTTCTGTGCTCATTTTTTTCCCTCTCTGAAATCAAGACGATAAAACTTTTTACAGAAATATGGTGATGCTTGAAATACTGTGTGTGAAATGATTTGCGCTCTTTGGAAGAAAAGGATCTTATAAATAGAAAGCATTGTCCAGGTTACCCACAACATTCAAATTTAATTTGTACCACATGTACCACATGGACTATGTGGAGGGCTCATGACCTCAGTAATGAAAGTTGCTGAGCCCTGGATGCCCATGGAAAAAAGCTTTTTCTCCTTGTTTTTCTGGCTGCAAGAGTGACTGCTGTTTTCTCTGCCTGCCTGTTTTAACTATGATGCACTTATTTTCCTCAGCCTCATCTCAATTCCTTATTTTGAATACTGAAACCAGGATGTCCCTTAAATTGGAGAGGGTAGGAGATACATATAGCTGAAAGAGCAGTAATAAGGGCCCTGGACTTAAGAATGAGAGTTGAAAGAGATGAGTAAAGAACACTGACTAGGACGTGTGAGAAAAGACAGATCAATCCCAACTATTCATCATGCCAGGAGCTGTCCAAATAATCAAAGGTATCAGCCAGGGTGATATATAGCTAATGTCACTTGGTGAGACCCTTAACAAGGCGGATAGTACAACAGCTGCTGCTGGTCAGTGAGCATCACAGCACATGCCAGGCCAGGGCACAGGAGCACAGAACATCCATCACTGACCCAACCTAATGGCTAGGCTTATTAGTAAACATTCTCTGTTGCTGACAGACTGTAATGGTACAGGATGTTCCCCTACTGTCCCCCAAATAAACTCACCCACCTGACAGATGTGTGAAATCTGTGGTCTCTCTTCAGATTGTTTGAGTAAGTATAATTTATTCTATTTTATTGATACAGGCAAGAGTGGATCTTTAGGAAGAATAAGAGAAGAGAGTTATGTATAAAGCCTCCATTTAGCAGATGTATTTGTAATCCACTTCTCCCAAGATAGGTTTTTTTCTACTTAATCATAAATCAGAAAAGTGACAGTATATGTTGACATGCATGCATTTTTCTATAGGCACTACTGTAGGTATGTTTCATCTACATCTCTCCTTATTATGGATCAGAAATTCCCAAAGTGGAAATAAAATCCACTCTCTGTTCTAAAGATATCTAAGTCTACTTTAACTACATTATGTTCTTGGAGGGGATATCTTAATGGACTAAGGATGAGGTTTGAAATATCTAGACTTCCTGGAACCACAGGTTCAATTCCCAGCTGAATTGGCTCAGTCCTTCAGTCTTCACTGGCAGATAAAGTAAGATACGAGGAAGCTTACTGTGCACAGATCTATTGGATGAATTGCAGTAACTCATAATCTTGCATTTTTTTTTGAAGTGGACATTTAACTTGATTCTGGTGGTTTCGACCTTCTTGAAAAATTCTGTACAGTCTGCATGGTAAACTTGATGTTTGTCATTCAAAAGGAATGCGCCATTTAGGGTGAGCTCATACCCTCTACCAAGTTTGAGACATTCTTAAGCATCTGTGGGGTTTGAAATGTGCAGGCTGTTGCAATTCCAACTACCCCTTCCTAATTCCATACCTTTGGTTTGGCTGGACTTGAGCTTCCTGTCTTGCCTTACCTATCAATGCATCTTCCTCTTGGCTTGACCTTAGCTTGGCTCTCCAGTTTTGGTTATTGATCTTGCTTTGAATTCTGGCACAGGTGAGTTCTTCAAGCCCTACTTAACTTGGATTGTGGACTTTTCCCTACTCTGGCTCCCAGGATTGGCATGATATCTCAAGTTTTACTTTGGTTTCTGTGAATGGAGTAGGAACATGGTATTAAAAAAAAGAGCCCTGAGGCTTGGGAGAAGTTAAGAGATTCCAGTAGGACTGTTTCCTAAACTGCCCCTGTTTATTCTTGTCCTGTGCACTAGTCCTAGTACTGGCACAAAGTGGTTCTGCAATGATGAGCAAGGCATTTGATTTATCTGCATTTTGATCCGTAGAATGGGTAGGCTAGACTACATGAGTACATGGCTCCTTTCCTGTCCTAAGATTCCTGGATCTTTCTTGGTTTCTACCTGGGGACCCCATCACTCAGGCTCCAGCTCAATACAGAAAGGGACTGGGAAATGTTTTAAAACCTAAATTTTATGCATCATCATATCCACTAATTAGTGCCAATTGAGCATTAACACCTTAAGAATTTTAGAATTTTTTAGCTCTAGTGGAAAATAAAATAAAAAAATTTTAGGATTTTATAGAATGCAGAGAGTATTGACAGGTTGGAATTTTTTATCAAGAGGAGATTCAATAACATAGTCTCAAAGAGAAGCTCATTTTTATTTTTATTGTGGGATCTGAAAGAAATGAAGCTGACTGGTTAGTAGAGAGTGGTGGTGAAGAACATGGACTCTGGAGCCAGATAGCCTGCTCTGAATCCAGGTTCCAACACTTACCAGCTGTGAGACTTGAGCAAATTGATCTATTTCTCTGTGTCTCAGTTTTATCATCTATAAGATGGGGGTAATGATAACATCTACCTTATAAGATTGTTACGAGGATAAAATGAATTACTGCTGAATACTGCTTAGAACTGTGCCTGGCACACACAGTATGCATTATGTAAATGTTGGTTAAACAAAGAAAAATACAGGAGCTACCGAGCCCCTTGTTCATTTCAAAGTGTGTTTCTATATATATCCTGATCATTAATGAGTGGCAGAGATATTATGACACATATTTAATATCTAGAATTAAGTTGCATAGAGAAACACTGATGTTATTCAATATTGCCAAGATTGCAGGAAACATCATTATATAAGGTGTGGGGGGGAGATGTGTGTGTACATGAGAGTGAGAGAGAGAGAGAGACAGAGAGAGAAAGAGATTGAGCATGAGAAATTTTTCAAATTCACCAAGAAAAAGTCTGTCGCTAAAATACTTAATTTTTTCACACCGTATTTTTGTGTCTCACTCAAAAACACAATATAGAACATTTGTGTTTTTAATAAACCTCCCATAGAGAGTGCTGATACTTGAATAGCCTGAAATGTCTTCTGACATCTAGCCAGGGCTAATCATAGATGCTTCTATAGGTTAGTTTCTGCTTTTGGAGCATCATTCAAATATTGCTGTAGTATTGTGTTAAATTTTCAAATCATATCCAATAGATAGCAAAAGTAGGCCTTGAACAATTTAAGCTTTGTATTAGGTATTGTGTTAGAACTGATGAAATAGCCTGGTGAGCATTTATTAGACTCCACTTACGTTTCAGTTGCTGTTCTAAGTGCTTTATGTATATCAACTCATTCAGGTCTCAAAACAACCTTATGAGGTAGGTGCTCTCCCATTTTATGAATGAAGAAACTGAGGGATACAGAGATTAAATAATTTGCTCAAACTATAAAGCTAGTGAGTGCCAGAACTCAGTCAAACCTTTTGGCTTACTGCCTGGGGTTTTGGGCCAGGTCCCAGGCATTTTGGAAAACTGAAGAGAACTAGGCACCACAGAGCAGGACTGAAAGAGCAGCCACCATAGTGGGATTCCTAATAGACCCCTGTGGTTTGCTGGCACAGGGTCCTCTACAGGCAGGTGGGATAAGAGCTGGGGCTAGTTAGGAAAGACACCACATCTGATGCTCAGCTCAGAGAGGAGACCTCTGTGCCTTTTCTCAGCGCTGCCTTCAGGTCTGGAGTGAGTCTCTGTGCTCTTGGTCATGCATACTTGAGGGTGAGGTCTGGATCTTACTCTCTTTACACCCAACACTTAGCACTGTGTCAGACACATTGTGGGCACCCAAAAGACCTATGTTTAAGTATGAATCTCTTTTTTCAACTTAGAGTTCTGAAGCTTTAATATGAAAATTTTATTTATTTTTGTTACATAGACTTGGAAATAAAAGCAAGAGAATGACGATCATCAACTACCTAGAAGCATCAGTTAAGTTAGCAGTACTAAAAAGCTTTTGTTATCATAAAACATTTGCGGGCTGGGCACAGTCGCTCATGCCTGTAATCCCAGCACTTTGGGAGGACAAGGCAGGTGGATCACCTAAAGTCAGGAGTTTGTGACCAGCCTGGCCAAGATGGTGAAACTCCATCTCTGCTAAAAATACAAAAATTAGCCGGGTATTATGGTGGGTGACTGTAATCTCAGCTACTTGGGAGGCTGAAGTAGGGGAATCGCTTAAACCCGGGAGCTAGAGGTTGCAGTGAGCTGAGATCGTGCCACTGCACTCCAGCCTGGGTGATAGAGTGAGACTTCATCTCACTTAAATAAATAAATAAAACATTTGCAGTTTTTTTTTAAAAAAAGAACTCACAGGTTCAACTCATAACAACTTTTTTCCACCTTAATCTTGAGTTTATTTTGGCTGGTGCTAAACACCAACATCACCCTCTCCAATTATAATGGTAAGAGGACGTTTTAACCTAAACAGTGTTCTTCAGATTAATGAAATCTAATAGCAACTTTTTCACCTCTGGGCTATTCCAAACCAAGTGGTAATGACCAAATACCATTTCTCATCTTGTGCTTGGATAGGAAACTCTGAGAAATGAGTCTTGGGATTGGTCCAGTTTTTAGTGGAAAGTACACACATCACAAAACTTAGTTTCGAAATTTGCCTCCATGCTGACATTCCCTTTTGGAAGGGCAGAGCACCCAGGCTCAGACCTTGAACGAAAAATCCTTCTCACTTTTCAACATTGTCCTTTTGGGTTGGAATGCAGGTCAGGCATACTTGTCCAGCCATGGCCATTACTGGGCTGTCTGCTCCAGGGCTAAAAAAAGATGTTGATTTCCTGGAATATCTGCTCTGCAATTTTTATAGGAACAATCGAGGTTCATTAAATTAAAGATAATAAACCAGGCAATGTTCTTGTGCAACCTGTTTCTTAGAACTTGCTATCCACATGGGAGCCTTCCAGGATGTCTCTTCATGTCCATACTAGGTCAGCGCATCACAGCACCAACAAAGCTTTGTTTTATGTTAAACATAAAGATGTCTTTCTGCAGATTCTTCCAGAACTGCTGGATGAGGGAGAGAGAAGATCATGCCTGGCAAAAAGTGATTTACACTGACATATACACAAACAAGGTAATCATCTTGTTTTGTGTGCCAGGTACAGTGGCTCACACCTGTAATCCTAGCACTTTGGGAGGCTGAGGTAAGCAGATCACTTGAGGCCAGGAGTTTGAGACCAGCCTGGGTAAAATGGAGAAACACTGTCTTTACAATAATTACAAAAAATTAGCCAGGTGTGGTGGTGTGGGCCTGCAGTCCCAGCTACTCAGGAGGCTGAAGTGGGAGGATCCCATGAGCCTGGGGAGATCAAGGCTGCAGTGAGCCATGATCATGCCACTGTACTCCAGCCTGGGTGACAGAGTGAGACACTGTCTCAAAAAAAAAATTGTTTAATGGGTGAGTAGGCATATATAAGTAAGATCCTAAACCTTTATTAGACAGATATGTATTGAAATGGAATAGACTAGAGGCATAATGATATATTAGCCTGACCAATCTTTGCATAAAAAATATATTGTAGGGCTGGGCATGGTGGCTCACACCTGTAATCCCAGCACTTTGGGAGGCTGAGGTGGGCAGATCACGAGGTCAAGAGATTGAGACCATCCTGGCCAACATGGTGAAACCCTGTCTCTACTAAAAATACAAAAATTAGCTGTGTGTGGTGGCATGTGCCTGTAGTCCCAGCTAGTCAGCTGGGACTACAGGAGAATCACTTGAACCTGGGAGGCGGAGGTTGCAGTGAGCTGGAATCATGCCACTGCACTCTAGCCTGTGACAGAGCAAGACTATGTCTCACACACACACACACACACACACACACACACACACACACACACAAGTTATTGTATAGCCCTTTATGATAATGAAGTGTCTTATGTATATTATCTCATGTAATCTGCACAATTTAGGAGGTAGATGTGATATAGACGATGAAGAAAGAAGGCTGTGGGCATTTAAGTCAGGGATAGGTTAGGGGATAGATGCAGGCAGTGTTTACATCTCTCTGTCCCAGTCTCTTTAAATCACTGTATTTTCAAGTTAGTGTACCCAGTGGTTCACATATTAGCTGCATTTGCATCACCTGGGCACCTTAAAGATACCTCTAAAGCCTTGTCCCTGTTTTACCATATCTCAAAATGAATTTCTGGGTCAGATTATTGGAAATTTATATTTTTAATGGACTCTCTTAAATTATTCTATCATGCTTCTATGTTTGAGAGGGCTCTTTACACTAAGTGTCTCTCAGACCATTAATTATACCATTATTTCAGAAACAACTAATAATGTAGTAGGGATTATTGTAATAGCTGTTGTAAATGCATACATGTTTACATAGGCTGAAGAAAGAAGGCTGGGTAAAAAACAGAAACTCAGGTGCAGAAAGCAAAAGCAAATTAACTTAACAACTGGCATAGTTTGAGGAAGGGCACTACACAAATAGAAGAGTATTACATACTTTATGTAGTTGAGAGCGTTTTAGAAAATGAGTTAATAAAGAAACAGCTTAAGAAAGCAAGGAATTTTATGCTGAGACCTTCTAACTGTCCCCAAAGATTTGAAGGGTTGTTCCATAGAAATAGGGAGTATCTTACACTAAAATAAACTCCAGATGGATTAAAGACTTAAACATAAGACCTAATACCATAAAAACCCTAGAAGAAAACCTAGGCAAAACCATTCAGGACATAGGCATAGCCAAGGACTTCATGACTAAAACACCAAAAGCATTTGCAACAAAAGCCAAAATAGCCAAATGGGATCTAATTAAACTCCAGAGTTTCTATACAGCAAAAGAAACAGAGTGAACCAGCAACCAAGATAATGGGAAAACATTTTTGCAATCTACCCATCTGACAAGGGGCTAATATCCGGAATCTACAAAGAACTAGAACAGATTTACAAACCCATTCAAAAGTGGGCGAAGGATATGAACAGACTCTTACAAAAGAAGACATATATGAGGCCAAGAAACATATGAAAAAATGCTCATCATCACTGGTCATTAGAGAAATGCAAATCAAAACCACATTGAGATACCATCTCATGCCAGTTAGAATGGCAATCATTAAAAAGTCTAGAGACAACAGATGCTGGAGAGGATGCGGAGAAATAGGAACACTTTTACACTGTTGGTGGGAGTGTAAATTAGTTCAACCATTGTGGAAGACAATGTGGCAATTCCTCAAGGACCTAGAAATAGAAATTCCATTTGACCCAGCAATCCCATTACTAGGTATATACCCAAAGGATTATAAATCGTTCTATTATAAAGACACATGCACACATATGTTCATTGTGGCACTATTTACAATAGCAAAGATCTGGAACCAACCCAAATGCCCATCGATGATAGACTGGACAAGGAAAATGTGGTGCATACATACACCATGGAATACCATACAGGCATAAAAAATGATGAGTTTGTATCCTTTGTAGGGACATGGATGAATCTGGAAATCATCATTCTCAGCAAACTGACATAAGAACAGAAAATCAAACACAGCATACTCTCACTCATAGGCAGGTGTTGAACAATGAGAACACATGGACACAGGGAGGGGAGCATCACACACTAGGGTCTGTTGGCGGGGGCTAGAGGAGGGACATTAGGGAGTGGGGAGGTTGGGGAGGGATAACATGGGAAGAAATGCCAGAGAGAGGTGATGAGGGGATGGAGGCAGCAAACCACCTTGCCATATATATACCTATGCAACAATCCTGCGTGATCTGCACATGTATCCCAGAACCTAAAGTACAATAAAAAAAAAAATAGATATAGGGAGTAGTAGGAGTACTAGGATGCATGAGCAGAAGCTAATGACAGGAAGCATTAAGTTCAGCATGAGAAAGACCCTTCAGACTTTGGAGAGCTTTCCCCTTCCAAGCCTTGGGGAGTAATGGTGGTCATGAGGTAGGAAGCTCCACCTCATTGCATGGTTAAGCAGGTACTATATGACCTTGTGTTAATAGATTCCTACACCGATGGAGAAGTTGGCCTTATCTTTTATAATTCCTATTTTCTCTATACTCTCCTATTCATTCTTCTCAAAATACCTATGTAAAAAACAAAGGCATATATTACTGATACAGATTTTACAATCAGAGACACTGAAGTCAAGGAGCTAAGGTGAGTTGCCAAAAGCGAGACACTTGCTAGAAAAGCTAAGAACAGATCTCTCCTTCCTGGTATTTTTCTCTCTTAACCCCATTTTCCTCACCCTACAAAACGCTTGGTGCCTCTTAAGAAATACTAAAGCACTTAGGAATACAGCCTGAAAACTGCTATTCTAGGTCAGTCACCTTTGAACCTAAAAATGCAAGTTTCTGGGCATGCCTCAGATTAACTGAATCATAATCTGTGCAGATAGGACTCAGGAATCTGTATGCCAGGTTGGGCACCACCAATTTAGACTTCTTTCCATCTGGAATAAGGGACAGGAAATCTGATAGTTTTGTGTTCTATATACTATTCTTTGTAACTGCTGATTGATTTCTATGACTCCAAAAATATCACCAGGTGGGTACTTTTTTATGTAAAGATTTCAATCCTCTTGCTTTACATTTACATGGGCACAAATATTTATATAATGATTACAAGTTTATGTACAGAAGTAGCAGATGGCTGTAAAGGTGATGTGAATGTGCTTGAGTCAATGGTAAGTGTTCAACTGTGTATTTTACAGGCCTGGGTAAATGTCAACCTTTACCCAAATTATGGTAGCATAAAGTATATGGATATGGGAACAGTATGGAGTTAGAAAAAATTTCTTGCTGTTCTCATAGGCTCTGAGTAAGTATCCCATTGGATTAACTGGAGTCCACTTGATTGCTACAGTTTCAATAGCTTGTTCAGACATTGATCGCTGTCATGTCACTAGAAGAAAAGGATTAATAATAGGGTGCTCAGGTTGGCTCAATACTGCTGATAGTGCCTGACAAAAGACTGTTAGTAGGACTCCCATGGGGACACTGCCTGCATAGGAAAGCTACCAGCAACATCATTCAGGATTCCACAGAATAATGATTAACTCCAGAACTTCAGCCTACAAAACCCAACCAACAGTTCTATTATTTCCAAATAAATTCATTGCTTCATCTTCCCTTTCTTAGGTTCACAGATGATCCAGAATCAGAATGTCTAGTGGATACTCATAATCATGATTGTGTTCTTATATAAGTCACTGTGCCTGGATTGTTTTTGAGAGATGCGTTTCTGCCAATCCTGCTCATTACCAACAGTAAGAGACTGGAGGAGCTTGGTTTGCCAAGGGCTTCCTGAGTACATTTTATAAAAGAAATGCTCCACCTCCAATGAAAACTCTGCGGCAGTTGTGACTAAGGGTATTGCAACCTGGGGAGGTCACCAGTTCTGGATATCACATTAAAAAAAACTCCATTTCAGCTATGGAAAATTAAATGTGGCTACTTTGCAATGGGTTTCAATGTTCAACTGAGAGTAAGATGAAGGAGGATATTAAAAGGAAATGTTGATGACTCTTTACATCAATAGAAGAGAGAAAGGATGGCAGTACTAGAATGTGTCGCTTTGCAGAACTGTGTTGTCCCTGTTTGGCCAAGGTTTGGGGCTGGAACTAGAAAGAAGGGGACAAATTCTGACTTCTAGTAAAAATAAGAATAGTCTGTAATTTAAACAGATCAAATATAATACTATAAAATGTTACTGAACTAATTGTATAACATATGGGTAAAATAAGATTATTGGTGGCTGATGCCTGTAATCCCACCACTTTGGGAGGCCAAGGTGGGTGCATCACGAGGTCAGGAGTTCAAGACCACCTTGCCAACATGGTGAAACCCCGTCTCTACTAAAAAACATACAAAAAATTAGCTGGGTGGGGTGGTGCGCACCTGTAATCCCAGCTACTCAGGAGGCTGGGGCAGGAGACTCGCTTGAACCCAGAAAGTGGAGGTTGCAGTGAGCCAAGATTACACCATTGCACTCCAGCCTGGGTGACAGAGCAAGACTCTGTCTCAAGATTAAAAAAAAAAACAAAACAAGAAAAAGAAAAAAAGATTACTCTCTGCCTCCCCTACCCTTATATGACAAGAGTTCCAAGTTGTTTGGGTGTTTGGTTTTTTTGGCAGTGAAAAGTGTTAAGGGCATTTATCTCTATAACTAGCAATTTAATAAGTACATGACTTCTTATTCAAGTGCATTTAGATAATTTTCTAAGTTTTCATAACGGCTTTATTTATGCTTTAATGCCTTTCCTCTTAAGAGCTCAAGATGCTGGTTATTTAACATTTTATATTCAGATATGAGGATTAAAAAAGGCACTGGGTGCCGTGCTGCTGTCTCCAATCATAACTCCACTAAAAATAGCACAATTAACTTGATGTCAGCCCTCAGCTTGTTCTTAAATATAGGTTTCTTAAAAATATCCAGACTACTTTAATTAGAGTCACAGAATATTTTAATTATTCCTAAAAGACTGAGTATACTCCATTGGCTACAATAAATACATGCGATAGAAAGCAGTTATCTAGGAACTTATATATGCTAGTGATTATGTCACATTAATGGGAAGACGGGCAATTGTTTAGGATGAAATTGGTACAGGGCTAGATATGGACAACTGTTAAGACAACTGAGGCCATGTGTCATCTGGTATGAGGGAAATGGCATCTGAGCCCAAGATATCATCAGAAATGCCAAATTCTGAAATTCAAGGTAATACGTTTTTCCAAGTTCAACTTAATATTAATCAGATGCAATACAACCGTGGAAATCTTTATTCAGCATCTATTATACGTCAGGTAATGTTCTGAGAGCTGTGGGGGTACCAGGTAAATAAAAAACACATTCTATTTTCAAGGAGCTTTTTTTTTTTTTTTTTTCTGGTAGGAAAGACAGTCAGATAACCACAGAATGTGATGAGTAAAAAGCAAAATTACAAATGTATGCATTATTACAAAATAAATAAAGGAGATTCATGATGGCATGACATAGCAGAACAAGGATCAGTTCTGAAATCATGCAGACCCTGGTTTAAATTCTGAATATTTCTATTGCTTGCCACAAAGCTTTTAGCCTTGGTTTTTATGTTTTGAGAATGGGGATATCAATCTATTTTAAAATGCTTTGTGAGGATTAAGCAAGGTAAGATTTGTAAAAGTATCAAATGTAGTTCCTGACATGAGAATCCTAACAGGAGCTCAAGAAATATTAGGTTTTTCCTTGTGTGTATATATGAAGGCTTCACAGAGGAGACAAAGACTGACCTACGTTTTGAAGGATGAATAGGAGTTCTCTAAGACTAAGGGAACAATATATAGGAAAAGAGAGATGTAGAAAAGCAGAAAATATTTAGTATTGTTGATATATAAAAGGAGAATGAGCAGCAAAGGGACCTGAGGATAGGGAGGTGGCAGGGGTCTACAAAGAGAGTGAGAAATGAACAAAAATGTGTATACTTAGGAAACATTACAGAATGTGTGACCATGGAGCATTCAGCATCACCATGGTTGAAGGTCCATAAAGTAATTAACTGTCCAAACTTGTTAGATAACTATCAAGTTTGAACAGTTTCAAAAGTTAGCTTTCATTTTTTTTTTGTGAGTTTATCAATGTTATTCAGACTCCATTTAGCAGAAAGCTGCAGAACAAGATCAACTACAACCAAGCTCTGAATGCAGATGCAGTCATTTCACCCTGTGCTAAGGTAACTTATAAATGGACAATAGCAGAATATTCAAGATGCTACTGGAAATTGTGTTAAAGTAGGACAAGCATGATGAAAGAGGTTTAATGCCATTAAATCTTTCAGTAGTGCAGAAAAGCTGAGAATGGCAAAGAATGTTGGTGTTCACCTCTCAACTCCAACTCACAATGCTGAGAACTTAGCAAGTGATGATGCTATTCCACTCCCAGAATAACACCACCCAGAGGCAAGTCTTGCTTGTACTTGGACCAGCAATCATAGCTCTTTCCCCGCTTTACTCATCAGGAGCCTATAGTCAAACATACCAGAGAATACTAGAAGTCTTTCCCACAATAGTCTTGGTATGTAGTTCAAGGGACCACACTTGCCTTTTTTTGAGAAATGATCCATTGATTTAAGAGGAAAGCCATCCCAAGCTTTTGGGCGGAGCTGCAGACACAATTTGAAGGATAAAATTCATATGGAACCATCAGAAAAGATGTTGGGCCTTTTAAAAATAGTTACACTGGATGTGATGATTATATCATTTCAAAGTCAAGGGAGAAAAATATACTCTTACATAGAGTTAACGAGGTTAAATAAAGCTCTTTAAAGTTGAAAATGTTTTCTGATATTCTTTCATTTATTCAGTAAACATACACTAAGTACCTTCAAAATTTTAAGTACTGGAGAGACAAAGATGAGTAAGATAACTACTGTGAAGGAACTCAGTCTAGAGGAGAAGGAGACAGAATGTAAACAAATAACTATAATGCAAATTATCATTTGTATTAAGGTTTCTACCACATTCTTTGGAAACATAGACAGGGTAATTGTTTCCAAATCTTGAATATTATATTACTATTATTGGAATATACACTATGTAGAGGTTTATGTGCCACAGCAGGTTCTCAATAAATATTCCTTGTATTAATGAATAAAAAGTAATCAATCTCCAAATATAAATTTCTCTACCATATTAGGTTATTTATTCACTTAATCAGATTACATAAATAAATTTAAGGTACCTGGTATGAATCTGGCAATCTATAAAATGTTGTGAGACTATGGAAGACTGTTTGCCAGTGGGGGAGGAGGAACCAACAGGATGTTAACTGAGACTGTGAAGTTTGAGCTAAATCTTGAAGGAAGAGAAGGAATTCACCAGACTTACAATTAAAAAACAGGATTCCAGGCAAAGTGAAAAACATCTGCTAAGGTGTGTAAGAGTGTGCTTCACACTTGCTAAGTCATTTAGTCTGTACACATAGGGTGCTTGTAAGGAGAGTCACAGGAGATGAGGCCAGGAAGTCAAAATAGTAATATCTACTATTAAGAGCTTACTACGTGCCAGGCACTGGGCCAAGCAATTCATACGTATTGTATCATGTAATCTTCAAAACAACAGTTATCATTATCTTTATTTTACAAATAAGGGAACTTGAATTTGGTGAGGATAAATGACTTACTCGTGATCATACAACTATTAGGTCATGAGGTTGGGTTTGAAATCCAGTTCTTTTGACTCCAGAAACCATCCACTTACCTGTTGTTAGCTCCACCTTTCAAATTACAAGGATATTTGTTGTGCCCTAATCACTCCAGCTTCCCAAATACAATAAGAGAATGTCCTAAATTTTCAGGGCTATGGTAAAATAAGAAAAATAAGGACTACGTGGTGATTTTTTTCCCATAAAGTTGTATCATTATTCAATATAAGATACTTTATTCCTAACTTATGTTCTTCCTATTTTCTGACATCAAATTTTTTTGTGTGTTTGTGAAATTATGTAGCTAGAAGATGGTAGTGATCTTAAAAATATTCTGGTCAAGACTGAAAATTGTCAATCCCATGATACTGCTCTGAACCTATAAATCACTGCTCTAGGCCATAAAGCTATGCTGCCTTTCTAAGGATTGTGTAAGCCATGCTACAACATTTAAATTTATGCTATAAGCAATGAGAGGTCATTTAAGTATTTTTAGCAGTAAAATTACAAAATTTGCATTCTAGAGGGATTATTCTTTTATTAGCATTGAGGATGGATTAGAGGAGGTTGATCAACTTCCAGAGGGAGATCAACTGGAAGATGATCATAGCAATCTAACAAAGAGGTGATAAGAACTTTAAACTAAGGCAAGAGGAGACAGAAGGAATGGTTTTAAGAGACTTTGAGGAGATAAAGTCAGTGGGTTTGATGACCAATGAAATGCTAGTTGTGCAAGAGAGATAGAATCTGGGACCATTCCCAAATTTCCAATCTACAACATGTTGAAGGGTGGGCTCATTCCTAAGATTTTTGTATTCATGAAGAAGACTGGACTGGTGAAGGGAAAGATAGATTGAGTTTGATTCATATATATATATATATATATATATGTATATATGTATACATATATATGTATATATGTGTATTTATTTATTATTTTTTTGAGATAGAGTCTCGACCTTGCCCAGGCTGGAGTGCAGTGGAATGGTCTTGGCTCACTGCAATCTTCGCCTCCCAGGTTCAAGCAATTTTCCTGCCTCAGTCTCCTAGGCAGCTAGGATTACAAGCATGTGCCATCACATCCAGCTGATTTTGTGTGTGTGTGTGTGTGTGTGTGTGTGTGTGTGTGTGTGTGTGTGTGTATGTATTTTTTGAGATGGAGTCTCGCTCTGTAGCCTAGCCTGGAATGCAGTGGTGTGATTTAAGGAATTCTCCTGCCTCAGCCTCCCAAGTAGCTGGGATTAGAAGCATGTGCCACCATGCCCAGCTAATTTTTGTATTTTTAGTAAAGACAGGGTTTCACCATGTTGGCCAGGCTGGTCTCGAACTCCTGACCTCAGGTGATCCCCCCACCTTGGCCTCCCAAAGTGCTAGGATTATAGGCATGAGCCACTGCACCTGGCCAGACATGTTTTGACTTCAAAGACAATCAGATGAATATGATTTTAAAATTTTGATTCTATCTCACCAAGCTTCTGGGGACAAAAAGATTATCTTTCATGTAGTTATGAAATTTGACATAGGATTATTTATTTATTTTGGGTTTATTTATTTATTTTGAGACAGGGTTTCACTCTGTGGTCCAAGCTGGAGTACAGTGGTTGACCACAGTTCACTGTAGCCTCTACCTCCCGGTTGAGGAACCTCAAGCAATCCTTCCACCTCAACCTCCTTAGTAGCTGAGACCACAGGTGTGTGCCACTGTGCCCAGCTAGTTTTTATTTTTATTTTTGTAGAGACAGTGGTCTCCCTATGTTGCCCAGGATGGTCTCAAACTCCTGGGCTCAAGCAATCCCCCCACCTCAGCCTCCCAAAGTGCTGGGATTATAGGCATGAGCCCCTGTGCCCAGTTAATATAGGTTTAAATAGCCAAGAACTAAAAAATAGACTTTGCTTCATGAAGTAAAAAATTGTAATAAGTATACAAAATTAATCTTAGGCATGGTTATGGAGCTTCATCACATGACTGCCATTATATTGTGATCCTTGTCACACTTTATTGTTAAGATGAATCAGAGAAACAGTGAACTGGCAAAATGTTTGGAAGGCTAGTAGATTATTTTGGCCCTGTCAGAAAGACCAAAATCATGGTTATAGAGTGCTTTTTGAGATCCTCACATGAAAGATGTCCAGAAAAAGACATTATTAATGTTGACTATGAAGATGTAGAGACAGGTATCTTTAGTTATTTGGAAAAGCTTATAAATAAAAGACAATGACTTAGTGACTAGAAAACAGAAATATCTGGCCTTACTTCTGAATTTCTATATGAATCATAACAAATCAAATGCACCCTTTAAAAATATGAACACTTGGGGTGACCGCAGCTTCCTGAAGACAGAAATGAATTTAACACAATATCACCTCTGGACAGTGAAATTCACATTCCCCACCGCCAACAACCCAATTAAAGGGAGAGAATTTCGACCTGACAATCTGCCCTTCAGTATCTCAGACCGAGGCTGAGGGCAGATCTAGTGACCTCCTTCTGAATAAAAAGGGGAAGGGGATTGGGCAGTAAATTCTGTCCTGGCGAACATCAGCCCAGCAGTAAATCGGAATCCTCTCTGTGCCCTCTTTATTATCACATTCACAGCATGAAGTTATGAGCTTCCTCACAGCTCCTGCTATAAAAATGTGATGGATGGTAGGGAAACCTCAGGGAGTTAATCTATTCTTCCATTAAATTTTACTTTAATTGGTCTGTGAGTCAATCAGAAACTCGCTAGACAGTGAATTAAGAAAGAAAAGAATGAAATAGAAAAAGGGCTTTCTTTTGCAGTTACTATATTATAATGCAGAATTATTCTTCCATTGAAAGAAAAGGGAGACCATTGGTCCATACAAATAATCCCTGGCTCTGTAAAGAAAATGAGAGAAAAACAGGCAACCATGAATCCTACTCACTGGTGACATTAATACATATGACATTTACACACACTCACACATACCCCACCAAGGAAAAGCAGGCTTCTCAGACCCCCTCCACCCCCACCATAATTAGAATGAGAGAGAGAGGTAGAGAGAACGAACTTGAATCACTGCATCTAAGAAAATTAATATAAGAAAAAATAAGCTGTTGAGAACCTCTATCATTAGTAACATAACTCTATAGGTACAAAAGAAGGTAGATGTTAAAGACCAAAGATGGATCTGTTGAAATGTTCATGGATTCAGTTAGTAAAATGTTTGTGCAGTATTTAAGGCCATAATGAGCTCTGATAAAGATTCTCAGAATCTAATAATGGCCTCTCTGGACTTCTTGTCTAATTAGTGGAATAAGGAGCGAGCCAGCTTGGAATTGAGCATTGCTAGAGATGAGGGAGAAGGGGAGAAAAAAGCCAAAGCTGCAAGAAAAATAAACCAGAGTAAAGCAGAAGAAAAACAAGAGCAGCCAGAGCTTTCAGAACTGCTCCTGAGCTGACAACTGAAGTTCATGCCTTGAAATATATGATAATAAGGTTTTATGGGAGTGAGCCCCAGGGACCCAAATGTCTCTCTGTAAACAACGGACTTCAGGGAAAAGCCGAGGTTTGAGTAATGTACTCAGTCTCCACTCATGATAAAAAAAAAAAAAAAAAAAAAAAAAAAAGCAAAAAAGCATTGAAGACAGGAAATAACTCCTTTTATTCTAACTGCAGAACCCTGAGTTGCAGCAAATGCCCTCTGAGGGCAAAGACAATTGACAACCAGTGTAGAAATACAGTTGTCCCATGTTCAGACAAGGAATTTAAGCCTCAGCAGCCTCAAAAACCTGAGGTTGTATGAGAAGAACCTAGTAAGTGCTGCCTGTTCACCCTTAACACATGGGCAATATATGTCCAGAAACCAAATGGTTTATTGTGCAGTGTTGTTCCAGTGGAATTACTGGAGGGATATCGGAATGACCTAATCCTTGAAGCATGTGTTATTTATCCCAGTGCTGCAAAGAGTTAAACCTGAAAGTGCTGCCTATTCCCACTGGTCCACAATTCAGGCCAGGTTACCTAGAAAGATATTACCAGATGAACTTCATACATAGTATGGATGGCTTCCTTTGAAGACTTGGGTCAGGTAAAGCTCAAAAGTAGCCTTAAGCAACTGCTAAATGATGAAAGTCCCTAGTGTACCCTGAGACTAAATCAGATTGCCTTTAAAATTCTTCATCTTCAGAGACAACAGCTCTATCCTCTTTTTATAAATGTGAGGCCATGAGACAGCAAAGTGCTATTTCTATTGGCATTAGTTCCACCTTATATATTTAAAAGGTATTTGTTGTGCCCTAATCACTCTGGGTCCAAGATCATAAGGGACCTTGTTTCTTGGTGGGAGGCTATAGTGTGAAAAGGTTACTTAGTCATCACTAGCCTCTAGCAATGCTGGAACACCACACATGGGGATCCTCAAACGGGAAGTCAAAGCCAGTTCTGACCCCTGGATGAACTCTGCATTTTCGGGCAAGAGGCCTGATGAATCTCCAGGGACAGTGCTCTCCTGTGCCTCTGTGCCCATATGTATGCGTTTACTCGTCTGTGTGCATGTGTGGAGGTGGGTGGTACTGAAGGGAAGCAGGGTGTGAAGGTTCTGGATAATTATGAAAATTAGATCTTTTACAGCAGGCTTCAAGCTCAATTTGGGCTGACAGCTCATGAACAGATCATCTGAAGTCTTAATAGGCCAATGCTGGTTCCATAGTTGTATGGTTAAATCATGCACCATTGTGCCACAGCTGACACAGAAAGCAGACCCAGATGCCTCACATGGATCATGCAGATGAGTCTATATTTAACATTCTTCCTCTCTTGGGGAATGCCTAACAAAGTGAAACAAAACAGATCTAAAACCATGCTTAAAACTTTTACCAGCCAAAGAAACATTCCAGCATTCTTTTCACTGTAAAACATCTGATAGTAGAAATGATACGTGATTGATAAAGTGATTCTAAATATACTTATTTCTGATGTCTTTTCAAAATATTTTTGAATTCAGCAGTAACAGATAAATTTTTCCAAACTGTTTATATTCAAAATCAACTAACTGGCAACAACTGGCAGTTTTTTCCATTTTTAGTTACCTATCTGAAAAGCACTTGTTCTCCTACTTTGTGGTAGTTTTGTAAAATGATGTCAAGATATCAAGGCTCCTGACACGTCCTGAATTCTGAAAGAATGTGCTTCCTGAATATTCCTGATAATGGGCTTAGTATCAAAAGGGTTAATGAGGTTGAGTTAAGGCAGCATTTCCTGCTTGAAGGAGAACTGAGTCCAACACCATTAGAAGCATTTTCTTATTATTTTTCTCTGTGTTTCCAGTAACTGCTTCTCCTGGAAGCCTTTACCTGGGGGAAGGAATAAAGCAATATCACTAACCTGCCTGGCATCTGGCTTCCAGCAGGGAAAGAGGCTCATCCACCTCACCCCTCGGGCTTCTTTAACTGAATTAGCCGTATTAAGTGCCTTGGTAGCCCAGGGAATGAGAGTCGTTGATCAGTGTGCCTGGGAAGGCATGTTTTCAGGGTATAATTCTGCCGGAGGAGAATGGACTCCCCAGCACATGGGCCTAAACTGCAGAGTAACAGAGCCCTAAATCTCCAGTTACAGATTTACAGCCTCCATTCTCCTTCTTTACTGCAAATACAATCCGGCAGTAATGGTCTAACACAGCAACACCATCACCAACTGGCTGATGGCTCGCATAAAAGCAATGTCAACCAAAAACTATGAGTTTATAAAAGGGAACAAACCCTCAACAGTGACAAGAACATGAAACCCATTAACAATTTAAACACTCTCCATTTTTTATTTCCCACCTTGAAGCTATTATTGCTGATAGAAAGCTTCTCAGTGGAGTTAACCACTGCAAGGAAGGGTTAGGAAGCTAGCTTAACTCCTAAGACAAGGGGTTATGTGGTTTGAAGCATTTGATAGTGTGACTTGAACCTTTGTTAGTAGGAATGCCACTTGATAACCTGTAGTGCAAAAGAAGTCTTAGAATACTGTAAGTGTGATAGGATCTCCCCTAGTAGGTCTATCAGATTATTCTCAGGAACCACACTGAATAAATACAGTTGGAATTGGATTGGCTAGTCTATTGAACATGCCAAGACTTGAACCTGTACTGTAAAAGGAATGGTAGAATATTTTTTGGAGAAACTTCTGAAAAATCAAGGATCAACTCTGGCATTATAATAATAAATGCTTATATGAAATTTTATTTCTGTGATAGCTGTAACCCTTTGAAGGAACATTGCCACCAGAATATTTCCATTTTGCAAATTGACTATACCTGGGCTGTGAGATGTAAAATGTAACTCGTCACACACTATTACCTTCCAGTCTTTAGGTAATCAGATACAAACATTATAACTAATTTGCTCAAATTAACTACAGGACTCTCCCATTTAAAACAAATATTACTGTGGAATTCTCTGGTGGAAAATGCTTGAGCAAGCCATCTCCCTCCCCATCCTTTCAAATTCCCCAACTTCCCCTAGTAAAAATAAAGATAGGACCTTAAGGAGATATATAAGCCCATCATTGGGTGATTTACCCCCCAAAACAAAAGTTCTTCCCTTTGTTCTATAAATCAGACAAATACAGCAATAGGAAAGTTGTTCTCTTTGTTGTTTTGAGCTTTTTGCATATGTAATTGGGCAAACAGTTCATCTTTTGGAAATAGGATCTTAGCACTAAAAAAGGAATGAAATCCTGTTCCTGCAAAGAAAAAAAAAAGGCCATGTTGAACATGGTCATATATATCTATATGAATAGTGCCAAAGAACTTAAAGTCCCTGATTTACATATATTGTGCTGATTATTTGAGCATCAATATAAAAAATTTAATCTGTACTAATGGGCCTGGGGGAAGCGCAAATAAAACCGAGGAATAAATACTTGTTTTGCAGTACAATGAATGCTATTAATATATATAAAACACCGGCGTCAGTGATGTACAAGCTATTGTATTCTAAGAATATTCCTACATTTTTGGCACTTTAAAAAGGTATTACCTCACAGAGGACTATCAACCTATTTGCAGACTCTTAACCTGGGCTAACATTAAGAAAGGAATAATTTCATTCTGCTTTTTTTTACATATACATAGATTTTGAACTGAGCAGATACTATATCTGTTGGTTTTAAATGTTACCTCCTCTAAGAAAAGGAAAAAGTTCAGGAGAAGAAAAAGAAGAGATGTTAAATAAGAGACGAAAACAAGGAACTAAGAAAATAAAATTATTTTCCCCACGGTATGCAACAAAATCAAGCTACAATAATTCTAGTTATAATAATGTTAGAAAATTGTTAGCCTTAATGCCTGATAATGACCAGAGCTAATATGGTTCTGCTTTCAGTGTGGATAATGTTTAAGGAAGTAGGAGAATGCATGGCAGCGTTCCTGGATCATACTGTTAACCCAATGAAGCCTTTTCTCCAGCTTGAGTCATAACCATAAATACTGCCCCATCCCCACATTCCAGTAACAAAGTCCTTCCTTCCTCCTTCTCCCTGAAACAAAGGGGACAACAGTGTGTTTGGTGGGAACATCTTGAAATAAGATATCACTCCCCAAATGGAAGGAAGTCACAGGGGAGATTGACGCCATAAAGGCAGTTCTATCCTATTGAAACACCAGCAGATGGGGTCATAAACATTTCCTTCTCCCCTTGCTAACAGCCACCAAGTCAGCTTCATCTTTATCTTTATCTTTATCTTCCTGTCAGGTCATAAATACCTCTCACTCAAGCTTCACTCACAGCTGGGCCATGCCAAGCAAGTTTACTTCCTGTTAAAGGTTCCTTTCAGCAAACATTTTGAAGTAGTTGGGGGAAAGAAAACTGAAAATTCTGCTGATGATACACAGTTATAGTATTCCAAAGGAAGCTTGGAAACCTCAAAGAAGGGGTTTGACCAGACTAAGAAATTACCAAACTGCCTAGCAAAAAGCATGGAGATCCACTTAAAAGAAGGTGCATTCACAGGGAGAATGGGTCAAATAATTAGTTAAAACTTATACTTAAATACAAACAAAATAAAAGAGCTGAATAGTGTCATGGGCTTTCATTCGTTCTTCTAGAACCTCCAAAATGATGCATGGGTGCTTGCCATTTGTTCCTGGGTCTAAAACCTGGACCATAATCATGGATAATGGAAACAGAAGATTTCTAGGAGTAGTAACTCAATACAGAGTCATGGCTCAGGCCAGAGGTTGGAGAAAGAACACATCCCTTTACTTTTAGAATTTTGGCACATGAGGAAGGAATGACCTGACTCTTTCTTTCCTGGGGAACAGTTTTATACTTGGAAAACCATCTTCCTGAGATACTGCTGGCAACTCGAAAATTATAAAATCTAAAATGGTAGGAACCTGGAAAACAGCAGGTACCTTCCTCCTTGACTTGGCTGGAGCAACTGCCCCTCTTGAATTTCTGGGATATAAGATCACAACCAAAAAGATTGCAGTCTTTCTAAAACACAACCCCCAGCCTTTTTTTTTTTTTTAAGCATCATTTTAATGAACACATTCTGATAAAACAGTTAAGTCTTCTTCTTTTTTTTTTCTTTTTGAGACAGAGTCTCGCTCTGTCGCCCAGGCCGGATGGAGTGCAATGGCGCCATCTCGGCTCACTGCAACCTCTGCCTCCCAGGTTCAAGTGATTCTCCTGCCTGAGCCTCCTGAGTAGTTGGGATTACAGGCTTGCACCACCACACCTGGCTAACTTTTG
>NW_016107543.1:474147-489158 GCF_001604975.1 Cebus imitator | reverse complement strand
AGAGACGGGGTTTCACCATGTTGACCAGGATGGTCTCGATCTCCTGACCTCATGATTCACCCGCCTCGGCCTCCCAAAGTGCTGGGATTACAGGCGTGAGCCACCGCGCCCGGCCAAGTCTTCTTAAATGATGATAATGACAGGCTGCTGTTGATTTACAAGAAGTAGACTTTTGCTCCAACAAGGATTGGGTAAAAGTGCCGTTATTATGTTTTAGAAGGATTGATCCATACTGGCTTATTTCACTAAATCATTTGATTTTTACATGTGCTTTTAGATAACACATGGCTTTAAAGGGAGAAAAATGAAGACAGCACTTACCATAATAAGTTTTCTATGGTAGTTATAACAAATGGGTTTGAATTCCAGCTCTGATACTTTACTAGTTGTGTGACTTTGGGAAAGTTATTTAACCTCTCTGTGCTTCAATTTCCTCAACTATAAAATATACAATAATAGGCCAGGTGCGGTGGCTCACGCCTGTAATCTCAACATTTTGGGAGGCTGAGGCAGGTGGATCACTGGAGGTCAGGAGTTCGGGACCAGCCTGGCCAACAGAGTGAAACCCTGTATCTACTAAAAATACAAAAATTAGCCAGGCATGGTGATGCATGTCTGTAATCCCAGTTACTAAAGAGGCTGAGGCAGGAGAATCGCTTGAACCCAGGAGGCAGAAGTTACAGTGACCCAAGATCATGCCACTGCATTCCAGCCTGGGTGACAGAGCTAGACTCCATCTCAAAAAAAATAAAAAATAAAAAAATAATGAAACAAAAAAACCCAACTAAAATGCATAATAATAATGTCTTTCTCATTGGGTTGCTATAAATTAAAATACATAAATCACTTAGAACATACCTGGGACATCGTAGGGACTCTGTACATTTTAACACACATATAAAATATAAGACTTAGGTAATTCATTATCTGTATTGTAACTAAGCAAAGGATATATTATACCTAAGCAAAGGTTATATTCTTAAAAATCTTCAATTAAGCTGAATATTAGACTTTAGACTGGCATTCAAAGGTTTCCACAAATTAGGCTGGTTAATCTTTACTGTCCTCTCTCATCATCCTCCTACAATTAAATAACCCTTGTTAGACTGGACTATTTGGTGTTTCCTGAACACATTCTATACCTACACCTTTGTGGATATAGCCCCATTGCTCTAGGGTTCACCATTCTCACTTCTATATTCCCCATCTCTACTTGTTGATATCATAGCATAGCACAGGTTCTCTCATTCAAACCATAAGGCTTTTATTTTTATAACCATCCTTCAAAGCCTGATTCAAATATGGTTCTTTGTGGAGTTCTAGAGCTGGAAGAGCTTTAGAGACTAAGTGATCTAATTTCTCTTTTTACTAAGGCACGCAGAGATTAGGTGATTTGCCCAAAGACACCAAGCTACAGCCTGGACCACAAATCAGGTCTCCTAACAGTGCAGAGATCTCTGAGAGTTAATAACCCAATCCTTCTGGTCTTTCCTATCACTCTAATCTAAACTGATTGGTCTCCTTCGAGCTGCTATGTACTTATGGCACTTGTCACACAGCCTCTTGAACTGCAGTTATTTGGGTGCATAACTTATCTCCCATGTCATCTCTCATGTGCCTTTTACACCTCTGTCTATCCCTGGATTGCTTAGAACAGAGTTTTAACCAGAAGGCATTTAGTAAATATTTGTTGAATTAATGTATAAATGAATGTTAGAAAGGAGGGAATTAAACAACTTTTCCCATCCCACTAACTCATATCTCTCACAAACCCAACTATCTGTATTGAACCATCAATTCCAGTGCACAATAAGTAAATACCTCCACATCTGCAGAAAAGTGTCACTATACATAACACATATACACTAATTCACTTACTTTATAAAAGTCTCTGTGTACTCACTGTGTGCATTTCATTTCAAAGTATACACACAATTTACCAAAGAAGTAGGAGATCAAGCCCTGCCTTCCTAATAGTCACATTCTATTGGAAAGGACTATATACAGCACAACTAGACATGAAAGCACAGAGATGATAATGAAGGCAAATAGCTATAAAAAGGGATTTAGGGAGGCTAAAGAAATAGTAGTCACCAGAAGAATATGCCAATACTATGTGGTATGTCTTATACTGTCTCTTTTATGGGGCTCCAATTTGCAAGCTAAGCCCAATACAATTTGTTTCCTTCTATCCGATACTTCTGATTTTTCTTCCTCTATCATTCATTTTCTTTACTCAATGATTTAAAGGTAACCTTCTTTTCCTACCTCACAAAAGTTTTAGTTGCTGACCAAAGTTTGACTAAATATCATTACCTGTATACTTTTCCAGTTGGTGATAGTAAATAATAGTAACAATACATAAACCATTTTAAATTTTTCGAAGGGTTTTTATGTATCTTTTTTCATCCTTTTCCCCCCATAAACTCAGCAGGAAAGTGTCAAGTGCAAACTGTATACTATAGGTGCATAGCTACACTTCAATTTTGCAACACTGTTCTACTTCCTTCCTGGAATCTCTCTTCATGAATTTCCTGAAAAGAGGAAAGCAGAAGTAAGGCATATCTCTAACACAATGACCTGCTTATTTTCTTTATCATACTAATCACAATCTGTAATTATTTTATTTATTGGCTTAATTTTTTATTGTTGGTCTCCCCAGTAGAAAGTAAAACTCCTTGAGTTTACTCTCCTTGAATGTAAAACTCATCCATTTTATTCTTTCACTGTAGGCACTCAACAAGAAATTTCTGAATTGATGAATGAATGATCAACAATACTATTTCTATTAAGGCAAATAGGTCATAATGATAAAAGACGCCAATGAATAGACCTCACAGTGTAGAATTGATTAGCTGTATTTTTACCCGTTTATTCTTGCAAGGATGGCCTGTGTAGGAACAGGCAGTCTTCTTAGTTTTCACTTTTGTCAATCCCTCACCAAATAATTATTATTTTCTCTGTATAGGGTACTATATTAAAAACTGTAGGGGAGGCAGGGAACAGGTGGCTCACACTTGCAATCGTAGCACTTTGGGAGGCTGAGGCGGGTGGATCACCTGAGATCAGGAGTTCGAGACCAGTCTGGCCAACATGGTGAAGCCAATATTTTTGTATTTTTAGTATAAAAATACAAAAAATAGCCAAGGGTGGTGGCACGTGCCTGTAATCCCAGCTACTCCGGAGGCTGAGGCAGGAGAATCGCTCGAACCCAAGAGGTGGGAGTTGCAGTGAGCAGAGATCGTGCCACTGCACTCCAGCCTGGGAGACAGGGAAAGACTGCGTCTCAAAAAAGAAAATGGAAACAACAAACAAACTGTAGGTGATAAGAAATTTAAGACATAATCCTTGCCCCCAAGGAGCCTATGTGGTTACAGTAATATAAGACAGCAAATGACAAATGCAAGAAAAAGTTATGTAGTCCACATGTGTTCTCAATCAACAAAGGGAGAAACTGTCTTAGATTGGTGTGATCAGGACACCTGGGAGTGGTGGTAGTATTTAAGTTGCAGATAAGATTAATTTCTATCAATGAACAGGGTTTAATAGACGGCCTTTAAAAAAACATCATATAACTGTGGTATGCCTCAACATGCTTCAAATTTAGATAAGAACATTTAATTAAAGAATATAAACACTTTGAGATCCTCTAATAGACAATAGCTTGTCAATGCAAAATAGTTCTATTAGGCTATTTGGCTGGACTCCACAGCAAGTTTTTAATGGCTTTAAGTGTGTTTAATCACACTCAGTTGGTCTAGCTCACTCAGCTTTATTTCCATTAGAATTTAAAAGGTCAAGTTTCAAAAGCCTAGAAAAGTGATTTAGAATAGAAATACCAGCTTAACCTTAGCCATGGCTAAACTAATATTAAAATAGTGTTGAAAATTGTACCTTATAGAAAATATATGGACAAAAGAAGAATATTAAAACTTTACAATTCTTGGCTGGGCGCAGTACCTCACACCTGTAATCCCAGCACTTTAGGAGGCTGAGGCAGGCAGATGGCTTGAGCCCAGGAGTTTGAGACCAGCCTGGGCGACATGATGAAACCCTGTCTCTACCAAAAATACAAACTATTAGCTGGGTGTGGTGGCATGTGCCTGTAGCCCCAGCTACTCAGGAAGCTGAGATACGAGAATCATCTGAGCCCTGGAAGTCGAGACTGCAGTGAACCATGATCATGCCACTGCACTCCAGGCTAAGCAACAGAGCAAGAGCTTGTCTCAATAAATAAATAAATTTTTTAAAAATTAAAAAAAATAGAATTTTAGTAAAGTTTAAAATCACAATTTGAATTTTACTAAAAATTATGATTCACTGATAGATTTTGATGCATATTGCTTAAATGGGAAGGCACAGAGGCCTTATAAGTGAGCGAGAAAGATACAGACCTAACAGCACGAATAGGGAGTGATCTTTTGAAAATGATACAGATCTGTTACAGCTCAGGAAAATAAGAGAGGAGTTTAGGAGCATTTCCTAAGGCTTGCTGATTGGAGCTGCTGCTTTCTGCCTGAAGCATCCTATCCTCACTCATGCTGCCATTAAAATCTCTCCTGCCTTTTCTCACATACACATTCCTCAGTATTTCTTTCCCTAATATTTATATCTGGTTTCATTTATTGCAATTTTATAACATGTTTTATATTAAAATGACTCCAAACTGTTATAATCTCACAGATTATAACATAGATCTCACAGATTATAACAGTCTGGAGTCATTTTAATATAAAACATATTGTGAAATTGCAGTAAATGAAAAAAATTATATATTTTTGCTGCCGTAGATAGTTTTATTTTGTTTTGTTTGTTTATTTGAGATGGAGTCTCGTTCTGTCACCTAGACTGGAGTGCAGTGGTGTGATCTTGGCTTACTGCAACCTCCACTTCCCAGGTTCAAGTGATTCTCCTGCCCCAGCCTCCTGAGTAGCTGGGATTACAGGCATGCACCACCATGCCCAGCTAATTTTTCTACTTCTAGTAGAGATGGGGTTTCACCATATTGGCTAGGCTGGTCTCAAGCTCCTGACCTCATGATCTGTCTCCCAAATCTGCCTCCCAAAGGGCTGGGGTTACAGGAATGAGTCACCTTGCCTGGCTCATAGTTTTTTTAAGCTGCCCCTTTCATCAATTGAAAGGTCAGAAATTAGTCTAAATATGCAATCTTCTCCTTTTTCTAAAAAAATAGTGTTTGGGCATTATTTAAAGTCATAATTCTTTATTTTTATAATCATCTCTGTTATATAACTTCATCTCTCAGGAATTATAGCTCCATTTCTGATATTTCCATACCTGCAGATATACAGAGGATTAAAAAGTGGATTAAGAAATGTCACGATAAAGCAAGCAAAGTCCTGAGGGAGACAGTCAGGGAGACAAGTAACTTAGTATAAATGGAAGGTGCCAAATAGTAATAAAACCAAAATGGGAAATCATGAAAATAAAATAACTATGCATTAAAAATATATTTGGGCCAGCTCCTCTGAGCTCATGTTTTGTAATATTAACTATTTAAACCTGCTTAAAATGAGAGCTTTGAGTTCTCAAAATCCTTTAATTCGGTTAAACATCCGCTACCCTGAAAGGACTCCACAGCATCCCATAAAACATTATTTATCTGTGTGCGTTAACTGCACGATACTGTAATTTCCAGAATAAATGCTGGGTGTAAATTGTTGTTTATGTTGGATCCTGACTGTCTTTACGAGAAACAAAGTGAAAACGGAATCTTCACAGCTTTATTTCTTCCGTTAAAGTCTATTCTGCAGCAGGAAACATGCCTGGTGGAGTTTCTTAATGAACACTTATGAAGACTGTTGGTTAAAACCATGTATATAGAATCACCTCCAAATGTACACCCTCTTTTATTCTACATTCTTTTCATTTAAATCAAATTAAATTAAAGTGAAAGTAGCACCATTCACATTGTTATAGTTAAAGGTCTGTCAGCATTTTTATGCAAAGCCTTGTTGTCACAAGTTTACAACTTGAAAGGGACAAGAAAATTTTTTTAAAAAGAACTTTAATACAGAGAAACTTAGCCTAGAAATGAATTGCTGTATTCATTTATCTTTAATGACTTTTTAAGGTCCATCTTGGGGTAAAAGATAGATATCCTAGTGATTTAAAACATTTGGTTGGAATTTTCTGTTTTCCACCATAATAGCTTTCAAAGGCATTTCAGCTATAAAATTGATTAAAACATGAAATTCTCTATGTGTGTGAATTTTCTAAAAGACATTAAAGATTAGAAATTTCATGTATCACCTCCTGACCTGCTGCCACACAAAACACACAACAAAAATAATTACCTTTTCTCATAAACGAAAAAGCAGGCATGGAGAAGTTACAAAGGTTTCAAATGCACAGAACTACGTAAAATTTCAAAATTATCTTTTAAATTCTTTCTCTGAACACTTGGAAATTATCTCTTCCCAAACACCACTGCTAAATTCTAAACAAGAAGAGATAGTCTTTTGATGCATGTATTAAGTATTTATTTAACATTTATTCTGAAAAAAAACAAAAAAAAAAAAACAAAAAAAAACTGCACAGATTTTAAGGCTAAGAATTTACTGTGGCTGTGCAGCAGCTGCTCTCACCTGATAAAATAGTGATGATTCTTTCTGAGCGATTATGACTTATCAGGTCAGTGACCAACAAGCTATAAAATAGATTCTAACAGCCCCCAAAGGGTTGATATAGACTCTTGAGTAAATAATATATGTAAGCGAGAATGGGAGAGAGAGAAACACAAGGAGAGAGAAAAAGAGAGAGAGAAACACAAGAGAGAGAGAGAGAGAGAGAGAGAGAGATAGAGAAATAAAGAGAAGAGCACACACATGAGTGACCTAGTTTGTTTGTTATAGGACAGAAAAAGAGTCCTTGATTTTAATCCCAGTTTTCTCACTCAGTAGCACTTCTTGAGACCAAACGTCAGATAAGAAGATAGTACTGTTTTTAGCAAGAAAGAGATCCCATAGCAGCTCTATTGAATTTTCTGATATATGTTGTTTTGCTCTGAATGTCACATAGGCCATGAACTAATTGTTACTTTGCCTGTGCTTTAAGCATGTATCTGAGAAGGCAACCAATGACTTCTGGGAAAATCTACCAATCCTTAAAATGAACTCTAGAGAAGGAATAGGAGGACAGTACATTATCATTTTAGAGTTTTGTTCTACTTAAAACCTTAATGAATAGAATTGCTATTCAGATAAGTTTACATTGGATTTCAAGGAATTAAAGGAAACCTTAATAAAGGAGTTCAGATAGTATGATAAAAATGGCCAAAGCTCTAAGGCAGTGTGTGTGTGTTTGTGTGTGCACGTGCGTGTGTGTGCACGCCTGCAAACATGTGTACAGATCAAGTTGCTTACAACCACAGCCGATATGAGGGAGGAACTTTGATCTATATACTGTACTTAAGTCAAGTTTTCCTAATTGCATCAGCTTCCCTGGAGGTCTCTGTTGCTTTATTGCTGGAGTAGATGCTATAGAACTTCTCTCGGGTTTAATGGCATAGTAAGAGTTGTATTTTCTTTTCGGATTTTGAAAACTGGATACAAATTGTTGCTTAGGTTTTAAAAGCATAGATTAAGTGACATCATTCTGGTCCCCAGTGGGGACATATCACTGTGGTCCTCTGGTCACTCTTCACTTAAAGAACTGCAACATGAAGTAAGCATGATAGGTTTCAGTTTGTGAGCCATCCTAGCTCTTACGAGAAGGAGGCTCTCAATCTTTCTCTGGAGATTTGCAAAGTGGGAGTGTAAAGAGAGGCTTAAGGCTGAGGCAAGGATGAAATGGTTTCTAAAAGTCCCCTCTAAGAGTACAGTGGGACACTTAGAAGTCTAACTCTCAAAACTCTGAACTCTTTTTTTCTGGGTTAGAACTTGGGTCTTCAAGTTGTGGCAAGGCCAAGAATGAAAAAGCAAGGGGAAGGAAGGCGAAGGAAAGATAAATGTAAGAACAGAGATGGTTTTCCAGAGATGAGCATGAGATATTTGCCAAACAATCCATGAGTCAAACTACTCTTCACTCAAGACACTGCTAGCAGTTTTATGAACAATGGCTTCATTTCTCTCTAAAATTAAACAAGTGGCATTTCTTGGTGTGATTTTAGAGATATTATGGTTGTTTTCCCCAAGGGAATCCAAATTAGGTATGGGTTAGAACGGCTACTTCTCTAAGGCATAGGTGCCGACTCATCTCTCCCCACTGAACCTGGACCCTGCTGTGTTCTGTAATGAGACCTCATCTTCTATATGACTGTGGAAGGGACTAGAACCAATGCTACCTCATACTCTTCTTATCTCTCTCTGAGAGATCAAGAGATGCTCTGACTGCCACCAAGGGGAGGCAAAGGACCAGAGTTCAGATAAACTTTTGATAAAATGCCATAGCAAACCCCTCATCAGAAGGCAGGAAAGGTCACAAAGTAAAAAAAAATAATAAGAAGAAAATATAACTGCTTTCTTATGAGGAAAATATTATGAGTTCTTCCCCTTTTTCAGCTTTTATGGAAGGAGATTCTGCCAGTTCTCTCAGAAAAAAATAAGAAAAAGTAGTTTTAAAATGAGATTATGCACCTTCAGGGTGCCATTAGGAAGTTTTACTGTACTGAGATGACATGAAAGCTCTGGAATTAATATCCCTGAGATGCTTCAAACCTGCAATAGCAATTATTGTACTACGTGTCCCTGGATAAATAATAGGGCCATTCAACTAATTAGCTTCAATGATTTCAGCTCCCTGTAAATTCTCTCTCACTCGGCTATAAAAATAACACTAGGAAAACTTTTGGTAAGAGAAACTTCTTTCAAGATATGTTTTCTTTTCCTTTTCTCCCCCTTCAGTTTATAATGTGCAATGTGTAAAGTAACTTTCATTCCTAATCACAAAGTTCGAATGGAATATACAAAATTTGCACATTATTAATTGCCATTTACTGCTGTTGAACATATTGATTTAAATCTCTAAATCTTGCCTTCCACATATGACATAAACATTTTGAGAAATTGAAACTAGTTTCCTGATACATAGTATAAGCAATCATGTCTGCATGGGGAATAGAATATAAATCCCAAGTACACATATACATAGATATATGGTTAAAGAGAGATGAAACAATTACTTATGTCCACACTACAATATATTATTGCCATGTTATTTTGATAACACATTAGCTTTTTAATGGTGTTCATGGAACATTAATTCATTCCATCATATTTACTGAATGCCTACTAGATGCAAGATGTAAAGTTGCTTCTGTATGTTCTCTTGGAAGACAAGTAGATTTATTTAACTTAAACATGGTATTATTCTGCTTAAAGTGATAAGGATTCTCCTATGCTTCTGTCACCTAGAAATACCACAAAATTCTGCAAATTCAAGGCAATAAGGATGTGAACTTCAATAATACAAGCAAATACAATTCTAACATCATCAGCAATGGTCTGAAAATCTATATAATCCCAAGAGGACTTGAATTTTCTTACAGCTTGGGATTTTGTTTTGTTTTTCTTTTTCCTTTGGGTAAGCTGTTGAGATTTCTTCTTTCCCTTTCATGGAAACTTATCTACACATTGAAATGAATCAGAAGCTCCTCCCCTAGATGGGCTAGTACTCCTCCTTCAAATGCTGAACGTCATCACAGGAGAGACAGAGGGACCTAGTGAAGCAGATGGTGATAAGCTCATCCTTAGTGAAGAAAGGAAGAGGAAAAGAGTCTGGAACCTCTTCTTGGGCTTATCTTGTTTTTAATTAACAGAATATGATTAAAATTCAAGTCAGACAAAATGACTGGATCTTAAATCAGAATTATGTCTAAGAGTGGAGACTGTAGTCATCTGTTTGCACTCATTAGAGGTGACCTGCACTACTTTCTGGGTCTCACATTTTGCACTGCTACTTATAAGCAAGTTCTTTTTTATTTTTTAGCCATATAGAAAAGGATTTTTTCCTTTCTGCACCAATACTAACTATATATATATATATATATTATATATATACATATATATGTAGTTTACTGCACATTAAGATAAAGAATACAGGATAACAGAATACAGTATAATAGACTTTAAAAACTCATGACTTTCCTCTGTAATTATTACATTCAAAATGATTCTCCTAAAATTGATAATCATGTAATCTGGCAAATAAATTTTCCTGTTATTTTTTTATAGCCAAGTGAGAGAAATTTTTTCCAGTAAAAAATTTGAATGTTAAAATTTTCCCTAACTTAAACAAAATGTGGCTAGAGATTATAGCTTTTGTTTTACAATCATCCCACAATATTCAAACAGTCTAGTCTCACCACCTCAAAATCTACACCTAAGAGCTACCTAGGAGGTTTGTAATATCAACCCCTATAATTTTTCCTTCGAAGAGATCTGCAGCCTCAGCTTATGAAAAATGCCGTCTGTTCACCCTAGGAGAATATAAGTCATAACGTTTGTTTTGGAAATCTATTTTATCCAATATTTCTCAATGAAATAAATTGTATAAATGAAATAAAACTGACACTGCAATATTTACTAAATCACTACCGTCTGCTCTCTGCTTAACGCTCTGGATATCATTGGTTTCTCCTTCTTGTTCAGTTTAGCAGCCAAAAGAGCAAAGGAAAAGGCTTCTGCAAAGATGCATTTTTAAATCAATATAAATAAGGTTATAAAATAGCCACACTTAGCATAGCTTCCTCCTTCCTTGTTATCCCCATGCACTTGTCACTTTCTCACTGGCTTCTCTTCTTAATAATGTGCATTCTTCAGTTTACCAAAATGTGTGTGTGTGTGAGGAGTTCACACATAGAACTAGGGCAAAAAGGTCCAGAGAATAGTGTAAGAGAGAAAAATTCATGTAAATCAATCCCAGGTAAACTTTATTAATGATTTGATATTACACATAGACTAAATGATGAAAAAATTTGTTAAAATAATTGACATCCTTAGTTGAAAATAACTATCAATAAAAATGAAATATGTAAAGGTGAAAGTGGTTAGCAAAAAGATACTTTTTAATATCAACTCTACAAATAAAAATAAACAAAAACATTTTCAGGGCCTTGAAGAACAAATGTTCCTTTTAGTCTGTAGCATCACAGAGTCACACTCTTGCATTGACAATGAAGGAAACCAGACTCCACCAGCATCCTAGTCCTAGTTTTCAGGATAGCTGTGAGGCAGTGTACAAAGCCTCATGCAGAGAAATTCTCCTGTATTCTATGGATAGTGTGATTCATGAAGGAGCAGGACCTATCTGTTTATAAGTGCTGAGAAAGTCTTGTAAAGGACATTGCCTATGAAAAGAGAGAAGCAAGGTAAAAATGGGACAGGAGGCTCTGTGGGCTCCTTTGGCAATTGAGGGTAAGGAAGGAAGCAGCTAAGCTATAAATAAAAAATATTTGTAGAAATGGTATGTGGATGATGCATTATTAATGATTGTGAAATACATCTCAATATGGAGGGGAGGGTGGCCACATCTTAAGATGGAATAGAGCCAATATCACAAGACACTTGGTCCAAACACTGCTGATGCTCTTGTGATTTTAGAAGGATGCAAAATAACCCCTAAAGTCAAAGAGGTTTTAAGTGTTGATAAGTCTACTTGATTAAGCACAAAGATGATACTAAATAACTAATATGCAATAAAGATATGAAAAAACACACAATGTTATTTTGATAATCTCAAATGTTTAAACCTTACAACTGTATGAGAGCCTAGCTTACTGTCATTTAAAAATATTTTTATTGTATTTTAAAATGTCTATCTTAAAAACATTGAAAAACAAGTCTCATTACCTACAGAGTCTAGAAAGTACTATAGCTTGAGGTTATGAAACTGAAGGATTTCTGACTTACTGTTCTCTGTTTTAACAACTAGATGTATTTTCTGTTAACACATTCTGGGGCTAAAAAATATTTTCCCTTTTCATATTTCTCTGGATTCCCAAATACGTATCCAAGCAGTATTTAACCACTTTACTTCAAACACAAATTTTACATGTGGAGCTATGTATGAAGGTAATTATAGTAGTAATGTAAATATGGTTAAAGAGGACCAAGACAGGTGACAGATGGTCACCATACTTAAGACTCATAACTTAAAAATGTAGCTTCACTTTGAAGGGTGTATTTGTGATATATCCATGGAGATTCAGAAAATTTGTTGGAAACTTACAATGAAGGAAGACGATTAGTAGGTTAATATACTCTTTTCTTTTTCTTTTTTATTTGTTATCTAGATATGAGATTCAGTCCTGGTGCCTGAATTTGAGGGTCTCTCATACTGCTCATCTCAACAATCAATTTTTACTGCTGTAGAATATAATAATGGTAATAACACTACAGAAAAAAACTACCATGACCTATAAGTTATTACAGTCTTTTAAAAAATAACTGTAGTGTACGGAGCTTCTTCATTTCTTGGAGTAGAAAAGGAGCTAACAGTTGGAACCTCTGAAGCTGTTCATATATCTCCTGAATGCTTGTAAGTGGTTGATTTGTTCACAAAGGAAGAACAGCTTTGAATATGGGCCACATGGATGAGAAAAGTGACCCAACATTAGAAATCTGCTGAGGACAGTCACCTTCTGGCCCACCTGTCTTTTGCACCAAGTTCCAGCAAAAAGCTCACAGCATGACACACTAGTGCTTTATTATCCTACAACAAAAAAAGTCAGGATTCTTGGACAGTTAAAGTGATGCTCTTATGTAGTAAATTGTCAGTATTCCCAACAGAACAGTCCTCTGATGGTGCTTTTGATACTGAAATTTCAAAGATCTCTGTTCACCTGAATGACAACCATAAATTAAATCCCCCACAAAGCCCAAAATGTTCTATTGCATTTATCAGAGAAGACGCAAAATATAAAACTTTATTTCATCCTGGTGTGCAGATTTCCATATGCTTAACAAGAACTCACCTGGTGTCTGTACTACAAGAAAAGATTGCCTTTATAAGACAAATTATATTCTAGTCACTTTCAAATGAAGTGGATTCACCAAGCACACAGTTTATCTTCAGATCTGCAAGCCTTCCTTAAAGCATGACTGTGCAACAAAAGAGTTTTAATGCCACTCCACTCTGTAATGCACTGCATACTAACAAGATTTATATACATTACTGGTGCCGTTAAGGAAACTTAAATGACTTGCAGTTTCTCTAGATGAGATTTTAAAAAATCTTAAAAAGGGTGTGCAGCATACAAATGAAATCAGATTACATTAGAAGTTGTTTAAAAGTACAAATATAATACTGCTTGTGTACCAGCTATGGAACACACAGCAAAGATTTGTTTTACTTCTCTTAGACAAGCATTCTACAGTCACTGAACATAAACAACCATAAAGTTACAGCTGCTTTTAAAATGTCACTTAGGGACAAACTGTATAGATGGGAAATTAGATAGTACTGACTGGTTTTGGAGAAGGACCAGGCCTGTACTCTGAACTCCTAGCCCTGCATTCATAGAAAGAATAATATATTTCTCATCACCAATCATGTTTTCATATGTATGTACCTATACCTACAATGTGATCCAAATAATTTACCAGATTCAGAATGTTGAATACTTTACAAAATATAATTAAAAATTGAGTCAAGTTATATTACATGAAAATTGAGAAAAATGAGGTAGAAGAGGTTTGGGTAACAATTAAAAATTTTAGGCAGATGCTTGAATGTACAGAATTTTTTAAAATGGGGGACTCTACAGAACATGTTGCAAAAATGACTCAAGCTAAGATTTCCAGGTAAGTATGCTAAGACAGGCAATATACTTTTAGTAGGCTGAATAAAATGTAGAATAACCTATATTTTAAAAGTGCATAATGATGTCAAATCTTTAAGCTTTCAAGCACAGGATTTGCAATAAAATGAAATCATTAGGCAAAGAGTGGTCACTGTTATGATGAGAAGAAAAAGTAAGTCAAAATTCTCATATCTATTATTATATTAGAATAGTTCACTTTCTTCTCTACATAATAACATTGGGTATTAAGGAGCCATTTATGCATACCTTATTATTATTTATGAAATTACAAGTACACACGGTGTCTGATAACTCATCTCTCTGTATTAAATAGGAACATACACTGTTTTTTAAAATGTCTGCCTTTTACAATGTGCTAAGTAACAGCTTTCCATAGCATAATCATGAATGCATTATATAATGTGCTTTATAAGAAGTTATTAAGGATTATGACTATAGCAACGTAATTCTAATATAAATATGAATAAAGCATTTAGGAATGATATTTTCACTTAGACTGTTACCTATATAATTTGCAGCAATACAATTATCATAGGAGAAGACATACCACATTTACAGAAAAAGCCGTTTCCACGAATGTTAGTAAAAATCCTATAACGGTGTTTTTCTAGCAATTTCAAAAAATCCATGCCTTTAAAAACATGAGAAGAATCCACAATGCCACCTACAGTACTCTCGACAGTAATCTTGCCTTGGCAGGAAAAAAGATCAGCTTTATTTGAAAAGCCAGGTGCATGTAAATTTCCAAACTGCAAGTAGGTGGCAGTGGAGACATTTCTGGATGGCTCTTCTCAGTTGGAAATGTAAAAGGAAGAAGAAACCTCCTTAAAAACAAGTTAGAAACATACGAAAATAAATAATTTCCTGAAATGTAACCTTCCATAGCAGATCACCATTAAGAGCTAATAAATTATTTTTCTTTAGGGACCAAAATCCCACCAATCTCTTAATGAAGACATCCATAGCATGAAAAGTGAGCAGCAAGGATGACAAAATTAGAAAAAAATGAAAAGAGAGAAAGGTTGGACAATTGTTTCCCACAAATCTAAAAGAAATAATTAGGAATTTGATGTGGACAAGAAACTCTGAGTCTAGCAGCATGAAATACACGAATTTTGTAATCCCAGCACTTTGGGAGGCCGAGGCGGGTGGATCACGAGGTCAAGAGATCGAGACCATCCTGGTCAACATGGTGAAACCCCGTCTCTACTAAAAATACAAAAAATTAGCT